>NW_028301540.1:20087500-20417500 GCF_042242905.1 Orbicella faveolata
TGAAAAGAGGACTACTCTTTCACTTTTTAACTGATTTTGCCATGCTATATATAAGTATCAATTTAAAGCAAATAAATGGACTGTGGAAAAGCACAGCAAATGATAATCATGGAATACTGCACTTTGTTCATGTGATCATTACTGATATCTCTAGCTTCAATACAACTGTATATCACACCGATAAGTGATGCCTTAAGGTTACCGTATACCTTCGGGGGTGTCTCGCGTGCAAGTGATGTAGCACGTCCGGTTTAAACTGGAGATACCTAAACCCCTATATCAAATTAAAGCTTATAGAGCTGGCTATCAAACTGTACCAAGAATTTTGAAATGAAATGAATTGTCAAATTTTTCATGACCACTAAATGCAAGCGCCCGAATCACCTTTCGAAAGCTACAAGTCAAAGCGAATTTTGTTTTTCGCAAATTTAATTTTTTCCTTGGTTTCAGGGCCCAAAGCGCTAAAAAAGTGTGTCTACGTTTTGCCATGTTCAATTGAGGTAAAAAGTTACAGAACATTTTCAAAATAGGATTAAAAAAATGTGGAGTGATCGTCAAAAAATTGCTCTAAAAAAACTCATTTGAAATTAACAATTCGCAGACACGTTTTTGTAGTTTATATGTTAAACTAGTTACTGTCCAAATTTGAGGGCAATTGAACAAATTCTCTTTGACTTGTAGCTCTTTAAAGTGTCTCCTTCTAAGGAAAAAATTGTTTCGAGAAAACAGTGCTGAAAAAATTTTCTTGCTTCGCAAACAAACTCCGCCCACAAACACATTCAACTGCGTTCTTAGATAACTGAGCCAATCAGTGCTTGGAAAGTTTACTTCCGTTCGCCTCCTGGTGAAATTTACATGCGCATTCTTGAGACAACCCTCCTGTTTCGCATTGCGCTCAAACCGGAGAGATTTCTTTTGCTGGAGAAAAGCACTTCGGATCAGATGAAAAGAGGCAAGCCAACCAGAAAGAACAGGTACTATCATTACTGTTCTTGGGTGCATGTGCTAATGGTAAGTTATCAGAATTCTACGTGGAAGTACGTAGACTGAAATAATCCTGTCTTGGACTGCCTACAATTTTTTATGATTTTATTTGTGATTTCAATTATCCTCAATTTTCAGCGCAACGAAATCGGACCTGAGAATGCCAAGTATGCCTTTCCAGAGCTGGTACTCAATTTTATCAGACATCTGGTACCAGGCAACATAAAGGGCGAGATTCGCGAGGTTAGTCAGTTATTTGGTGCATTTGTTTTGTTGTTGTTTGTAAATTAAATTTGTCCATTCAAACTGAATGCTGAGTTTTGCAGATGTTGCTGGATGCTTTCCTTTTTTTCTTTCATTTGTGCAGGCACACGACAGTCAAACAACAGTTTATTTCTACTACTGTAAACTACTATAAGAATTTACAAGATTATAATTATAAATAAATAAATAAACAGTACAGTACATACAGTAGTGGGACACCCAAAATAATTAAAAAGCTAAACCAGTTGGGTGACCGTAATTATAATAATTAAAGCAATTTGATGTAACTTACAAATTTTGGGATGTTCGGGCACCCCTCTAATTTGATTTTTTAAATTCATTACAATATAATTCATTACATTATATGATAGCACATATCTTTCTGTCTACTCAGGATGCCTTCCAAGTAAACCTACAAGACTTCTGCTGGATCATGGAAATGAGGGAACTCAATGCCTGATAAAACATTTCCAATAATTAAAGTAAAATTTTATCATGTCCAAAGGAGACACTTTTCATTTAGAGATTTTTTAAATTTGTAAACTTGTGTTATTCATTTTACAGTTATATGGAATTTAAAATAAAAGAACCTTCCTTTCTTGACCTAAAATGTCTAGAATATGACCACACATACAAAGACTGGATACACTGATTGAGAACCTTTTCTAATAATCAGTCAAAGAAATCAATAGATTTAATAAAAAAGGTGGCATTCATGTATCATTATTAACTGGAATGTTCTCTCCATAGCAGATTCTCCTTGTCCCTTTTGATACTTACATAGAAGCAAAATAGTTAACAATTTTCCCTCCTCTTACAAGGGCCATTGTGGAAATATCAAACAATAATAATATTATTATACAAACATTCACATGTGATAGGCAATGCCTGAAGTGGCACATTGTTTAATACTCTGTACAGCAAAGAGAGATATGCAGCTGTTTCTAAAGAACCTTGAATGATGTTTTATGACGTTCCCTTTACAAGTCAATTACCTCTATTTGGCTAACAAGGCCTAACATATATATTCTTAACGTCATGGCTAGGCAATTATACCCATAGACACATAGTCACAGTTCCATTACTACAGCTGATTTGCCATGGCACAAGATCATCTGTGCTGCATGTTGAAATTCACACGATGCTGCACTGTGGAGTTGTTTTAGTGAGATTCCCTTCAGTTAAGTGATGCTTAGGGTTTATGTGTTGTGAAAGGCCTGGGAGAAGTACATGGTTCCTTCCTAGTGGACAAATGCATCCTGCTTTTTCACCTTTTGCCTTTTCCTTTTTTTCTTTGATCCTTCACTGCTTGGCTTTTCTTGTAATCACTTCCACACATACGGTCTTGGTCAATTTGCTTCCATCCCATAGTCATTTTTGGCGTAACAGTAATCCCTATGGCTGGACATAATCTTGAGTATGTAGACTGTGCTCCAGCATTGAAAAGTAAAAGACTTAGGCATACTGCTAAGTATGTCTCCTGTGGTGAGACATACTATTCCTTGGGTGCCAGTGACCATGTCACATGGTGAAGCAACTCATTTCTATTTTGACTTAAGCATCATTCACAAGCAGCCAAAAATGACTTACTGCTGAGTTTGTCAAACACGGGCTGGATCACTTCAACTACTGCAGGTGGAATTGGATCTTTGATGGGCTGATGTGTGTTGGTATTACAAGCAATGTCTTTTTGGAAGCTACACCAGGACTTTTTACCAGTGGGACAGTCCTCATGTTGGGGGTTCTCGGGGGTGCTGGAGTAGTGTTTCAAGATAGCTCTTGTAGCTTGGGCCATTTCCTTTGCATTCCCCTTATTTTTTCTCAATGCCATTCCATAAAAGTTCTGCATGGTATCAATTCTGGTACTTGTCAGTCTTCCCTTGCCACTTATACTTTGCCATCTGAGAGCTTTTGTCCTGTTAGAAGATTGATATGCATCAGAATCTTTTCTTGAATTCTTGAATCAAGCAAACATTTGCTTCCATACAGCCCAGGAGATGGAATAGAAGTTATAATATCATTACAGTATTGATTATGGTCGAAAAGAACTTCATGGAAATAGAAAATAAAACAGCAAAAAGAAAAATTACGTTGTTTATAAAAAAAATCTTTCTCTGGGAGAGCTTACAAGCAATCAGTAAGAGTTAAAATTTTTCCCACATCTCTAATACTAAAGAGCTTTAGTTATGTTTCTCACTGCTCAAGATAATTTGGGCTTACCCTTGTACTTTTGCACAATTGTCCTCAGGTTTGATCCCATTCTCTTTGTAACATGAGCAATGCACTCTTCTTTTTACCCAGGCAGTGAGGCCTGAGTTTAAATTTCAGCTTCGTTTTTTTTCCTCGTTCAGTCACAAATCGCTGTCTGGTCTCTAAGGTGCATGCGTCACCTGTGCATGCATACAGCACATGTAATTTACAGAATTTGTCGTCATGAAAAGTTAGCACAGATTCCATGATTTCTGGGGCGATGAAATCATATGCAAACAAACACACCGTTTGAGGTAGACCAACACTAAAGGACATTAAGCCTTTTGGGAACGGGTCGGTCTGCAAGCCTTATGAGAGATCAATTTACGAGCGAACATTTTGAGTGAATTTATCAAGAATCATGTTATACCAAAGGAGCCATCAACCGGGGCTATCAACTCTTCAACTTGATAAAAAGCACCTTCAGAAGTGTCATCATATGATCGTGAGCCAAGTAGAATCCCAGCACGAACTCAAGAACATCTGAGCAACAAGAGCAGAAAGGTTAGAAAATTTGTTTACGAATGTATCTGTTCGAGTACACCTAAGTAAAACGTTCCAAGAAACTTCGTTAAGTATAATAAAGATAAAATATTGAACTAAACAATATTTTCTCGTTATTTTCTTGTAACAGAGTTGTGTCTTTACAAGAGTGAAACCCATGTAGCGAATTATTGTACATTTAAGCTGAAAGAAACTAATGTACATGTATGTTGACCCCAGCAAAACAATTCTTGGCTTGCACTGTCACGCAATCCTGACGCAATAAAAAACTTATTCGACAACCATTTAGTGGATTAAATCAAGAAATTTTGATGTTATAGGAGATGAATAAAGATGACACCGCTAATTTTTAAGTCTGTGCATTTTCCCAAGCTCAGATATTCGTCGAAATATTTTGCACAAATTTACAGAGACCAGTACCTCCAGGGTACGCCAACATTGCGGCCGGAAAATAGTGTAAACATCTGGAGCTTACTTTGGCTATCTAGGCGACTGATTAGCTATACTGAACAAACAAGCATTTACATAAGCACTTTTCCTAGTACTTTAACTGCTGATTGGGCTAAAAATCACAACATAAGTATATGATTTCGACAACTGCGTTCGTAGGTCTATGTCACGCATCGCCATAACTATGAAATTCAAAATGTCTCGCTTGCTTGAGAAACGCAAATAACAACGACAAAGGCTGAGGAAAATAGGCTGAAATGTTTATAGGCTGATATAAAGACCTTGACTCTTTTCACACCCTTAAGACCTGCAAACGTGTAATAAGCTATTAATCGATTCCAAGAAATGCAATCAAAAGCAGAAGAGCTTAAGCACATCAATTTGATTGAATTTCTTAGCTAGTGCTTCTCAGTATAACGACAGCCTGGGTACACGCAGCAAAGCGTCTAGTTCAATTTCAACAGCAGGACCATATGGTTTTGCATACTGCACTCTTGCGTAGCTTTTACTGTCTCTGTCACCCACATATGGCATGTAACGAAGTTTTCACTTTTCTTCTGACCTAAGGTATATCTTTAGTGCTCCTTCTGCTTCCATGGCCTACAGATAAGAGAGATGTCAGAAACAAATAAGGCAATATAATTCTATTCCCTGTTATATAATTCTATTATATCCGTGGCACCTTACTCTATTAGCCCAATGGAGCATTCTTTTAAGTGCATAAAACCCCTGAGAGAGAATATGCCACATTTAAAAAGGGGTCAATTTACATGCAAGCCCGGGGGAGGGGATACTCTCTTATATGGGCTATATAGGTATGTGCGGTACCAAAGGGTATAGTTTTTCATCCGTTTTGGTCATAAATGGGGTATCGATTTGTCCATTTTGGTCTTAAATGGGGTATGGTTTTTGCACTGTAGTCCTGAATTGGGTATGCTTTTTAGAAGAAGCCACGATTTCATCATTATCGATAAGACCATAAACAAAAGCCCTTCAAAAATTATGTTTAGCGCAACTGTGTCAGCCACAACAGTCATAAATAGGGTATCGAATTTTTTGTCTGGTCATAAATAGGGTAGGGAAAATCGCAGATTTTGGTCATAAAAAGGGTAAGGGTTTTGGGAAGCGGGCTGCACACCCCCAGCAAAATTTTCTGGGAGTTTTCTGTTGCATGCAAGCACAGCACAAATGGAACACTTACTGCTGCACTTCTGTCATGATTCTGAAAACAGCTGTTGTCATGACAAAGATACCACTCAAGAAATTCACGTCTGGAAATCTTGCCATTGTTTCTCTTCTCCTCCATTTTGGAGCGTTCACTGCACAAACAACTTAAATAAACAATGTCCACAACCTTTCCAGTTTCAACCGATATTGCAGCAACAATTCCATCGTGCGCTGACCAGCCTCTCCTGCTCCACCAACCATCCAAACTGGCACCACCATCCACAACTTTTTCTCTCAGTTCTTCATCCGAACAGTCTTCAATATCTCCAATGTCCCTCAACAGCTTCTTAACTTCAAAGGTGGCCTCATTTAGTTCTTCTTTGAGCAGGGTTTCTGCAGCTTTCAAAATCGCTTGGGTGTGCCGCATCCAGGGTTTTTTGCAGACGGGATCTGGTAGATTGACAATACTGCAAAACCTTTGAGCAGTGGAGTAACCATGACCAATTGACCAAAAGGCCAAAACAATTGCACAGTTCAACTCATAGAATCGCGAACTCTTTAGTGAGGTGTGAAAACGTTTTGGATTCTTATGAAAATTACAATTGACACGTTTGCACTGAAGAATCCAAATCTGTCCCTGGCTGTTTCTTGAACTTTTGTCTTCAAGGAGTTGAAGTTCTCCAGTTTTACAGTCTCTGCAGATGGCAGATTCTTTCAAAGCATCTTGCAGCAACTGTGCATCAATAATATTCAGTGAGTCCGACGTATGGTTGTTATCGCACTCATCAGAAGAGTCACTGCAGTCACCATTACTTTCATCGCTATCAAGTTCCCAAAATTATACAGTGCCTTTCTCAGCTCTCAACTTGATCTTTTGCCGGCTAGAACCCATAGCCGTAGCTTCAAACTTGGAGTCGGAATCGTCAGACCATTCCTGCTGATAGTACGACCCTTTATCTGACGCCGCAAGGCCAAGTTTCGCTTGTTTGCTCATTGCTGCATTTTCATTTTTGGTTTGCTTCTTTTGCTTCTTCGAACTGGTCCATGGAGATTTCTGTGGTCCAGGTTTATTCATAACTATAACTAAAAAGAATTACACTCATGGAAGATGCTTAACGGCTGATCAACTAAGTAGCCAATTCGTGGCATCTGTATAATTCCTGCGAAAGTCATCTCGGATGCTGCCCATTTTAGGAACCTTTCGTGTACTTTTTTTCTCTTAGTCATTTGTACCAATAGCGTGTATTACTCGTATAGACTCCTAATGTACCAGGCGACCCAAAACCCTAAAGATAAGCGCCTATTAATCGCCAAAATCCATCACCAATAATCGCTTCAATAGCATGGATACTGTTAGTACTAGTACTAGTACTACTATACTACTAAATCCATAGGCGAAGATTGTGCACGTACAAACGTGATTACGTACTAAGCGTACTAACAACTGATGAACATATAGCTGCAAAAATTGGAATAGTATCAGTACTAGCGTACAAAATGCCACCATAACCGAAGATTCTGCATGTACTATAATACCAGCGTACTAAGGGCCGCCATAACCGAAGATTCTGCACATATTACAATACCAGCGTACTGAGCGCTGCCACAACCAAAGATTGTGCACGTACTAATGTGATTACATACTAAGCGTACGAACAACCGATGAACATATAGCCGCAAAAATCGGAATAGTACCAGTACTAGCGTACGAAGTGCCACCATAACCGAAGATTCTGCACGTATTACAATACCAGCGTACTGAGCACTGCCACAACCAAAGATTGTGCACGTACTAATGTGATTACATACTAAGCGTACGAACAACCGATGAACATATAGCCGCAAAAATCGGAATAGTACCAGTACTAGCGTACAAAGTGCCACCATAACCGAAGATTCTGCACGTACTATAATACCAGCATACTAAGGGCCGCCATAACCGAAGATTGTGCACGTACTGATGTGATTACATACTAAGCGTACGAACTGATGAACATATAGCTGGAAAAAACGGAATAGTACCAGTACTAGCGTACTAAGTGCCACCATAACAGAAGATTCTGCACGTACTATAATACCAGTGTACTAAGCGCCGCCACAACCGAAGATTGTGCACGTACTAACGTGATTATGTACTAAGTGTACAAATAACTGATGAACATATAGCCCCAAAAATCGGAATAGCACCAGTACTAGCGTACTAAGCGCCGCCATAACCGAAGATTCTGCACGTACTAACGTGATTACATACTAAGTGTACGAACAACCGATGAACATACAGCCCCAAAAATCGGAATAGTACCAGTACTAGCGTACTAAGGAACTACTTCCCTCACTGAAGGGTTACCTAAAGTTCACAATAACTAAATATTAAACAGCTAATAAAATCATAAATACATAGATGTAGATTACCAGCTTACTAAGCTGCCACCTATGAAGCATTGATAAAAAGGCGACTTTTAATTACATAATTTCAATGACTGGACATGGGTTGTCTACTGTGCCATCGAGCAGAAGGATCTTAGGAGATGACCTTGGGGCCCTGGGCACGAGAATGTGCACAAGTGTATTTGGCAGAATTGTTTTGGCGTTCCTGGAGTGATCATCAAAATGGAGAATTGAAAGCGGAAGAAGCATCAGGCTGATCTATTCTCTCCTGAGGCCATTAGATCTCGTTTGTCTGCAGATATAGATAGTCATGTGGAATTTCTTTGCAGAGTTGACCTCAACGCAGTGGACAACCTCAAGGAAGATGATAAGTAACGTACTTTCTTTATTCATTCGCCTTGGTACATTAGTACGTTAGTACTAAGTACGGACGTTTGTAATGTATGTTCTTTATTCATTCGCCTTGGTACGTTAGTACGTTAGTACTAAGTACGGAAGTTTGTGACGTACGTTCTTTATTCATTTGCCTTGGTACATGAGTACGTTAGTACTAAGTACGGAAGTTTGTAACATACGTTCTTTATTCATTCACCTTGGTACATTAGTACGTTAGTACTAAGTACGGACATTTGTAACGTACATTCTTTATTCCGTTGCTTCGATACGCTAGTGCTAAGTATAGATGTGCGCAACCTATTTCACTCAGTCCCTTGGAACTTTAGTACGTTTGTACTAAGTACAGAAGTACGCGACCTATTTCATTCAGTCCTTCGAAACTTAAGTACGCTAGTACCAAGTACAGACATGCGTGACCTATCTCATTCAGTCCCTCAGACTTTAGTACACTTGTAATAAGTACAGACATGTGCGACCCATCTCATTCAGTCCCTCAGAACTTTAGTACGCTAGTACTAAGTGCAGATGTGCACGACCTGTGCAAACGTCACATTAGAACTAAGTGCAGACGTGCGTGACCTCATTCGGTCCTTCGGCACTTTAGTATGCTAGTACATAGTACGCGGGATGTGTACGAGCTATCTTATTGACTCCCTCGGCACTTTAGTACGCTAGAATGAAGTATGGACACGTACGTTTCATTCTTGTACATGTCGTTGATATGTTAGAACCAAAGCACCTGCCAAGGTAACTTTGTGCTCTTGCACTATAAGAATATATCGATGTCAACAGTCAGGAAAGAGTGAGGCAAATGCATAGATGAGGGACCAATGATACAAAAAATGTAAGAAAATTGATGTCAACTTTGTAACTCCAATTCAATTGTCTTGAATGTTTAACAAGCTACCATTGTTTTTCTTACAAGTACTAAAATCATCTGCACTAAGAAAAAAATTTAGAAAACGGTATCCTATTTCAGGCATGGTATATGCAGTTGATTGCACTGGGCTGTCAATCAAAAGGGAAACTTTTACTTCCAGCAAAAATGTGAAACTGCGATTTCTCCACCAATATTTAGTCTTTTTCAATAATTTTTTTTACATTAGAGATCACACTTCAACCAATATTTCGACTCAAAAATCCAGATTTGAAGAAAATTGTCGATCTGAAGGTATACGGTAACCTTAAAGCACAATCCGATGAAACACCGGTACTCTTCCTAAGATATCTTGCTAAATGCCAAAGTAAAAGATCAAATTAGCGAAATGTCATCATAGTGATGTCTTTTAGAGTTCATGACCGATTATCACGATATATTCCTCTAGCAAATTATTGCCATAGTGATATTGAAGAAAGAAAGAAAGTGATACATCACCACAATACATGTATATTGTTCTAATGAAATGATGCCACAGAGATACACCTTAAAGAGCGAGATAAAACTCTCTACAATAATAATTATTAAGAGGAAAATAAAAAAAATCATTTCTGGTTGTAATCACTCAAACTGTTAAGTATTACCTTCCATGTTTCTATCCACACAAGGAATCTCCTGTTAAGAGGAAAAATAACATGCATATTTAAAATTTCTAATAATAGTTATACTATTACTTATCCTTATCATGACAACTATTTAAAATACGAACAGCTGACATTTTACAATACATGTTGCTTTGAAATTCTCACAATTTTTATGGTATACATGTAGTACATGAAAGTTTACCTTTGTACTTGAACCACATCTACATTTGATCTTTGTTATTCCATCACAAGGACCACACTGACCAAGATGACACTCTTTTTTACAGCAATGCTCTGCATCAGTGACATTTCCATTACCTTTGCAACAGATTGGTTGCATTAATTGTATTAATTTTCAGCCTTGTAAGGAAAAGTTCTTATGAAATCAAAGTGGAACTATCATGAACTTATAGATAAGGAAGTGTTTGCTGGTGCCCTGGTTTGAAATTGGACGCCAATAATTCAAACCAAAAGTGATTTCCCTTTTCAGTTAGACACTGTCATTTTACCCCTGATTTTCAAACCTGCCGATAATTTGAGCCAATTTCCTTTTCCCCAGGAGGTCTTGAAAATCTGGAATTCTACTGCATTTAATCCTGGTTGAAACATACATGTATTTCAAGTCTTGTGTACAGGGTTCGTATGAGTTCTGGAAAACCTGGAAAGTCCTGGAATTTTATTGTGGCATTTTCCAGGACTGGAAAGTCCTGGAAAAGGGCTACTGGTCCTGGAAAGTTCTGGAAATCTGTTAAACTCAAGTAAAAAAAGATGAAATGTATGGCAGACAGTAAGGAGAATTAACATTAAGATAATGGGAGTGAAAGGGTTAATGTGAATTTTAGAGTCCTGGAAAAATCAATCTGAGTCCTGGAAAAGCCCTGGAAAAGTCCTGGAAATTTGTTTCTGAAAAAGGGTACGAACCCTGCGTGTAGGGGTACTGACGATGGGAGAAAAAGGTACAGGGAGGTGGAAATTAAGCTGATAACTAACAGTAGATATGGATATTTTTTGGAGCTACACGATTGTGCTCTGATACATGTATGCTTTATTTTTACAGACAGTTGTTATTAACTAGAAATAATCACAGCTTATTGAGTGTGTTTGAGTTAACAGTAATCCTTATACTAGAGTACCTAAATGGTAGAAAATGCTGGCAAGGGGAAAGAGATAGCCTGAAAGCAGGCTCATGTTGGAGCACATGCACGAGCATGCAATCGAGCGGCAAAGCCGCGAGATGAGAAAGTGAGTCTGCTCTGATCTTTGCAAATTTTTCATTTCAACCCCAGAAAACTGCAGAAAAAATTATTGAATTAATTTTTGCCTGCAGTATGACCTTTGGCAGCTCAAATTTCTCCGGAAAATTTTCAATCTTTTTCATAACAACATGCAGGTACGATATCTGTTGTTGATAAAGTTTTGCCGAAAAAAAATCGTCAAAGTTTATGCCTAGCAAGGACACAAACTTGGTTCCCAAGTGACCTTGCTTCGGCAATCTGGTCTTTGATGATGCTGGTAAACAGGCAAACACCTTCGTGTTGTTTCATTGCCTGTTAGCCATCACATATGTTTTTAATATTTAACTCTTGTCATATCCAGTTGGCAGGATGACAAGTATGTCTCAATTTATCAGCATACTTACAACTGTAATTTCCTGCTCCCTGTTTAATTTGAAAAAAAAAAAGAAACAGTAAAAGACTGGAACTTTTTTATAACATCAGTAATGCAGGCACTCAACTGTTTCTCTGACCCCATATGTTAATGAAAGTTGCCATTATAAGAACGTGCGGTAAATTGCCCACTCCATGGGGATCTAATCACTCCTCATCACACATAATAGATCAACAGTTTTCTCACCTTTCCCACTTTTTGGCCAACGGTATTTCACTTCACTCAGGTGAATTAGAAATGAAAAATTTACAGAGATCAAGGCAGGCTCAATTTCTTGGTGCCTCTTCACCAGACTCCACCCAGCCAGATCGCCTCGCTCTTGGCCGCTCACGCATGTGACCCAAAGGTGAGCCTGCTCACAGGCTAACAAGGAGGATGCAAATTTATGCTTAACCTAATGATGCAGAACAGGGCTATTCCCAGAAAGAACTGAATCATCGGTAACAGCTGCAACAACAGCAACAAACTGTGTATATTTATTTAACTACTCAGATTACATAGATTACAACACCCAGCAGCAGTCAAAAAAGGTCAGACTTCTTTGGCTCAATGGCCATCAAAGATGGCTCACTTGTTGCAAATTGTTTTTTTCTGCCATGAGGTTTGCTCAAATATTGCCGCTAGCTTTTCAGCACAGTAGCAGATCCTGAGAAAATAGACTATATTCAGTGCATCTATGGAATCCAGAAACAGCACACATTTCCTTCAGGCTTTGGTAAATTGCACATAAAAATCTGTGACAAATCATTTACTTAACAAGACAATGAACCAATGGAACAGTGAAGTAACACTCACCTACAAAATGACAAAGCAACACTCACAATGAAGCAACTGTACACAATATGAGTATAAACAAAGTAAAGTACATGTATGCCTGGAATGACTTATGCAACTGGAAAAGTTCATCACTCATTGTGCACATGAGCATTCAAGATGGTGCTGAAATGGTACATGAAACACTGAAAAAAATTTGCAGAGCACACAGAATACCCAAGAAGTCACAGAAAACAAATGAGGTAGCATTTTCAAGTCAAACATAATAAGGGGTGGTTCTACTATTTTTCATCAGTTGTACTGGATAGTCTTACTACTTATATAATACCTTTGGACGGACTACAAGGAAGAGCCTTGCCACATGTTAATTTGCAGGTTGGAACTGGATCCAGACATGATTTTCTTGCCTCATGTTCACCGAGCAAATCAAATAGTAGAGCTTTGCCACAGGGACAGCAAGAAACGAGTGAAGGTTTCAGAAGACACTCTGCACAGACACCAGCATGACAAACATCTTGACAGTAATGATTGCCACAGTCAAGAGCCCTGCAATATTATTATTGAAGGTTAAAATTAACTTAATTAAAGAATTTAATGACAATTGATAACAATTTTAACATCTTTAGATTTAAATTTCATACATGTATGGAGATCAGGAGGAGGTGCCCAGCAGCAAGCCCTCCAACCAAGATTCTTTGATGCCTCAGTTAAGAAATTTGGACAAGTGAAAGGCATTTGGAAGGGTTATGTGACAAGCTAAAAACTTATAAAATTTATATTTTCTAGTTCTAGTTGTAGTTGTTTGGTCTAGTTTGTCTAGTTGTACGGAAAGTTGTTTATCTTCGATATTGTTTTCTCATTTACTGTAGATGGCTTTTAAAATCAATACTAATTTGAAGTGTTTTCTTGGAATGTTAAAACTGAAGAAACTATGATCAATCTGATTCAATGCTGGCAACATGGTATTTGCATTAAATTAGTTCTTATTATAAAATGAGTCCAGAAAAATTACCCACCAATCTGCTTTTACCATTAGCGACTATTACAGGCTGCATAACATTTAGCTGTCTTGCTGAGAACAGTTCCATTGAAGTTCTTTTATACAAAGTTAATAATCAAATCTTGACAAAACTTGGCTTGATATTACACTTCTTAAGGTGAAACATTATTCTTTTTTTGTTGTTGTACAGTGCACCAAATGCTGCTGCCTCCAGAGGCTCTTAAGGTCATCCCACTGAAATAGAACCTGCACTGAGAATTTTGTGAAACTTTGCCTTTTGATTGTTTATATTATAGGAACTTAAATTTTGAAATAAAAATGAGGGTCCCCATGTTCATTTAGGAGCAACAGCACCTTGTTTATACCCATAAAAATCCTTATAATAGCACCATTACTGTAGTCATGATTGCTTGCCAAATTCACATTTCTGACGACTGCTTTTTGTTCTACACTGAGAATTGGTCCATATTTATTTTACACAGAGAAATTTATTACTCAATTCAAAACAACAGAAAAAAATGATAGGTCACCATACTCGTTTGCGAGGAAATGATGATTTACCTCTATGGCGAAGTCCAGCTGTACAGAAAAAGCCGCCATTTTTTAATGCGTGCAAACTAATCACACATGAAATTATGCGCAGTGGGGATGCGCAATGCAATACTGGAGAATAACCTTAATTCACACAAAAAAAACTCATGCACACCTTGCATGCTTATGTTTTTAATCTGGGATCACCTACTACACCTCGTACCTTGCTATTGCAAACACAAGCTCCTAAATATTTGTGACCTCACACTGGAAAAACATACCCTTACGCTTCTCTGTTAAACAACCAAAACAGTTTCTTTATCTTTCACTATCAGATAAAACAATTTTAACACATCTAACAATTATTAAAAAACATTTCTCAGGGCCATTTAAAACATTAGTTGTTGAAAACATTGTTAAAATAAGCAAGCAATACTCTTCTGTTGTCATGGAGTTAACATAGAATTTGTGGTGAGTAATAAGAGGATATTTATGTTGTTGAAATAAGCACGGAATACTCTTCAGTTATCACAGAGTTAACATAGAATTTGTGGTGACTGATAAAATAATGTTTATGTTGTTGAAATAAGCACACAATACCCTTCTGTTATCATGGAGCTAACATAGAATTTGTGGTGAGTGATAAAATGATGTTTATGTTGTTGAAATAAGGGTGCAACACTCTTCTGTTTTGTGGAGTTCACATAGCACTAAGTCTTATGGTTAGTACTAAATGATAGTTACTGTCTCCAATTTGTTTCATGTATTTTCTAATGACATATTTTCTAATGAATTGAACAACCGACTAAACTTCTTACTGCATTGTATGGAGAGCTTCATTCATAACTGCATTGAATAGATACTAAATACATATTACTGCACTGTATAGAGAGCTTCATTCACAATGGTTGCTTGAAACAATTTGTTATTGCATTGCAATTATTACTACTTATTTGAACTTGAATCACAATTATGATTGTTTCCTTGTGTGGGTTTATACTTCCAAGTATAAACCATCCAATTATTGACTAGAACCGCAAACCAAGCACTATAATGTTGTCTTAGTTGGCATCTGATAGCTTGGTCGATCTGTTCCACAAAAACTGATTGTATTGTTTTGATGTAGGATCAAAAAAGTTAATTATTACTTGATTGATTACATCAAACCTTCGGGGTGTCAGATTTCCTTACCTCATGCTCTGTCTCCCTAGACCAATGACATTGCAATTTTACATATTGTAATTTTACACACTATGTCTGTCACTTAAGTCACTCAAAAAACTCACAACAGTCTTAAACAACTCACTACCGATTTCCATTGAGAAGGTCTCAGAGGCCTTGACTTTCCCGCTAACAGCCTGCAAGATAAACGCGATGGGAACCTATTGCCTGAACGCCATAAAGCAAACGTACAAGGCACCACAGCAAAGCCACTACCGCTTGATCTACAGCTTTCTGCCTTTCCACTGTTGGGCGATGTCTTTAATACACCAGGTTCTTGCCCGCTCTCAACCAGCTTAAAAGCTGTTAGGCCAAAGGAAACAGAGGTCACTAAGCCTTCACTGGACCTTGAGGATTCGACAAAACTAAACGTGACCTTTGGAAACTCACTCTGCTAAAACAGATTCACGAACTGAAGATCGCAAGCTTGAACTACAGCTCGAGTTGGCCAAGATCTCTTTGCCCCTTCAACAAGCTGTAAAACCACCCAACATGGCCGACGAATCAACAAAGTCCACGGGAGACCTCAAGGCTCCCCAGAGGACCCATTTTCCCCAGCCCTGACCACACATCATTGCTCCAGGTGAGCCAGTTATTCTATCAGCTTTTTGCACTGGCTATATTTCTATAAGTTCCAGCAGTATAGAGATACATTGCCAGATCTTCCCTATGATGCTCTCCAGAGCCATTTCCATGACCTCGCGGTCCTTGCTTGCAGTTTCAAGTGGTCAGCAGTCCACGTGTACCATTACAAGATCTTACGTTCCATTGAGTTTGGCTTCGTAAAATGGGGAGACTCCTTCCAGTTGCTAAAACAGCCATTTTTTATCCCTACTGCCATACTACCTGAGGATACACCCAGAGAAGCAAAACACACAACCAAGCCACCACCTACTCTTACTGCCTGCGCAGACATCTGTAACGCTCGGTCCATGCGCGCAACTGCCCCAAATGCAAGTTCCCTGTCCCCACTCGCCACCAAGACTCAGCTTCATTCAAATGACTAGCACTGCCTCAATCTCTTGTCAACACTTCTCACACCTCATCATCACCATGCCCTCTCCCCATCAAACAACATCTGACCTCCCTGCCATGCATGCCAAACTTCAATCCGCTTCCAGCCCCAATGCATTCACCTAAAAAATTCCCATCTCATCAGTACTCAGCATCCTTGAATGGCACTCAAGGCTTCTTGACTACACTGACCCTGAACTTTGTAATTTCCTACAGTTTGGTTGACCAGTCAGTTTTACTACACCTCATCTCCCCCTTCCATCAAGCCAGAACCATGGATCTGCACTCTCGTCTCCACAGATGATCGATTTTTGACACAGTACCAGCTCAGTGCCTCCTGCAGTCCCTACACATCAAACCCTTTCTGACATTGCACTGACATTGTCACCAGTACCCTTCAAATCACCCAAAGCTGTTCCAGAAAACGTTCTTGGTCTCAGTTTCCCCCACGGTTCTTCCATCAACAGACATCTTCAGACATCTACCTTGACAAGCCCTTCACCTTACTGTTACCTGGCATCGACACTCTTGTCGACATCATCTGCCTTGAAGGGTCTGGATGCCACCTCTTCAAGAAGGACTTAAGCTGCACCTACCGTTAACTCAGTATCAACAATCACGACCTTCACCTCCTAGGATATCGTCACTAAAGTTACCTATACTTTGACTTAGCTCCGCCTTTTGGTCTTCGCTCTTTGGCCATGATGTGCCAACGGACAACAACTGCTGTCAACTACATGTTCCATGCTCTCAGGTATGCTGTACCGATTATATCAACAATTTCGGTGGTGCAGAGACTCTCAGACAAGTCCACTACAACCTTAAATGCTTTCGGTGACCTCTTTTCCTCCCTAGGTCTTCAGTCGTCCCCCAATAAGGACTGTCCTCCAAGCACCTCTAAGGTCTTCCTTGGCATCCACATTGATACCCTTGCCATGTCCATGTCCATCACACCAGAACGTCTTCAAGAGCTCCTCCATCGTTGTTTCTCAGTGCTTTTTCTCTCCTATATCTCATGCCACAACTTACAATCGCTGCATCCACCCTGCCCTTATTTTCATGTCAACCCTTCTCAACACCCTTTGCACTCACCCGGACTCTCACCACTGCTTTCTATCCAACAACAGGTCAGACCTCTGCAACGCCATACCTCTCATCAAGACATCACCTTGGATCAATGATCCTTAGGTCCTCTCCACCAATGCTTGCAACACTGGTGGTTATTTCAAAGGGCAATTCTTCCCAACCCCATTCCCAGGACCCATCCTTTACTGTTTCAGTCACAACATGAACGTCCAAGAGCTCTTCTTTTATTCTCGCTCTCATTTATTTTTTTGTGTCCTTTGTTCTTGTTGTCTTGTTTCTTGTGTATGTTTCTTTTCTATCGCTTGTAGTGTGACATAAGCTACTGAATCAGATGTAAACTTAATGGCCACAAATTTAATTTTTAGCCTATTTTTTACATTTTTTTTACAAATTGATGTAAGCTGTTGAACTGTAAATAAAAATGGAAAAACAAGAGCTCTTGCCTATCATGGCAGCACTTAAACTTTTGGGGGTCCGCCCTGCATGGCAAACGTTTCATCCTCCATTGTGACAACACAGGTAGGTTGGTACACTGTAGGTACGTTGCCTTTATTTCTACACAATATATAAGAAACCTGAAAGCTTGTGGGGTTGTGGACAATACATTATTGCTAGATATTTAAGTACAAAAAATTAATAAAACACAGATTTATAATTCATTACAACCAATGTATATATTAAATACAATTAAATGCAGTTTAAAAGCATGTTGAATTGCTATCAATGCAATATTGAAACAAATTAATCTACTTTCAAACATATACAAAATCTTCCAGTTCAAAACTAGCAGTTGAGGCTGATAATGCATTGAATTTAATGGCCTTAAAAAGTTTTGAGCTTTTTGGCAAGGTTATAATGGCTTGTTTGAACAAGGTCAGTATATTTGGAAATCAGTATCTTCCAAAGCACAGTGCCTCTACCTGTATATGTGGAGTCCTTCACAAAACATTTAGACTTTTTATCACTCAAGCAAAATAAAGATTTCAGACAGCTCACATTTTTAACCGCATCAAGAAACTACTATTGGTTTCCATACAATCTGGTACTGTCTCAACAAACAGCTTCGACACTGACCTTCACCCATCGCTACAGTAGACTTATGTTGATTACGTGTTTTGTGAATCGAATGTGTTTGTTCACGAGGTCAAATCTCTTGAATGAAATCCTCCGTCTGTATTAAACAGCTACGAATCAAACATACTTTGCTGATTATCCCACTTTGGCAAAACAAAGATGGTAGATCGCAAAATGCCTTTAGTTCACTAGGTGTATTGGGGGTCCTGTGGAAATTTATGGCCTTACTCATGTCAGAAGATAGTCCGCCATTATGAAAATCGTGAGTGAAGTTGGTTGTCCTGTGCAAGTTTAAGGACTTACTTACCACAGCATGACACACCGGCTATGCCTTTCTAGACTGGAGTCAGTAGCCACAAAAATATATTCATAAACAGTATACACAACATACGAGCAAGCCTTATGCACAGTGATCAGCAGATTTACAATAATTATAGTTGAACACAAAGCAAAGGAAGGAGTGAATTTTTCCCTCATACCTACAAAGTTGAAAAGGCTAGTTAACACCATTTTCTGAGTTAACAAGGAGCAATACACACAAGCTTAGTCTTCTTTTGCCAAGTAACCTATACTAGTACTGTCCAAAACAAATACAACACAGCATGTAGGTCTTTTCTCACACACTCCCTTTATTACCTTAAAAACATTGGTTGCTTACATGCATATAATTTTCTTACATCAGAAGCCTTCCATTTGGCGAAGCTGTTTTGAACACAAATTCTGTTATGCACACGCAGTTTTAAGGCAAGTACAAATAACCGATATTGGATTTGAACCTTATCACGTACCTTAAACATTTTCCTTGGCATGACCAATATCCTGCTTTTCCATCCATATTCACATTACCTGGTTCCCCCAAAATTTTGAAGAACAAAAAATATACAAAAAGTTAACTGTTGGCAAAGGATAATTCAGTGTAATAAAATGCACTGTATCTATGGGATGAGAGGACAAATGAGTAAAAAATTAGACTCATTTAAAGTGTATAGGCTGTGTTAGTGTGGCATAGTGCAAATGTCTTACTCTAGGTTGTACGTAGTGATTTTAATTAATTTCCTTTTTGTGTCTATTTTGAGGGCCATTAGTTTATCAGTTTTGTTACTGTCAAATGTTACCCTCTCCAATAAAGTCTACTACTACTACTACTACTGCCACTACCACTACCACTACCACTACCACTGCCACTGCCACTGCCACTGCCACTGCCACTGCCACTGCCACTGCCACTGCCACTGCCACTGCCACTGCCACTGCCACTGCCACCGCCACCGCCATCGCCACTGCTACCGCTACCGCTACTGCTACTGCTACTGCTACTACCCAGTTACCCTAACCTGTTCCACAGAGAGCCTCTCGGAATTCTTTTCCGCAAAAACAAGCTGTTATAACAAAGAGAAAATGAGTGAAAAATTCACCCCATGGGCTCGAGGAACTACATGTAAGAGTTGATATGACATAATTACACTGGACTGTAGGCAACTGGAAGCCACTTACTTTGTTGCACAATGACTTGACAGTTTCCACAGGGATCTGAAATCGAGTATATTTCACTTTAACTTTGATGCACCCTTCACTAGAGTACATTTTCTCATTGTCATTTTATCCCACACCTTCTTAACACTAGCAACATTTAAAGGAGAAACTTACAGACTGAGGTTTAAACAAGCACTCTGCATAGTCAGTACATTTATTTCAATGCTGCAAAAAGTTGTCTCCCAAGAATAAACCAGGAAACTATTTACACGACATCAAAACTACAGGGTCAAATTACACCATAAAACATTTAACGAGATAAACAAGTTAAGGTTACAGTATACCTTCAGGGGTGTCTCGCGCGCAAGCGATGTAGCGCGTGCAGTTTAAGCTGTAGATACCTAAACCCCTATATCAAATTAAAGCTTATGGAGCTGGCTATCAAACTATACCAAGAATTTTGAAAGAAAATGAATTGTCGAATTTTTCACGACCACTAAATGCGAGCGCCCGAATCACCTTTCGAAAGCTACAAGTCAAAGCGAATTTCGTTTTTTGCCAATTTAATTTTTTCCTCGGTTTCAGGGCCCAAAGTGCTTAAAAAAGGTGTCTGCGTTTTGGCATATTCAATTGCAGTAAAAAGTTACAGAACATTTTTGAAATAGCATTGAAAAAATGTGGAGTGATCGTACAAAAATCGCTCTTGAAGAAAAAGTATTTTGAAATTAACCATTCCCAGACACGCTTTTGTAGTTTATATGTTAAACTAGCCACTGTCCAAATTTAAGAGGAATTGAACCAATTCCCTTTGAGTTATAACTCTTTAAAGTGTCTGCTTCAAGTGAAAAAATTTATTCGAGGAAACTACGCTAAGAAAAATTTTCTGCTTCGCAAACAAACTCCGCCCACAAACGCCTTCAACTGGGTTCTCAGATAACTAAGCCAATCAGTGCAGGGAAAGTTTACTACCGTTAACCTCCTGGTGAAATTTGCGCGCAAATCTCTAAAAAACTCTTGTGTTTTGAAATGCGTTCAAGGAACCGAAGGCAGAGAGATAATTTTTCTGTAGCTCGGTTTTTCTTGAAGCTGGTCTGGCAAAATGGGGAAGACTAAAAAGGATACGAACGCTAGAGTGGCTGAGCGAAGGAAACAAACAAAAGAAAGCGCGGAGAGCAACTGTGCATGGATATTTCAAATGGTCTCAATGAGTCCGACGATTCGTCGATATCGGATCAGAAGAGTCTCTGTCAGCATCCCTGTTATTGCTGTCAAGTTCTGAAATTTTTACAGAACTTTTCTTTTCTCTTACCACGAATATTTGCCCGCCTTATACGATAACTATAGCTTCATCCGTGTGGCGAACTTTCGCTTCTTCACTCATTGATGTATTTTCATTTGTTCTTCGCTGTTTTCGCTTCTTCGAACTGGTCCATGGTTTAAACGTGGTCTATGTTTACTTATAACTTAATAGAGACACGCCTAATATCAAAAATGCTGGGTAGTCAGAACAACAAAGCTGATCAACTGAGTAGTCAATTCGTGACATCCATATAGGTATATTCCCACGAAAATCGTCTCCGTTGATTGCATACGCGCCACAGGGCTGTCAATCAAGAGGTAACCTTTAACTTCTGGTGAAAACGTAAAACCGCCATTTCTCCGCCAATATTTAGCCTTTTTCAAAAATTTTTTTCAGAAATTAGAGATTATTCTTCGACCACTATTTTGACCCAAAAATCCAAATTTGAAGAAAATTGCCAACCCGAAGGTATACTGTAACCTTAATACAAATGTAACATTAAAGCAGCAGCTTTATGCAGTAAGAAAATAGAAATTTACAAAATATGAGCAAAAAAGTATCAATACATCCCAAGCTGTGTAACAACTTTGATTCAGCTGTAGAGTGTTATTTTATAGTAATTTTACTTCACTTGGTGAACAACAAATTCCATTTCTACAAGCAAAAACTTCCAACACTTTGCTCTTCTTGTTGCAGATGATTTTTTATGGATCAACACAACTTTTTGGTTTTTGGATACAGTGATCATGACCAAGAACTATATTAATTTTAAAAAGAATAAGGGTTTAAAGGAGGTTAAAACTGTGAAATGAAATTTAAAGATAGTGCATTTTTGCTCATAGAAATAGATAGAAGCTTTAACCCTTTCCCTACCATTAAGGATGCATCTAAACATCCTTGTGTCACCCAGCCACCAAGGACATAGACATTCCTCCTCAAACAAAGGACATTACCGAGAGCCCAGTTAACGTTGTTTGCAATGGCTTGAATAAATTATCCCAGGTTGTTAGACAAAATTCATTATGGCTGCTGGTGGGAGAGGATGTTTGGCTCTGGTAGGGAATAAAAAAACCTTTGAACTGGAGTTAGAATGCTATGACACTCGTTTTCTCATGGCTTAGGGTGCGCAATCTTAAGTTGAGCTTGAAGAAGTGTGAACACTTTCAGTTCAAAGTCAGGTTCCTTAGCCATGTTCTGAATGAGGTTGAGATTGCCATAAACCCTGAAAAAGTTACTTTTGTCAAAAATTGGCCTACGCCACAAAATGTCACAGAAAGATAAAGTTTGTCGGGTCATGCACGTACTATCCGAGATTTGCACCTCTATTTTCTGACATTGCCCACTACCTGCATAAACTGATTGAGAAAGGCCAAGCATTAAATTTTATATATACCAATAAATGTGCTAAAGGAATGAGCAAATGTCTTAGCGTGTCGGCCATGTTTCCAAGCCAATTGCAAGCATCGTTAGCGCCAAGGAAGGAACTTGAAAGAGGGGACAGAAAAAGCCATCAGCATGCCAATGGACCATGTGGTGACCATTATGCAAACCCAAGTGTCTAAGGGTCTACAATCTAAATCCCCTCGATAGGAGGGGGAATGGAAACAAAAGAGGTAAACCACATGTGCAGATCAACGTCTTCCCTACTGATTACAGTACACGCAACCAATAAAGTTTAACTCTGTCATGGTTGTGTTTGGACAAGAATTGCAGAACTGCTAGAATATTTGTTGAGCACAAACTGAGTCATTGTTTGCAGTGGATAATTTTCTTAATATACATGTAAACACAATACCTGTATGACAAATTCTTGTACATCTGTGCGTGAGACAGTTGAGAATCTTGTTACACACTTGTTCACACAGTACTGTGGTGGTCTGGCCACACCTCACTCGCTTCCTGATTCTAGTGTTAAGGGAATTAACAACTGAGAAAGAAAAAATTAAAAACCCTCAGACTTTAATAACTCAATTCTGATTTATTCAATCAAACAGATTATTCTAATGTTTGATTTTGCATCAATAAGCTAATGAAATTGATATGTCAATTAATGTCTCTTTGTCCTCCCTTGTGCTCCAATGAATAATTTTCTGATCCACTGATTGCACCAAAAATTTCGTTCAGAGATGTGTTAACCCAAAAATTACACATATTTTTTAAGACCTAAGAAAATATGTGACAGATCTTGACCCCAAAAAAGAGAGGGTGTAAATAATTATTTTCAACCCCAAAAAATATGTCGCCCCCCCCCCTCATCATATATACTGTGAGTACTCCCCTGCCCCCCAGGATTAAACCCTTCATTGAGATTACAATATTTATGTAACTACAAAATTTAATTACAAGTGATATATGTAACTCATCACTACCATGAACTATCTAACAGTGTAAAAATATTACAGAAGGATACTTTGTTTTTCCACAGGAACATGCCTTTGTTATCATAACAGGGCAATTTGGACAGGGGCCAGGGTGGCACAACCTACAGTAAAACAACACCAATTCAAAAAGAATTACAAGATTGAACTTGCTGATTTAGTTATACACTACTGTGCAACAGTAATGCAAACAAAATTCGGCAAAATTCTTTAATTTCTGGGATTTTCAACATAAAAATGGAATTTTGTTTCAAACAAAAATGTGAAGAAAGTTCTCTGACAACTGAGAAAATCCTTTTTTCTACTGATATGAAATATCACAAAATTTTGCTTGGCTTCGTAAAACTTTGCAATGAAAATTCAGAACAACAATGTTTCCTAATGATATAGATAGAAAGGGAAGCGCACAGGAAGAAAAGTTTGTTGCCGACCAAAAGAAGGTTCAATATTTCTTGACAAGTGGGACATGCTTCTCACTGCATTGGTATCCATATGATTCCTCTATAATCAAAATAGTGAGAATAAAGATATGATTCAATTTGAGAAAATGTTCAGCAACCGAAAGGATCATAGTAATTGTTACAACAATTGCCGAGATAGACCTCTAAAGCTGTATCTCAAGGCTGCTTTTCATCTCATTATGTGGAATTTACTACATGCTTGTTTTATTGGCCTCTTAAGAAAAGGCTTTGGAGGGGAGGGTCATCAGTAAAAATTTTCACAAATTGGGGAGGGCTAAACCTGTTTTGTTTGCAGCAGAAGGAGGGTCACACTCTTTTCAGCGAGAAAAAAGTACTCTTTGTTGCTTCTGTCAACTCTTTTGTTTGTTAACGAACATGTACAGTATTTGGAAAACTAAAACTTGCATGTACAAGCAAAGCTCCCAGCCAAGATCAATGCAAATTATTTACAGTTGTCGCAAAATTGTATTAAAAACTATCTTCTCCCAACTAACGCAATTGTTTCTCTGAATCTGTGCCCACTTTCGTCCATATTTTGAAGGCGGTAATGTTTCCCCACAGGGTTCTGGTATAAAATCAGTCTCCACTGATGATTCATCACTTAAGCTACTGGAGCTTGAACTGACAACTCAATCTATCACATCACTTTGCGAGTCACTTTCAACCTTGGAAAGTGATAAGGTAATCTGTTGTTGCACATTTCTTAATAGGGGGCTGTCAAGATTGTTGACGCTCCATAAAACTGTGCAGCAAGCTCCCAAAGTGGGCTTTGATCATTGTGACCTTTTCAGCTTTCTTTCCCTTAAAGGTGATCTTGTGATAGGAAAAGTACAATGAAAGCTTGTTGACCCTCAAGGATGACAGCTTGCCAGAGTTGTACAATCCAACCCACTCAGTGTCATTGTACTTACGGTTCAGCCATTCCATTCCCTTCAGTCTCCTCTTTCTTTTCTTTGCTCATTTTTATCTAGGCAAGGTGCTCAACATCCAGGCACAACAAACTCTGTCCCAAGCTTTTTGGCAAACATTCACAATAGCCACAAGTTGCTCTATCTGACCTCATGAAACTATCGCATTCACCACAAGCACATTTCCCTCCTTCTATCCCTCGAATATCCTTGCCCATCTTCAGGTTTTCACCATACAATTACATGCCACGCACGTTGATATATACATGCTTTGTGCACAGATGGAGTGACCAGAACATGGTTATATGAGCAACACTTCTGGTTAGTTATTTTCACTTCCAGTTACATTTAGATGTATATTTGAAACTGTAAACTGTTGAATAGATGGGGGGAGGGTCAGATGTTTTTGTGTGGGTGTTTGTGAAGGGTCATGCATTAATCCATTCCAGGAAATGGGAGGGCCATGAATGTTTTTGCCAAAAAGTTTCCAAAATACCCCAGGCCAACCCCCAATAAGAAAGATGCCTTCCCTTATGGAAGACGTTGAATTCCTAACTGTACTTCATAGGGAAGGAAACCCATGTGGTGGTAAATAAAATTGAGAACTGTCCAGGAAGGTGTCAGCTTTAGATCTTTCATACAAGCTCAGCATATCTTACTTCTGACAGGAACAGTTCTTGGATAAAGCAACCAAAAGATCCACTTATATCGCTTTGTCTCACCCTTCACACAGCTTGTGTCAAATGTCTTTCACCATTTGAATGGGAAGAGAAGAAAACTTCCAAAACTTATCTGTTATACCAGTCATAAACTATTGGATACTCCAACAAGACTTCATGCACAACTGCTTTGGTAAGCTCTTTAAGCGTGATTGCATAAGACATCATCATACTATACATTTCATGTAACATCAAGACATAGTTGTCAAACTTGTCATGTGGAAACTGATCCAAGGGGATATTTAATTACAGTACTGGATTACGGCACTCGGCATATGCAGCTATCACAAAAGGTCAGACTTTTTAGCTCAATGGCTCACTTGGGGCAAATTGTTTTTCTGTCAAGGGGTTTGCTAAAATATTGTCGCCAACTATTCAGCACAGTGGCAGTTCCTGAAAAAATAGACTGCCCTCAGTGCATTCTACGGGAGCCAGAAACAGCACACATTTCCTCCAGGCTTTGGTAATTTGCACATTGAAATCTGTGACAAGTTGACAAATAAATGGAAACCAAGCAACACTCACCTGCGGAACGACGAAACAACCCTCACGATGAAGCAACTGTACACAGTAAAATATAACCAAAATACAGTACATGAGGAATGTCTCGCACAACTGGAAACATACATCACTCAGAAGGTGCAAAATAGCACATGAGCATTATGTCATGCAAGATGGCCCCAAAATGATAGATGATCCATTAAAAAAATTCACATAGCTTTTGCCTTGGTTACACAGGACACCCAAGAAGTCAGAGGAACCTCCACAAATTAGGTAGCCTTCTCCTAAAGTCAATTGCAATACCTGAATAAACTTTGCTGCAAGATTAATGTTCAGACCTCTTCTCCAGTTTCTCTTTTCATACTTGCAATCTGGAATCTTTGGCCTGACACTATTTTGCAGTGACCTTGTGGTGTATGATACCCTGCTGTGCCATGTATTCTGCAAACTCTCTTGATATGATCATGAACTATGGTCCATTCTTTGTCAGATGTCAGGCTCTCTGGCAAGCTATGTGGTGCAAATATCTCTTCCATGCTTGAGATAACCTTAGAAGCAACTGTAGACCTTAGGATGCCTACCTCAGCTGTTGTGGTAGTCAAGGACAACTAGACAACGGGGAGTAGTTCAAGCAGGTCAACAGCCCAACCTCTTAACCGTCTGGGTGTGAACTCTGTGGTCCTGATGGGCTCTGGGAGACTGAGGGAAGTGACCAACTGACATCCATAGCAGGTTTTAAAATATTTTTCAGCATCGATCTCCATTCCAGGTTACCATACTTTGCTATGTGGCTTCTGCTTAGTTCCAATGATACCCAAGTGGCCGTCGAGAGCAAGGTATACCACTCTGGTTTTCAACTTCTGCGGGATGACAATTCTTGTTCCTCTGAAGATTCAACCTCTTCATGGCACACAATCTCTGCATAGGAGGTACCATTTATAGACTAGTTGATCTTGATCTAATGATTTCCATTCTTGCATTCCCTGACTTAGGAGGGTCCACCAATTTAAATTGGTGGACCCTCCCCAGTCACCCAAGTCCCTGGCACCTTTGACATACATAACAATAACAATAACGATAACAACAACAACAACAACAACAACAATAACAATAACAACAACAACAACAACAATACCAATAACAATAACAATAACAATAACAATAATGAAAACTTGTAGTGTAATTTCTCGTAACGTACATGATCAAATGCACTTTACAATTGAAGGGGTGAGTGCAAAACCATGCTAAGTGACGATTTGGGTGAAAAAAACAAAATTTCGCGAAAGGGCTTGAATTTTTGCACGTGGCCTTCAATGTAATAGAAAAACGTGGTCCTGTATTTTTCCCGCTGGTTTTTGCTTTGTTTATGAAGACGCCACTAGGAAAACCGAGTGGTTTTTTTGCATTTGCAATATCTCAAAAATGCAGCGAAGCTTAGTGGAAAACCTACGGGACATTGCTAAACATACCTAAACAAAACTGCATGCAAAATTTGGAGCGTTTTTGACAAAGTTCACTTTTGATTAAAATACCTAACGCCCTTTTCCCGCCAAGGCCTTCAAACAAACAAAGCCGGTCCTTTGTTATGATAAACAGAGCCAATCCTTTGTTATAATAGCCAAGCCAAGCCTTTGTTATAAGTCGAAGTCTCGCCTCGGTTTATCATAACAAAGGATTGGCCCACTGCGACTGCAAGGACTTTGATTTCACTTAGAAAGCAGCAAAATGTCAATTTCATGCAACGTATAAGCTCAAAGATGTTGATTTTAGGTAAAAAAGGGTTTAAATATTGATTTCACGTTAACGCATGATGGCACGGATGATGGTTTCACCTAGAAACCAGCAAAATGTCGATTTCATGCAGTGCATAAGCTCAATGATGTTGATTTCAGGTCTAAATAGGTAAAAATGTTGATTTCATGATAACGCGTGATGGTAAGGATGTTGGTTTCACCTAGAAACCAACAAAATGTCGATTTCACGCAGCGCATAAGCTCAATGATGTTGATTTCAGGTCTCAATAGGTTAAAATGTTGATTTCACGTTAATGCGTGACGGCAAGGATGTTGGTTTCACCTAGAAACCAACAAAATGTCGATTTCATGCAGTGCATAAGCTCAATGATGTTGATTTCAGGTCTAAATAGGTTAAAATGTTGATTTCACGTTAATGCTTGATGGCAAGGATGTTAGTTTCACTTAGAAAACAGCAAAATAGTAATTTCACGCAACGCATAAGCTCAATGATGTTGATTTCACGTGAAAGCGCTCTATAAATAGGGCTGACAGACTAACAGATTAACCCTTCTGCACAACATACAGGTCTCCATACATCTGCATGTCCGCTGATCCCAGAAGCTCAAAACAGTACAAATCATGCCGGTTTGAAATAAAATCAACGTGACCTGGATCGCAGATCTATGTTACAATTGATCGCTACTTGTTGGCCATTATTATCTTTAAACAATCTAGTTACCAGTTTGAGAAACGTCCGCAGAACGTGATCGCAATGCATGCTGGGAAGGGTCTTTACACCTTGTGCGCGGGAAAACATGGCGGTCGATACAAGACAAATTTATAAGTCTAAAACCAGTTCTCGCTTTCCAAACTTTGAAGCTAGCAACGCTTGGCAAATGGGCCACGACTCACCAGAGGGTATTTTTCTTGGGCAAGAACTGCTCTTGGACTTTGCTGCCTGGCTCAATCTGACTTTGAACGCCAATAACAAGATTACAGTATATCAGCTGCCTTCGAAGTTTCAGAACACATTTTGATTCTTTAAAACATGCTGATGACTTATGGGTTTATCGAGACTTTATGATGCCTCTCAACCACCGGGCAGGCATGCAAGGTACTTTAAAACAATGCTTAAGATATTAGTTGACAGAGCTCTAACGCGGCACATCTCTTTTTTGTTCGATGTATTTCGTTTGACGCTCGATCGATTCACATGTTGTGTTCACGTCACAATAACCGATGTAAACAATCTTTTCCCAGATTTCCGCTCTATATATGCTGTGAGATTTGATTTTGACCTCATACACTATAAACAGTCTGCCTGTTTGGTATTCAACAAATAAACTCCAAAAGACATGGCTAGGAAAAGCCAAGTATTTTTGCATACGTTATAACTCAAAAATGAAGCAAAAACCAGCAACAAAAATACAGGGCCACGTTTTTCTATTACATTGAAGACCACATGCAAAAATTCAAGCCCTTTCGCAAAAATTTTTTTTTCACCCAAATCGTCACTTAGCATGGTTTTGCACTCACCCCTTCAATGATATAAAATGATTAAAAATAAATAAAATATACATGTCGAGTAATTAAGACTGATAAAATCACAAGATGAACAATAGCAAATTATAACAAATTAAAAGCCTGTTTAAAAAGATGTGTTTTTAAGATAGCACGTAAAACTTGAAAGAGAGTCAAGACGGGATATACTACTCGGTAGATTGTTCCAGAGCTTTGGGGTTGCATAACAGCTCTTCTTTCAAGTGTTGCGAGTATCTTTCCGCTTGGAACCTCAAGCATAATTTTTTGGCTGGATCTAAGTGAATATCTAGTAGATGTTTTTCGAGTAATCAATTTGCGGATGTAATCAGGTGCCACGCCATGAATAGCTTTAAAAGTAATGAGCAGAATTTTGAACTGAATGCCGTACTTGACTTGTAGCCAGTGAAACTGATACAAGACTGGTGTGATATTAGTCCAGTCATCTAATGAAATTTTTATGGTCAAAGTCAAAATAATTGCAACAGAATTTCTGTCACTGCCAAATGATAGATAGTGGTCAACTTACTAACATACTAAAAGTTCCCCAAAATTTGTGTGGTGGAACATGCTTAGATTAAGCGTTTTTATATTTCGAGCCTGTAACACAGTGTACCCACTTTGTGAAAAGATGTTTTTTTAGTCAAACTAATTGCAACAGAATTTGTCACCGCCAAATGATAGACAGTGGTCAACTTACTAATATACTCAAAGTTTCCCAAAATTCGTGTGGTGGAACATGCTTAGATTTAGCATTTTAATATTTGGAGCATGTCCCACAGGATACCCACTTCGAGAAAAGTAATGATAAATGGAACACACAAGATAAAGTTGTTTTGAGCAGTTCTAAGCCATCTTAAACTACAATAAATGTTTATAATGAACAAAAATGTTATTAACAGGTGAAAATAAAACAATTAGATTAAAACATACAACTTGAGTATGAGTGGTGCCAGACTCCAACAGTATAGCATGGAATGCCTGGCAGTATTTAGTTCATTTCAGTGCAGAAGTGGGAGACAAGGAGTTATGTTTTATGGTTGGCAAAAATGCGCACGACTACTCATTTCGTAAGAAAGACCAAGCAGTTACCCTTGCGTGCAAGATGGCTGTGAGGTTAACTGAAGGCAACATCCAGGTGGATCCACAGTTGCTGCCCAGAGATTGACAATCCCCAATCATTCTGCAAGTTTGAGATGTGCAGTTATCCACCAGCATTATTAGATTCCTCGCTCCTTCCACGCAAGGCTAATAAGCCCATCCTGGGACTGGAACGGAGATTGAGCAAACAACTGAGCCTACAGGAAACGTTCATTATGTTCTTGATGGCGGCACTCTCCTCCATCGCATTCCCTGGCCACGTGGCATTACCTACACCAAAATTCTCTCGCTCTATGTGCAACACATGACCCAAAGGTACAGCCAGGCTATGGTACTATTTGATGGATATAAAGAGGGGCCTTCCACAAAAGACTGCGCACATCAAAGAAGATCCGGTGTCTCTGGTCCATCAGTGAACTTTGATGGCGACATGGTTTTGAAGATGAAGAAGGACATCTTTCTAAGTAATACCGCCAACAAGCAATGGCTCATAAAACTACTTGGGGAGAAACTGCAACTTTTGGGATGTAATATTATCCACGCCCCAGGAGATGCAGACCTGATGATAGTCCAAATGGCCATTCAGTCTGCCAAGTCAATCACAACAGTCCTTGCAGGAGATGACACAGACCTCCTAGTTTTGCTCTGTCATCATGCTGATACAAGCACTCGTGATCTGTTTTTCATTCCTCAGCCAAAGCAATGGTCAACAACGAGAAAGATTTGGGACATCGTGAAAATCAAGGCTGCACTGGGACCAGAAACTTGTGCAAATGTTCTTTTTGTTCAAGCAATTCTAGGATGTGATTCAACATCAGGAATACATGGGATTGGCAACAGTTTGGCCCTTAAGAAGATTACGAAGGATGCACAATTTCAGAAGCAAGCTGAGGTTTTTAATAATCAAGATGCCACAAAGAGTGATATTATTGCAGCTGGAGAGAAGTCTCTTGTTTGTCTATACAACAGCCGGTCTTTGGAAAGTCTGGACTTGTTACGATATTTGAGCAGCCGCTGTCTACCACAGCCTCAGGGTTTACCACTGGGTACAACAGTGGAAAGGTGTTGTGCTCCCACCACAAGACGGGGGTTGGAAACCAGTAGATGGAAGACTCCTACCCATACGAACTGACCTACCAGCAGCTCACGCATCTTTATTAGAGATTGTTAGGTACAATTGTAAATCTGACTGTGGCTCCCAGAGATGTTCAGGCAGAAAACATGGACTGGATTGCTTGGCTGCATGTGGTACCTGTAGAGGACAGAGGTGCACGAATTCCACCTCACTAGACCTCGGTGAAACGATGAATAAACCTCAATACCCCTCCTGAATATGCGACAAATGGGTAGATTAACCCCTCATTCCCATCGGAATCCCCCCTCAGCATCCACTTTGATCAGTTTAATTTGATCATTATGTAGAGGTTACCTGATAAGCCAAGAAAATGATATGCATCAAGGGATTGTTTTTGTATAACCTGTTGAATTATGGACCAAACCCTGAGCCTGTTATGTCAAACATCACTAGATGCTTGAAATGTTGTACAGTCTTTTTCAGATTCACCAAACTTGTTATGCAAGTGTAAAAAAACATACATTTGTGTTAGACAGTATCAATATTAGAGCCTTTCGTGCAATTAAAGTTATCCTTTGAATTATAAATTTTTTTTCTCAAAGTGAGTATTCTGTGGTACATGCTCGAAATATAAAAATGCTGAATCTAAGCAAGTTCCACCACATGAATTTTGGGGAACTTTTAGTGTGTTAGTAAGTTGACCACTATCTATCATTTGGCAGTGACAGAAATTCTGTAGCAATTAGTTTGACTAAAAAACATTTTTTCTCACAGTGGGTACCCTGTGTTACATGCTCGAAATATAAAAATCCTTAATCTAAGCAAGTTCCACCACACAAATTTTGGGGAACTTTTGATATGTTATTAAGTTGACCACTATCTATCATTTGGCAGTGACAGAAATTCTGTTGCAATTATTTTGACTTCAAACCACAGGATGACTGGAATATATGGCTAAACTTGGGTTGCTTGAAAATAAGTCTTGCAGCTGCGTTCTGATCTCGTTGTATCTTATCGATTTGTACCTGCGGCAGTCCGTAGAGTAAGCTGTTACAGTAATCCAATCCGCTTGACAGAAATGCATGAATTTAAGGTTTCTGTGGAGTCACATTTTCTTATTCACCTAATATTATGAAGATAATAAAATGACTCATAACAAATTTTATTTATGTGGAAGTTCATCGACAGCTTGTCATCAATATAAGAGCCAAGGTTCCCGACAACTGACGATCTCATAACATCAGAGTTTACCAGGGTAATCAAAGAAATATTAACTTTAGATCGCTGTTGTCGGGTTCCTATGATAAGAAATTCGTTTTTTCATCATTGAGGAGTTTGTCATGGTCCATCAATGAGCAAATGTCCCTTATGCAATTTTGTATGGCAGTTATAGCACCTTGTTGAATTGGTAACTCATCTGGCCTGAAGGAGAGATATAATTGTGAATCATCCGCATAACAGTGAGAATCTGGAAGGTGTCGTTCAATGATGTTAAGGTATCATGGTAGGTGGATTGACAGTGTTTGGAAATCGTGCTCTTACGCTGGTGCTTTGAAAGAAAACCTCATCAACCTATACATTTTCAGCAAGCTTAACAATTATAGAATACAATCATACCTTTGAAAATTTCTAAAAAGTCATTGTTGCAATGATATTAAAAGATACCCAGAAACTCTGCTTCACTTAAACTGGTTCGCTTTCGCGCATGAATTATCGGAGCAGCACGATTAACATCGGAATTGTTTTCTCACACATCATCCTCAAAAAGGATGTCAGCGATTTTCCAGATGTGGTTTGCTTTTTTCTCTACACCCTCCTAAACTTTGATATTTTCAATGTGGACGTTTCCTTCTACTAAAGAGGCCATAACTTTGAAACAGAAGCAAAATTAAACAAAGCCCGACACCATTTTTCGAAGGGGGTATCTTGGAACATACCTGCCGATTTTCAGCCAATTCTGTTGGAAGAAAAGTGAAAACAAACTAAAAATGTTCATCCTTATATGCAGTTTTATTTTATCGAGAAAAAGACAAAAAACATTTTATGAGATTGGTATGATTAGGTGTTAAAAATGCCCTCCACACTGACAGATGTCGGCATGATACAGTATAGCACAGCAATGGGTTATCACAACTTGAAATAAACAGACATCTACAATTCTGGCACGGAAAAACCCGTCGCTGGGAAATCGTCCGAGAGGCGACAAAGTGCCAAGTGAAACTGCCGTGATTTCTTTTACTTAGAAGATTTTGTCAGCGGCATTGGTATTATGTTGCTTAAGTTTAGGCTTCTTCGTTTTCCAGACATTTTTTGAAACCATGCCCCTTGAAGCCATAGTTAGTGGAGGGGACTGGTTATGAAGACCGGCAAACTTCAAAGAGATAGGTCATTGTTTGAGTTTTTCAAAGTCACGTGACAATGACCATGCACACTCAAATTCAAGATGGCGTCGTTTGCGAGCGAACATGTGGTCATTTGACATGTTTTATACGCTAAGTAATGTAGTTCTGTCATCGTGAATGGTTTTTAAAAGTTTGTCATTTCGAAAGTAAAATGCCCAGCGATAACTGTTCGGTTTTTGGCTGTGGTACGTGCTGGAGGACGAAAGGAATCGGCATCTGGAAACTGCCCTCTGTCAGCTGTCTCTCGTTTGTTTGAACGTTATAACCTTACTCTGATTATGGTTTTAAAATATCTTTTTTTTTACTTTTATTTCAGTTCATTCCAAAAAGATGGTGAAAAAGAAGAAATGACAATCCTGACATGAAGATGTTTGGCTACAACAACAACACCATCAGAGTACAACATGCCGTCTCCTGTCAGTCTGGGAACATGCGTGGGAGGAAAGACAGACACAGATCATGGGTCAATGTTTCAAATGACTCAGTGCCAAAGAGAAAGAAACAATGATTAACTTATACATAAGTCAAATTTATTTTATTTTACGGACAGTGCGGGAAGGAGGGGGAGCTTTTAGTCCCCACCCCCACTTTTTCACAAGGATGATGTTTTATTTTGATTTACTATGAGGTACCAGACCTCCCTACAAACTTGCTACTGCTACTGCTGTTGTCTCTGAACTAAGGTCAGGTAGAGGAAGTTTTACGGCAGTCTTCTATAAGTAAACAAGTATACATTGTTTAATATATAGACATGTATTTTTTCTATGTAAATATTTCAACTTGCACATGAGTGTAAATAATTTCTATTTTTAATCAGTTATTGTTTTGGCATCCCTGAAATAATGTTCAGTTCTCTCAAAAATTGATTGAGCATTTTTTGAGATTGCCCACAAACTACCAACCATGATTTAAGGATGAAGTTAACTTCTGGCTTTCAATGGCATTCTGGTCTTCTAATTTGCCAGCCTTAGTTAAAGGGGCACAAGTATAAATGCTTTCAATTTTCTCCTTACTGTGTACTAACATACAAACAGCAACCTTGGTAGACAGTAGTGTAGCAGCATCCCCACCCCCTCCCCGGCCACTTTTTCGCAAGGATGACATTTATTTTGTTTTAGTATGAGGTACCAGAGCTCCCTACAAACTCTCACACGCGGCCCTCATTTTCAAGCCCCCCAGTTTAAAATGGGCTTCGTCCCTAATATTTTAAATATACGTTGTGACATGTATGCTGATTGACCAGCTACTGGTATTTTTCTATGCAAATATTTCAACTTGCACATATGAATGTAAATAATCTTATTTTTTGTCAGTTATTGTTTTGAAGTATCAGCAAACTTGTGTTAACATTATTTAACAACAAATACAGCAGTAACTTATTATAAACAAACAAATATGGACATGATTTGGTCAAGGCATCACAATAAATAAAATTGTTTATTGCATGGTGATTTTCACACTTTAGCTTTGCCTTTGTTGGTCATACTCATGGGAGGCTCTCCTTATGTCCTTACGAAGTGCTTTTGATTTCATTTGTTTCAATCTAATCTTATGTTTCTGGATAATATCTTTCCCAAAAGAAAATGAATGCACTTTGACATACAATTGTATGATGTTGTGCAAAACATCTTTGGCAACACTACTGTTGATTATCAGTTCAGAACTGGATAACATTGAATTGTATGTTGAGACAACTTCAACATCATGAACAGATCTTGATATAATACTAGCATAGGCAATATTTTGCATGTTAGTCTTAGAAGTGGCATCCCTGAAATAATGTTCAGTTCTCTCAAAAATTGATTGAGCATTTTTTGAAATTGCCCACAAACCACCACGATTTAAAGATGAAGTTAACTTCTGGCTTTCAACGGCATTCTGGTCTTCTAATTTGCCAGCCTTAAGGATGGAGATCGCCTGCTCACTTTCTGATGATTTACCAGCATGCTTGGTATGAAGTTTATGAAGCACGTAACCTCCAATATACTGTAGTCCAGCTTTTTCTTCATCTGAAAGTTTAGTTAATGGGGCACAAGTATACATGCTTTCAATTTTCTCCTTGCTGTGTGCCAACTTACAATCAGCAACCTTGGTAGACAGTAGTGTAGCAGCGTTCCTTGATAATCCCTCAAAATGCTTAACTGCATTCAGAGCTATGGTCTAGTAGAAGGAAGAATAAAATCTTTCAGCATTTCCAGACGTTATCAAGCGTTTATATAGGTCTTCAATATCACAGAATCCAGCTGTTACGTCTTGCAGACCGTTGTTGTAGGTGTAGGATCTTAGTTCGTCTCTGATTGATTTTGGATAGATTTTGTTGTCAGCAATTTTGTGTTTAGCTTTTTCAACAATTCTTGAGTAAGCTACAAAAGTTAAATAGCTCTCTTGTCCTCCTTCTTTTTGCTTCTCAACATCTCTCGTATCTTTGTGTTTAACTGTCTTGTGTCGTTTCAGTCCGCTCTTGCTTTTGCATTTCTTGTGGCACAGTTCGCACACAACGTTTTCGAGTTGAACCTGTTGTAAACAAAAGTAACTTTCAGTTGAGAAATCAGTCATAAAACGATAGTACAAAGTCTAGTTCTAAGCATAGTTAATGGAAATAAAATAAGAAACCACTTAATAATTACATCGTCAGTACAAGGATTTAGTTATAACACAAGTCGCTACAAAAAAGCAGCACCGATGATACTCCATGATACTCGATCAAGCTGAAAGAAGGATGAACGTCAAAGCACAGTGCTTTTTGCTAAATTCTGGGTGGCTAAGAAAGAATCTAATACTTACTTCATCTGCAGCTTCTCTAAACTGTTCATCAAGCTCTTCTTCTTCTTCCAAAATACCTAAAATAGTGTCAAAATCATCTCCAATGATATACAAATCGTTCGTGTCCGCCATATTGTTTGGGAATGAACGTTTGGCGTGTGCTCGGTCAATGCCAACCTCAAACGCGAAACAAAAGGCCGGCCCTTTGAAGTTTGCCCAGTTTCACAACCAGTCCCCTCCACTAACTATGGTGAAGCCAAAAAGAGGAAATCTCGAGGTCTACATCGTCTACACCTACATCTGCGCTTGACTCTCTAGTTGTGGAAGTTTTGGAATTGCATCCATTTTCCAGCAATTACATGCGACTAGCACTTGTTGTAGTTTGTCATTCAACTTCATTGGCGGGACTAGTGTCCTCGAGTTCCTTCAACCATTCTTCTTGGTTACAGTGTGACCCATGGTTGCTCAGAGCCAAAGATCTTGTTCGGCGTTGAACCTGTGGGTTCCAACAGATTTTTGCCTCTTCGGCTTCTTCAAGGACGAAAATGGGCAAGACGTTTTCCTGCATTTTCATCCTGACATGAAGAAAATTTGACAAGAACGAAAGCTAACTTGCAATGAAACAACCAGATCCCGTGTGATTGAGAACAGTTCGCGTGCACAAATAAAATATCACACCGCAATTCGCATAATCCATGTGACAACTGGCGGTGAATTTTAACTAGAGGTGTCAACGTGCCGTAAGAGGTTAATGAGATTCAAAAATAGTTTCTTTTTATTTGTCTTAAAAAATACAAAAGCTTTTTTCCCGATTCTTTTTGCAAAATAGTTGTCTCAGTCTTCACAATTTGAACAGCCAAAAAAAGATTTTTCGCATTTTTTGTAAAATTCCACCTACCATGATACCTTAAATAGCTTTGAAGAATAGATGATACATAATAGGGGACCAAGACAAGTTCCTTGTGGAATGCCCCATTCAAGAAAGAGACTGTTAGAAAGGGTGCTGGAAATGGAAACACGTCTTCTGGCCATTAATTACGAGGTACACCAATCTAATGGTGCTCCAGAAATTCCAAATGAAATTTGTACTTTACGCAGAAGTACACTGTGATCAACTGTATCAAAGGCAGTGCTCAAGTCTACTAAAACAAGTAAAACAGTATGCTGAGAATTCACTTCCATCAGGATGTCATTAGTAATTTTCAGAAGTGCTGTTTCTGTACTATGGTTCTTTGTTGGCAAATTGTAATGGTGGATAAAGATCATGTTTCTTCATGTAATTGTCAATTTGAAGAAACACAGCTTTTTCAGTTACTTTTGAAATGAAGGAAAGATCACTTACAGGGCGGTAGTTCTTAAAAACAGTGTCAAGCCCAGCCTTCTTAAGACTTGGCAAAACCAAGACTTCTTTCCATGCTAAGGGAAAGTGACCACTATCAAGTGAGATGTTAGATATGACTGGTAAGAGGAAATCGATGCACTTGACTACCAGAGGTGTGGGTATGGGATCGAGACTGCCACAATTTCTTAGCCAAATTCTTGATAATGTTGTAAGCTTCACATTCTGTAATTCCTTCAAAATTACTAAATGACGGAGTACATGGATCCATGATGGGTGCACAATCTGGACAATCCTGAACTGTACACTCTTTGAATTTGGATGTTATATTACTTATCTTTTCAACAAAGAAGTTAGCCATCCGTTTGCCAACATCGGTTTATTAAGGTGAGAAGGGTGTGGAACATCAAAGCTTTGATGTAACAGCTGCTTTGAGACCCTAAAGAGATTTCCTTGATCCAAACTGTTTTCTTGAATGAGGTTTTGATAAAATCAAAGCGTACCTTTTTAATCAAATTAGTAGTGGAGTTTCTTGCAGATTTGTATACATTTAGGTCGTACATGGAGTTTGCTGAATGCCATTTCCTTTCTGCTTTTCTTGTCATCCTTTTTGCAGCTAAAATCTGATCGTTATACCATGGTGCACGTTGCCTTTGGGGAATAACATCAAAGGCATAACCGAGCCTCTCACCCACATTTAAAAAACAATTCCTCAAAAAGCCATTCAAAATGCTTCAAAAAGAGTTCCCAGCTTCAAAGTCATGACCATCATTAGATTTTCAACCTGACTTAAGTATTATAATTATCATAACTATATTAAAAACTCTGTGCTTAGCCTGCAAACAGGCTCCCGGTGAGCCCGAACAAAGCGAGGGAGCCTGTAGACATTCTATTGATGCCGCTGTTCTATGATACCAGCTCCTGGTATCATGATATGATTGGTTAAATCGCTGATTGTTGACATCTTTGAGATAAATATTTGACAGATCTTTGTAAAACTATATGACTCCAACAGTTCATTACAAAAGTGCATTTGCCGTTCTCTTTTAAGTTTCGGTCTCTCAACCTCTCGTTATTTCACATGTGATTCTGAAAGGTACTTTATGCTTTGCTACGAGGAGGAATTTTAAGTAGAAGCTAGTGGAGTGGAGCCGTTTGGCGGTGCTATAGCAATTTTTTAGAGATCAAAGGCATGTTTTCCAGACTTTCCACTGTTATCTGCTTGTTGCTTCACAGAGTTTGACACCTCTATCATGTGCTTATAATTTCTTTAGGCTCATTTCAGTATTGCAAAATATGTTTTAAGCTCTCTAAGTATTGGCTCTGACAGGACAAAATGTTTGAAATATTCTGTGAACATGTTGCTTACTTGCAATCTATATTATGACGCCCGGCCCGGCTATTTGATTAGCTCGATTAGACCTGTTTGCAAGTACCGAAAATGTAGCCTCTTGACAGGTCTAATTACCTCATTGACTGATTTGTTACAGGCTTATCACCAAGAGTGGATAGGCACATTAAAAACAAAGTCTACAGGCTCCCCTGTCCCTGCCCCGATCGCTTTGCTCTCCAAATTCTTCTGTTTCGCGCTTGCTAGAATTTTTTCTGTCTTCGCCGGGAACCTGTTCGCAGGCTACTCTGTACTGTAACACTCTGTCTATCAGTAAGTTTATCTCAGATTTTCATCGGCATCAAAGTCACTGCCAAAGATCACATGGCAAATGTTTAAAAAAATTGTACATTAGTGAACTGCTAGGAGGAACAAAGCAGCTAGTGAAGAAGCTTTACATGTTGAAATGTTATATGACCTGCTGTGCATAATTTTGATGGTTTACTAAATCATTGAGATCTTAGTTTTCATACATGTACCATGAAAAGGAAGCTGGAGTTTGAAAACTGAGATGGGGTCTCAGTTTTTGTGACTCCCTCCGGTACCTTTGTTCTTCACAAAAAACCATCATGGTTTAACCTAAGAAAGACACCATGGTCTATGCAGTTCATGCGCCTCATATTTTTTCCCTAATAATTATACATGTAGATCAATTTTTATGAGTAAGCTTTTTTTCTTTTTTTTTGGCTGTGTTGTTTTGTTGTGCATTTTTTTTAGAAACAATGAAAAAGAAACTACAAAAAGGAAAAATCATAAATTAAAAGAAAATAAAAGAAATAATCATTCTGCAGGATGAAAACAGGGAATAATAATCGAAATAAAACAACTTGGTATAATAGATGATAATAAAGAAAAAACAGCAATCGCGTACAAACCTGCTGGCTTAAAAATACAACATCAAATCTAAAAAGAGGACTTACCCTTGTAAAGGTTAGATGTGATGAAGAACAATGTTTTCAAAAATATAAAGAAATAAATCTATTTCTTACTGATTACAGCGATGCTGGCATAGCAAGTCTCTCCGTTTCCCACAGAGTTCTCCACAACCTGCATGAGAAAGAAAAAGTACAAAGTGTTACAATTGTACAATCACAACACAGTGGATGCACATACTTATCGATCAAGAGCTATTGAGTAATGCACTACTCTAACTAACAACCAATTACAACATCAAGATTTCTAATAAGGCCAAAGTCCGAATCAATTTATCACCTCATGGAAATTGAGAGCAAGTAATGTAATTGTTTAATAAGTGGAATCCTAATTAAATTCCGTCAAATAGCAATTTGCAATTATTTTTGTGAAGTATTAAACTACACCCTATAGCAAAATGGTGAATTGTAATTCAAAACTTGCAATTGTGCAGGTGTGCTTTTACAATTATAACTTTTATTTTTTATTTTAATTTTTTTTTTGATTTGCCACACAAATAAAAATAGAATTAGAGTACAATGATCAATAAATAACAAAAATTAAGATACAAGATTACAATGAAGATACAAAACTACAATTTATATACAAAGGACAGATGACTAATTTAGATAAAGTAATTAATGACAAGCCTTATTTAATGACAGAGTTAATAGTTACCAATAATATATATATGCTTTAAGTTTTTTCCTAAAAGATGCCAGTGATGAAGAGCCAGAAATTTCAGGTAAAAGAAAATTAAACTAGGGAGACAATCTCAGATAGTGCAGACTGCAATTGATAGCTCTGGCACGGTAGTCCCAAAAGTACTCACACCTGCTCGGTTCACTTCCGGACTGTATCTACCTTGGTAGTCTGCTAGGGCTTTTCCCCTTAGCAGTGAGTACGTTTCAAGGCTGTATTTTCATTCAAGGTCCGAAAATTACGTACAATTACTGTTTGTCACGACAGCTTTTAAATTTTACTCTGGTGTTTTACGGTGATTTTCATTCATATTAAATTCAATAATACGTTGAACAAACATGACAATTTAGCTCTTCGTGCCAACTTTGTAACTTGATACTTTTGTTTTCCTCGCAGTTATGTAACATGAAACTCTTGTTTTCTCCAAACCACACGGAAGATGAGCTTGTTTTGGGGGATAAATGAAAGAACGTTAAATATCTGACGAAGAAATGGAGGAGAAACAATTTTGTTTTTTCTCAAAATGCAAATTTTCTTATCACAGATGAACAAGAACTAATTTAATTATCAGATAGTCACAGAATACCACTTTCTTTTTCTGTTACCACCTTCGTTGTTAACAGTAAAACAATTCAAAATTAATACACAACCATATCGATTAATACCATTGGGAAGATTTTCAATGAGAAGTATTGAAGGTAAACAGTGCTAGTTGGCAGATATTATCCTGCATCAATGAACGAGACTCCTCAAAGACTGATTAAATTAATTTGCGTTTTCATTAGGTGGCACAAAGTCTGCAGCAATATTTGAGCACTTTCCTGGTTTCTTTTGTCACAAATTTACAATTTGCAGAATATTAAAGCCACTAACTCGGGAACTTTTTGGTCTCTCTTACAGATGCAGTTAAGGCAAGAAATAAATAAGCCGCTCATGAGAAACTTCACATTTCCCTTCTTTATTTAAACCCTGACAAACATACTATTGTAGTTTGAAAACAGCAGATGATATTTGTTGAACCGACCTGTGGGTAATTCTAAAAGATATGTTTAACTTTTGCACTAAAAAGGGACAAGTGGCGCTACCTAGCACCTGACATTACGGGTGCTTACCATTTGTCAGAATAAACCGGCTGGGATGACCTTTGAATAATGGTAAAGGTTTTTCCAAAATCAACAAACCAACCAAACAAGATGGTGCTTACCATTTGCAATTCAATTACTGTTACATTTGACTTTCAACCGAAATTTCCGGAATTTTTTGCTAAATGGTAATCACCCTACATGACATAAACAACCGCGTGGAAACATAGTATATAACACTTACAATGCTAGAACGTATGCCTCTTACATGTTGGGTTCTACCATAAGGAAAACTACTCAACATTTGTGTGTTATCCTGCATGCAATGTATCCTCCACCTAATGTATAGAAGACATGAACGCTAACTAATCTGTGCATGCGTTTAGAGCAAATTGGCTTTGTTCTTAAGAGAATAGTACCACAAGGAGAGCAAGGGGTTACTTGAAACAAATATATAGCTTTGCAATGTTTACTTCTAACTGACGTAGATATAACACGTTTTACGTAGGGTACACATCTACCTTTCCCAGCTCACCCTCACCATTTCCTTGTCTCTAGACTAATTAATTAATTAATTGAAATTAACTAATTAAACAAACATTAAAGTTTACACCTTAGCGGCAGGCAGCCCCCAAAACTATCCCAATAGTGCATTCTGCACTCAAAATTTAGGACCTTGATAGAATACGGAAAATTGATGTTCTACATAATGGTAGACGAAAGGAGTTCAAATAAAGAATGGAAACATGTTGTTTCTCCTTAGCAGCTTGTTTGTTTATTCTTCTACGAAAGAGAGCCAAAAGTTCATATTCAGCTGAAACTTTCTCATGTTAGTTACATGTAACACTAGTAAATTTGTGACAAAAGAAACTTCGTTATTATTGCTGCAGACTTTGTGGCACTTACTGAAACGCCAATTAATTTCATCAGTCTATGAGGTGACTCACTCACCGACGTGTTATATAATTTTGGTCAAGTAAAGATCCCTATTTTCAATACTTCTCATTGAAATGCTCCTCAGTTGTATTATTCAATAGCATTGTGTATTAGTTTGACGTGGTTTTATTGTTAACACCAAAGCTGGCAACAGAATAAGAACACACTATTCCGTGACTCCACATGACTATTTGATAATTAGATTAGTTCTTGTTTATTGGTGAAATGAAAATTTCACCGATAAACAAAATAAATAAAACAAAATCATTCCTCTTCGACTTTTCAGCAGATAGTAGTATGTAAAAACAAATACACATCTTTCTTATATTCTTGTGGAAACAAAGGTATCTTGTTGCATACATTGGTGAGGAAAAAAAAGTATCAAGTTACAAAGGTTGGTGTCAAAAGTAAAATTGTCACATTTGCCACTTCTCAATATTATTGAATTTAAAATGAACAAAACTTAACATAAAATACCACAATACAATTTAAATCCGTCTTGACAAACGGTAATTGTAAGATATTTTTGGGCCTTGAAAGAATATACAAACATGAAACATACACACTGCTAAGATTAGGTCTTATCAAGTCTTTGTCCACTCATATTCTGCAAAGGGGAAAAGGCGTAGTTGACTACCAAGGGAGAGAACGGCAGGGGGTGAGGATCTGTGTGACTTCTTTATCAGAGCCACAAATCACTCTCTGCACTATCTGAGGTTGTCTCACTAGTTTTCAACAATTTCTAGTTTTTAAAGGCCAATTAAGAAACTTTTAAACTGTCACATGACTTCACCACATTTAGTCAGTTCAGAGTCATCTCAGATATTTTAACTTTTTCATGATCAGCAACATCAATGATGACGACATCAGGCCACATCCATGGTCATGTAAATACAGTCAAACCTCCGTAAGCAGCAACCCAAAATGTCAAGCCTGGGTGGTCGCTTATTGGAGGTGGTCGTTTACGAAAGCTCAGACCACATTGGGTCAAAATTTTGCCTCATTAGCATGTGTTAACTGTAGAGACTTACCCCATGAGCCAATGCCCATCTAAATCCATGTAATAACTTTTAGTAGCCACAAAAATATTTAAGCTTTCCAAAGTATTTATTCAGTGTATCATGGTTTGCTTCTGATAAACTACGTAATAAGTCGAATGGAACAACACCTTATTATCCAATTTCTGCTCTATTATCTATCAGGTGACCACTTACAGGCGGTTAAGAACAAAACAAAATTTCAAACTCTTAGCTTTAAAAATAGTCGCCATCACTTACAAGAGTTAGCACAAAAGAGGTTCCAAATATAGTGATTTGACTTGGAAACTTTTGGTATTTTCGAAAACTGGTCGGTGAGGAGAGGTTGTTGCTTACGAAAGATGGTCGCAACTGGAGGTTCAACTGTAATTCCGAAAAAATCTAATGGCTCCAAATTTTATTTCTTTATCAGCATTTCTTTCATTGATTTAATATATTAATTTAAATCCTCATTTTGTAATGCATAGGTTTTGTTTCATTTCCAAAAGGTCAGAATTTGAAAGATTCAAAATATTGAAAAATTCATAATTTTTGAATCATGATTTGCAATAGCAAGTATTGAGTTGTAATGGGTGATCAGATTATGTACATGATATGCAAAGGAGTGGTCAGTCACTCATCTGTCGAGTTTCTGTGGTAATTTTGCTGACCAGTAAACAAAAGCCTGTGAAATCACTGCATTAGTCAATAATGCAGGTGCATACAGCATTTTACATATTAATCATCGTTGGATTAATAGCAGTGAATTTCTGATGAATTTTAGCTATTTGGAGTTCAGTATTACGGCTGATATTTGGAAACTGTAAAGTGTTTTTTAACTTTACTTAAGACTAGGAGTTTCAATGTGAAAGTGGGTGCTGGCGTCAGAGCTTGAAAGAAATACTGATAATACAATTTGAAATAAACAGTCTAATAGGAGTTGGTGTAGCTTTTTAAAAGAGAATTATGATTTTTCCAACTAGTTTAGTTTTAAAGGGCTTTTGTGAAACAGCAACAGAGCCCCAAAATGTTTATGTTGAGTTAAAAAAAGAACATAACAAATGCCAGAACTTGGTTTAAGAGACCCAGGAAACCTTTAGTAGATGTATTTCCACAAGTATTATTTTTAAAAATTAGCCTTTATGCTTAAACATTACCAGTAAAAGTGAAAATGAGACATTTTAATAGCATGAATTTGTGAGTTTACCGAAACTGGAGCCGTCACGCAACATGTCATCAAAGGTCATATCAAATCGCATTAAAGCAAGGAAATCAAAATCCACAGAACAATGTGATTGCAAGATTTTCTTTCGCCTCAACTGGCAAATGTAACTCAATGGTCAAATTATTTACCTCAACAGGCAGAGATTTTGACTCAGCGATCAAATTCAACGCCTCAACGGGCAAAGAATACTGTGAATGATTTACCTGTGGTACCGAAGTCACTTTCCAACATAAAGCAGGTTGGCTTCACACCTTCCTCTCTTTTCTCCCAAGACTAGCAAGCTGCAGTCAGCAGTTTACTCCGAATGGAAGCATTTTTGCCTAACACTTCACTGCTGATAAATGCACTGACAAAAAAAAATGATCTCCATGAAGTAGGACTTGATCGATATCTTGGCACCTCCCTTCGTGAATCAGCAAAAATTGCTCACATAATAGAGCAGCCAAACACATAAAAATCTCGTCTTCCTCGAGAGTCATCACCAAACCGTTCATGACCTTGATGAATACTTCCACAAGCAATTAAAGACATTCGTTTACTGTGTCCTTGATTTCTAGCAGAGTGGGACAGCTGTACACAGCTATTGCTCGAAATCGATCCATATTTCCACGTGCATTCACAAGCACCCCCGATATCAGAATGCCCAGATATAAAAAACACAATTGACTGCGCATGTCTCCGATCTTACATCTGACAAATTTTGGCTTTTTCTCGCTATTGTAAAGAATAGGCTGCTGCCTCACTAAGGCTCGCCAGCAATTAATTTTAAAGACTATTTGGTATACAACAAAGGTGGGTGTATAATTCGATCCATAAATAGCTTTGACAGCAGCTTTTAACTGAAAAGTAAGCAAACTTATGTGCACAGCTAGAGCTCAAACTGGACTACAAAAAGAAATGGAGGAAATGAGACAAGGTCAAGTGGGTCAAGTTACAGTGTCCCCTGGTCTGGTCAAAAGTGCCAAATTGCCTAAGTATCACAAAGTTAAGTGGAGAGCTAATCGGTTGGCCATGGCCATGCTTCTGGAATCAATCTGAGGCTGAAATTGACTGTTCAGAAGTTGCTGGCAAAACAAAGTTCTCATACCTCAAAGAGGGTCAAGAAGTGTAAAGTAGTAACCTCAATTGCTGATCGCAAATGGTTACTAAGCAACAAATGACTGTGTGTCAATTGCACTGGAACCAAGCATAAAGAAGCAAATTATAAATGCTGCCCATTGTGTCTGATTAGATTAGATGTACTTCGACTTTCAGATTCTTCCACTGGTGATCAAGCTGAAGTTTATGCAGAGTTTAAAGAGCAATTAATGTGAAATGTAAACGGATGGTATCAGACTGAGCTTCCTCGGAGAGGCAATCATCTTCCACTCCCCCGCAATGAAGCGGGGAGTCTCTACCACTTGGAAAACCTTTTGAAAAAATTGCACACCCAAGGAACAATATTAATGAGTGCTACAATCAAGTGAACCAAGATCAGATTGAGGGGGGAATCATTGAAAGAGTCTCTGGTCCTGTGACTGGGCACCGGGAGTTTTACATGCCACACAAGGGGGTAGTGCGCAAATTAGCAGAAACCACTAAGCTTTGTGTTGCTTACAACACATCAGCATGTGGTCACTCTGGAGCACCCTCACTCCAGGTCAGAATCTGTGAAGAAGACTGTGATGCACTAAGGTTTCATTGGTTAAAGGATCAGAACAGTCACACAGTGTTTACTTACTATGTGGTATCAAGCCTTCATGGCGTTTCCACTCAGGATCAATGACTTTCCCTGTCAATGTGATTAGATAAACGTACATGTTAATAGCTCACAAGTTACTTGAAAACACTGCTGGTAAAGAAACGATACTCAATCAAATGTGTCAAAACAAGTATTGCTCCCTGCCCCTGCCCCCCCCCCCCCCCCCCACTCTTTCCATTGTTCAGCTTCACTCAATATAGTACTGATAATGGATTACAATATTTGTCAATTAGTTAGATATTTTAATCAGTAGGTTTTTACTTAAAAACCATAAGAGCATAAGTTTTCTTGGTCTTTCACAATCAGTCTCCTTTATTTCACTTGGAAAAGTTTCCACTACATCTGATCATCAAGGAAGGTAGTCATTATGAACTGAACACTGATGTCCACAGAAGAGAGAGTCAAGTTTTTCTTTGATTTTAAAAGGAAAAATATACGGGCTCACTGCATCTATCAAGGTCTAGTTTATCATATCATGCCAGTTTAGGCCCATTTTGAAAGCTAGGGTTTATTGCCAAGCTATCTGCTGATGACTGATACATCTTCCGGCATAAGATGTGATGAATTCACAAGTGGCAAAAAGAAAAGGCTCCCTCAAAACTGGTTTTAACCACTTTAGGGAGTCAATGAGTTCAAGCACCAGTTAGATGAAAACTAGTACTTCTCCAGTTTTGAACACAGAATAGCCAATTGTGGTGCAAAACCTTCTCCAAATGCAAGTTAATGGCTATTAATATTAAAAACACACTTGAAGCTTACTTTTTTTTTTCCAATAAGCCTGCAATTTAACAGCAGCAGATCTGGGTGCGATGTTATACTCACAATGTTTTACAACATAAGTGTTCAAAACAATTCAAAACTATGTATTTTGCTATGTTTGCCTTCCCCTCTTACAAGCAAGCAAGCAACAAGCCCTTCTTTGGAATAAATTTCTCATCACCGGTAACACAAAAAGATGAACTCTATTTAAAATGAATGCATTTGGATGTTTACAAGAGGTTTCTAGGTTATAGATAGCAGATCAGGTTCCAATGTATCAACAACTTAAAAGTAAAACCAGTCACAAAAGAGATGAGTTGTAGATTCAAGATTGAATGCTCCAGCTGAGTGTATAAAGAATATAACTGGATGTTTCTAATAAAAAGTTGATTACCGTAAACACCGGTGGGTAAGCCACACTTACAGATAAGCCACACCCCAAGTTTGGCAACTCAAATTTTGGAAAAAAGTTTGTGGAAAGAAAATGAAACAAATCAACAGTGGAGTCTTGAAAAAGGTGCTTTTTATATTCTTTGATTTATTGAATGTGAACCTGCATAAACTCACTAAACATTGAAAACAGCGAGTACTGACAGAAATAGTATGGACATGGTGTCTACGGACTTTGACATAATATTATGTTTGATCTTTCTCTGGTATTTTTTGACTAGCATTTTTTCATTCCTGTCAGTTTTTCAATAGAATTTTACATACAACAACACGAATGCTTTTGTTCATTCGTAACTTAGTAGGCACGCATTTGATCAGGAGATGGAGTACTAGACACAAGTAGCTTTTGAAGCTTTATTTGATCGCAGTACAGTGCAACACCGTAAACAGCTTTGTGGCAGAATGGAGATTTCCTATCGCAGGACATTTAAAATGTAGCTGCTCCAGAAAGGTGACCTTAAACAGGTTGAAAGATTTTTCAACGAAGGTTTAATGCTGTTGAACAACAAGAAATGTAACCTCATGTTTACGAACAAAAACGGCTCTTTTAGGAGCCACCAAACTTGTAAAAGTAATGATCAATACATACTCTGATATAGTTCCATGAAGTTCTTATTAGTTTGCTATACCAACTTTGAAATTTTTGATGAAAAGTGTTAATTTATGCAAATTCATGGCACATCGTCCAGATTTTCTCACAGATAACCCGCATCCCTGATTTGTTAGGAAAATGTTGAGTAAAAAGGTGCAGCTTATCCGCCAGTGTTTAACGTAATTTTGATGGAAACGTTTCTATGTGGGCTGGTTTGGAGGTGAGCAATAAATAACTGAGGCCTCCCTTTCCTATCTAAATGTATTTGGTCAGGCTTTCTGCCCCTTTTGCCAAGTAAGAGGTCGTAAGTTGCATCCAAGTTTTTAAACACCAACATCCCCTTTAGCGACATGTTCTTATTAGGCACATCTCTTACTCTACACATCTCTCCTACTCTGGTTAAATCTTGCGACCATGAAATTCTTAGGGGCAGTGAGTGCTATAAGAGAACAATTTACTATTGTGATCCGCAAGTTAACTTGGATGTAAATTACCCCTGCATTGAGCTGTAGTTTGAATTGCAAGTATAACATCACTGGGACCACATGTGTGTCTGGCTCCACAGTAGGAACATGCCAACAAACAGCAGATGCAAAAGCTCAAGAAATATCATCAACTGACTTCCAGAGCTTGGGTTGAACAAAAGGCCTTAACAGGCAAGTTACCACTATTACTACATAACTTTCAAACAATGTAGGAACATTGAATTCAGAATAAATATAATCCAACTGGCACTTTAAGGAATACTGATTGTCCAGTTTAATTCAATACGTATTCTGCATGAAGTAAAATGCATCAAAAGATGCATGAAAAATGAAGTACTCCATACCACAAAAGCATTTGTAAACACTTGGTATCTCTTGAGTAGCGTTTTGACATCCTGGACATCGCCATCCACAAGTTTTCCCTGAAAGTATATAAGAGTGGAGTCAATTAATATAACCATGATAAAGTACTGCAAGTTGTGTGTTTCTGATCAATGCTTTAGATCCAACATAAATGAAGGGCTGAGTACAAAAACATTATATCTGCATTTTTAATCAAGCCAGGATTTAGAAACAAAGTTGTACTAATCGTGGACCTAATTTTTGTTGGTGTTACAATAAGGAAAGTTGTGCAGATTGTGCAGGCAAGTTTCTTTCTTTCTGTACTGGCCTGTTTTAAAATGCTCAAATTTGCATGAATTCCATCAGCCACGTTTGCTCATCAACAGGTATTGCAAACTGTCCTAGATTTCACAAATTAAATAAAAAGCATACTTCTGAAAATAGTTCGCCACAAGGGCCTTTTTGATGAAATAAAGAAAATTAGGATTTTCCGTCATTTTGCCGGATTCTGCATATTTGCAGGCAGTGGCTCTTTGTTATGGCTCAGTATTCTCTCAAGTGAAATCATTTGAACCATGGTAAACACACTATTATTTTCTAGTATGAAAAGAGGAGTTGATAGGTGAGGTCACACACACCATGGTATATGTCATTTCCTGTGGTAAATCTTCCCACAGTGAATCTCACATGGGTTTACATACAATTAGTGCAGTTTGTCAAGGTAAAAAAATGTCACGCATCTCAGTTTATTTACAATGGGACTTTCAGCGTGAGCAGGACTTTCATCATGAAAACTGTGGAAATTAGGGTGAAATTTCTGATATCCAGGAAAGAGTACAAAACTGGATGATCCAGGTTGATCTTCGTTTTACCACCAGTAGTAATTCTCGGGTCTCACTTTGGTTAGCAAGAAATCCATTGAACAGGAATTCACTGAGTGAGTATCCATATTCAATTTCTTTGAAGGATTTTCAGTTTTAACCGTTGTTAAAATAACCGGTCTAGCAAAGAAGATTAAACAGGTTGAGAGGTCACCTGAAATAAACAAGATACTCATAGCATTCCCTGAAATCATGCCATATCTATGGTGTCAAAAATTGTTGATTCCGGTAACGCAGGGAGTGGAACTAGCGAAGCAAAACCACTTTTCCTTTGCGGTTTCATGTTGATGTCACACGGAGCATCAAAATTAGCTCTTGTACCTTGGGCATCAAAACAACATTGCAACTTACATGTACTATATTAAATGTCACAGGTGCTTTGTGTGATCTTTTTGGCATATCCATGGATATTTACTGTGGGAAATTTACCTCGGGAAGTGTTTGTCATACTAACTAAATGGCATTTCCCATGGAAAAACCGTTATTTACCATGGTAAAAGTGCCCCGTGTAACCACACATAATATTTTCTTCAAGCATTAGAAAAGGAGACAGCCACTTAAGAGATAACTCTAGCCTTGCACAACAATGCCACTTCTAACTTGGCAAACTGCTATGATGACTGTCAAATAGAGCTTTATTTGTTTACAACCACAGACACAATACTTTAAACCAGCTTATATTAAAATTATAATGAATGGTATCATACCTTCCATAGCATTGGCATTAGCAGAGGACTTGGCCCATTTCCTAACACAACCCAAGTGAAACAAATGATGACAGTTGTGACAGCTCCACACTGCAGCACTGCATCGAATCCTATCACAACAAACCATGCATTCATACGTTTCATTCCTTAGCTGCTCTATCAAAACACTGGCTTGAGATGACTGCACTGGATTACGATGGCCGTGGGTACGAAACACATCTTCCTTTTGATTTTTGTAGTCCCCTTTACTAGCTTTGGCTGTAGTTATTGCTCTTTGTGACCCCCTTTGCCTGCTCTCTTTGTTATGGGGTTTGCTAGATTCACCATAACAAGGTTGCCTTGACAAATTTGTCCTTTGCATTGACAGGTTACATGGTGCTTCTTGGTGATCATAATATGGAGACATGTAATCTCTTTTGCTATCATGAATACCACCTCTAGCACTCTCACTTTGCTCATGCAGTCTCGTACCTTGTGGATTACCTCTTCGGCTAGTTATCCGTTTAGAAGCTCTTGTTTTTTGTCTTGTCTCATTCACTTCTGCAGTATACATGTACATGTATTTTGCATCAGTCTGATGATCATTACCATCTATTTGCTTTGCTTCTGTTCTCTTCCTTTCTGGCTTAGTTATTGAAGCAGTGTCACCATGATAATATGCACCTGCTTCTGACACCTGTGCAATATCTTCATCTACTACATTGTTGATACAGTCTTTGCCTTTCTTGCCAGGATTATTGCGTCTATGAGTCTTATCTTCATACCTAGCACAAGCATGTCTCCTGTGAGATGAAGATGACCCTATTTTATCGTGCTGATTCTTGTTGTAATCTCTCCGTCTATTTGCCCCTCTCACTTTGAATTTCTTTTGTTCAACTGATGTTCTTAGTTTCTCTTGGTCATCTCTGGCTGGGCACTCTGCTGTTGAATCTACTGGGTACTCCATGGTTAAACCTGGTAGGCACTCTGCCATTGAACTAGATGGGCACTCTGCTGTTGAACCTGCTAGACACTCTCCTGTTGAACCTGCTGGGCACTCTCCTGTTGAACCTGCTGGGCACCTTGCTGTTGAACCTGCTGGGCACTCTGCTGTTGAACCTGATGGAGACTCTGCTGTTGAACCTGTTGGGCACTCCATGGTTGAACTGACTGGGTACTCCATGGTTGAACCAGCTGGGCACTCTGCTCTTGAACCTGCTGGGCACTTTGCTGTTGAACCTGATGGGCACTCCATGGTTGAACTGACTGGGTACTCCATGGTTGAGCCAGCTGGGCATTCTGCTGTTGAACCTGCTGGGCACTCTGCTGTTGAACCTGCTGGGAACTTTGCTGTTGAACCTGATGGGCACTCCATGGTTGAACTGACTGGGTACTCCATGGTTGAGCCAGCTGGGCACTCTGCTGTTGAACCAGATGGGCACTCCGCTATTGAACCTGCAGCCAAACCTTCTTCTGACATGATAAACTCTGTTTATGGTACAGATTATGGCAGACCTATCAACAAACAAAAACATTATCGAAAAATACTTACAGTTTAGCTAGCCTAGATTAATATAAGCTAGCTAACAAGGAGGGGGAAACTGGTTCCTCTAGCTTTGTAGTCCTGAATGCATGGCTTGTACAGTACTATACAAATTAAAGTAATAGAAACAGTAATCATCAAATATCACACTTTGTTCTTGTGATATTTTCCTGATTTATCGGTGATATATCATACACAACAACAGACAAATTTATAAGCAACTTCACTTTGCAAGGTTCCAAATATAGTGATTTGACTGGAAAACTTTTGGTATTGTGGAAAACTGGTCACTTACAAGAGGTGGTCACAACTAGAGGTTCCACTGTATATTAAAATGTTATTACAGTTTACAGTATTTTACTAATCTTTTTAATGTACAATTGTATCGAGTTTACCCTCTACACTCTACGCCATATTTCTACCATCTACATAGATTCTACTCTCTACATTCTACCCGCCACTCTCTTCAATTGACGCTCTATGATCTACCATCTACCCTCTAAGCCTATCTACGCTCTACTCTCTACGTTCCACCAGCTACTCTCTCCGATCTGTGCTTTACGATCTTAACATCTACCATCTACCCTCTAAGCCCATCTACGCTCTACGCTCTACAATCTATCCTCTAAGCCCATCTGCTTGGAAGGTTATTGGAATTTTTTAATTTTTAAAATAGACTAGTGAGCAGCACAAAGGATGACTTCTTGTAGTTGTGAGCTTTTCTGTTTATTTCCGATGCATTTCATCTCTGCCTGAGACTTCTTTAGGGAATGATTACAACTAACACTGAACAGCATATATAGCACATAAGCGTGCCTAAGTTTAACTTCCCATGGACGTGAATAACTGCTGAAACATGCTGTAAACGGACGGTACAAGATGTGCCTTAATGCACATGTCATTGCGTGTTGTTATATTTTGGGGGCCATACGATTAGCGCTAATCTATAGCTCCCAAAAAAGATACTGCAATGAAACCTCTATTAAGCAGACCCCCAATTAAGCAGACACCCTCTCTTAAGTGGACACTTACCCTGGTCCCGAAATTAATGTCTCATATTTCCCTTTATAACAAACCTCTGCTCAGCGCACACCTCTATTAAGCGGAGGCAGACACTAACATAAATTTCTTTGGCTAATTTCTATTGCTAAAAATCTCTATTAAGTGGACACATGGCTTTGTGTGAAGTCGGGTTGTAGGATGATTCGTCAAGCAATCTGTCGGTATGCGTCGGTTTTCTGTACACCGTCATTCGTAGCTCATTGTTGTCGCGGCTTACCAAACAGTCTAGAAAAGGAAGTTTTCCATTTTCTTTGATCTCTTTAGTAAACTGGATGTCAGCGTTCTGTTCATTTAGGTGGTCGTGAAAATTGTCAATTTCGTCTTTGTGAACAGCAGTAAAGGTGTCGTCAATGTAGTGTAACTAAAGTGGTATCGTTTGTCGTTGTAGGTTGCAAGGGCGCATTCCTCCCAGGTTGCATCACAATTTCTGTGACAACAACAGAAACAGGCAACCCCCAGATACCTTGAACGTGTTTTTCACAAAAACAACTACGACACTGACTTTATTAAACGAAACATTTACCAACCTGCTGAAGCTGACGCAACGAACAGGAACCCAACACCTGCTACTACAGTGACTATACCTTACATTAAGGGCACTTCCGAGACCATCTCAGGGATCCTACAGCCCTACAACATCCGTGTAACCCACAAACCTACAACTACATTACAACATTAACTGACCAACATTAAAGACAGGGACGAACCTAACGACAGACAGGGAGCAGTTTACAAGATCAAATGCTCCGACTGCCACGCTTCCTACATTGGTGAGACTGGCAGAAACCTTAACACGAGACTAACTGAACACAAACGAGCCATGAGAAATGGTGATGCCAACAATCACATTGTTGTACATCATCAGCTGACAAACCACAACATTGACTGGAACTCTGCTCAGTGCTTAACCTACAGTACAAACTATTTTCAGCGACTGACTCTGGAAAGCTGGTGCACTAACCTAGAACAAACGCCTCTTAACAGTTGTCAACAACTACCGGCGCCTTACAAACAACTTATCCATGACAGAAACAAAACTGACAAACGGACTTCTAACAGACCGACTTAATTTGACTAACCACGGACCAAAAACCGACCAATTTGACAATAGATGGATCGAAACCGACCAATGACTGATGACAAACTTTACACGAGTCTTTCAGCCAATATAATCATGGCTAAACTGACCAATCACGTTTAACGGACCAGACTTATAACATCATCGACTGACAAACACTATTCACTTGACTCTGAAGATGACTTGCGCTCAGGTCGTCGAAATGTAAGTCACCAACAACGGTTCTTTTCAGAACTACTCTCACCCGAACGATCACACTATACGAACTAATGTCAAATTAAAGTTGGTAATGAAAGCTGATGAACTTGAACTCTGAATAGCTTCGCTAACAACCTAGAACATTATTACAGTACAGGGGAACCGTCGAAAGTCAGTTGTTGACAAACATTGTCCAATTGTTATAATCCTTTATTAAGCGGATACCCTCTATTAAGCGAACACTTGGAAAGATCCCGAGGTTGTCCGCTTGATAGAGGTTTCACTGTTTTTACATAGATGTGCTAAAGTAGTAGTAGATTTATAACTGACAATACAGTCTAAGTCTGGTGAATGTCTCTGGATGACCAGCTTGATGTTAGTGGTTCTGAGTTAAACCATTTATTCAAACTTGAAATGAACAGCAATCTCTTCGACGCATTACAACCCTAAAAACTAGTAAACAACATCTCCACATGGTCACAAAACATTCGCTAAGTGTTCAAAGTGACATGACCGAAGTGTTCACACTTTTTGAGTACACTATAACAAAATGTCGTTCATATCAGTTAGCATGACTACAGTTAAAAAATTCTTAAAAAATTTAAAAAGTGACAAAAAATATTGGGTTGCAATCTACGATTACCCTCTAAGCCCATCTGCTTGGAAGGTTATTGGAATTTTTTAATGTTCTTTTCAGTTTTTTAATTTTTTAACGAAGACTAGTGAGCAGCACAAAGCAAGACTTCTTGTAGTTGTAAGCTTTTTCGTTTATTTCTGACGCATTTCGTCTCTGTCTGAGACTTCTTTAGGGAATGATAACAACTAACACTGAACAGCATATATAGCACATAAGTGTGCCTATGTTTAACTTCCAATGCAAGCAAATAACTGCTGAAACATGCTGTAAATGGACATTACAAGAAATACCTTAATGCATATGTTATTGCGTGTTGTTATATTTTGGGGGCCATACCATTAGCACTAATCGTATGGCCCCCCCAAAAACATACTACTTACATCGATATGCTAAAGTAGTAGTAGATTTAGAACTGACAATACAGTCTGTTAAATGTAAATACAGTCTGGTAAATGTCTGTATAGAATACAGTCTGGTAAATGTCTCTGGATAACCAGCTTGATGTTAGTGGTTCTGAATTAAACCATTTATTCAAACTTAAAATGAACAGAAATCCCTTCGACGAATTACAACCCTAAAAACTAGTAAACAACATCTCCATATGGTTGCAAAACATTCACTAAACGTTCAAAGTCAGGTGACCTAAGTATTTGCACTTTTTGAGTACACTATAACAAAATGTCCTTCACATCAGCATGACTACACTTAAATGTACTACCATTCTACCGTTGCACAATTTACGTTTTAGCGAAAGCCAGTTAGTTCTGTTACTGTATTTAACCTCCCTGAATAAAGGAAGTAAAAACCCAACTGGGACTCCTGGACACATCATAATAATAATAATTTGCAAAAAACAAAACAAAGTGAACCCAGTATCTAATTCAGACCCAACTGACTAAAATGTACTGTTCCTACACTGATGAAAATAATTATAAACCAACAAAAAGCCAAAGGCCTATCTCTGTCTCAATCTGTAAACTCTCGATTCACAGGTTGCTTAGCATATGACCAACATCTTCCCACTGTCAGTGATAAAATCTACAGAATGATTTATTTGCAGACAAAAAGACTTCAACAGGGTTTAGAATTTTTATGACTTACACTTTAGAACTTAATATTAGTCACATCATTAAGAAACTTCCTGAGACCTCTTGTGTAACAGTAGCTGTATAGATAGTAAAGTTGACAATTTGTTTGTTTGTCAGAACGGGTGAGAATCAACTTCTTCTTTGGCTATATTTATTTACATTTTGATTGGATATAAATACTTTGTAGAACATGTAAACAGCAGCTCTTGCCGATCAAAGAATTCAAAGTTTCATCTAACTCACATCCTTTCAGTACTTATTCTTTGGCCGTTCAAACAGCTGCCATCATCTGTTCGAAACAATTCTTAGGCCATTCGAATAGTACAGTGTAGCTGCCAGTAATCATCTGAACTAACAGGCGTACATTTCATAATTTGGGTTGGTCCAAATGCGAATTAAGTTCCGCTCATGAAAAGTCCCTTGTCCCAACTGAGCTTTGGAGTTTAAATTGTCAACAGATAAGAATTTGTTGCTTTAATATTTCTTACACTTTCTTTCGTAAGTGCCAGTGCTGGAAAAATGTAAATACAACCGTTCCTGTCCCCTTGGTGAGTACCGTCTTGATACAGATCTTCGTGTGCTAAGATGGCAGCACAAAGAAGTTCTTGTGGGTTAAAAATCCTACTGCAAAAAATCAATTGGTCGCTTTCTTGTGATTATCGATTCTGATCAATTCTGATTGATTTTGGTAATTAGCTATCAATTTTATCAACAATTATTATTGAGCTGAAATGGAAGGAGATCGTGTGGATACATTCACTGTAATAAACTGTTCAGGCTAATCCTTTTGATTATCGATTTGCATCAACTACATAAAAATTGTGATTATCGATTTCAATCCATTAAAATGACTAATCAATCGAAAAATATCAAGTATTGTCGAGGATTATTGATAAATCGATTAGCTTTCCAATGATTGATTTCCATCGATCAGATACACACCATATAAACGGACCATGTCTTCCGTCTGTGTTTTACACTGTTGAGGACCTGAAAGCTTTACCGGCATAAAGCTGGTTCCAAACACTGCTCTATTCATGTGCTGAACCTAAAGTTCTGATGAGTTAAGTACAGTAGAAGAGCAGCGTTTGAACTGTTTGGTTTGGCAGGTGAGGTTTGGAGCAGCAAACAACATTAAATTTGTCAGGGTCTGTCACACTATGCAACGTTGGAGCGGTGGTTGATTTACATGGTGTTCTCCTCATGTGCTGAATGTAATGCATAAATTATCGTAATGTACATATTTTTGAAATGGGGCACTCGTGATTGGCTCAAAATTGAGTGGCATGAACAGTCATGCAAGAAGCTTGAAGTCGTCACAAAAAATAAAGGAAACAAAAAATCTATCCCGTTTCAGAGCTCAGCTTTATACCTTTGATTTATGAGAAACGGGAACTGTATAATCAAGTTTCTTTCACGCAAATTCATTTTTTGCAGTTTCTTGGAGATAACAGCCCAGCTTATGAGATTGCTCATTAACAGGTCGAGTTTAGAGTTTACCAGTAGAAGACCTTTCTAAATATATACAAACAACCTTTCGATTGCATTTGCTTTCGCTGTACACTGTTACAACAGCGAAATATTAGCCACAGCTTTCTAAACTGGACATAGTTCTGGAATTCAGAACGCATATTTTCTTATCGAAAATTGTTTACCACGGGCTTTCCAAATTAAGTTCGACGCAAGAACTCCGTCTGAATCAGCCGTCGCTCCAAAGTCGAACTAAATCAAGTTTGGTTCGGCACATGAGCGGAGCCGAGTTTGGACCGGGCCTGTCATGGTAAGATGCTTACGTCTTTTCTGGCCGAGTACTGGGCAACGTGAATTAACTTGGAAACAACTATCACTCGCTTATACCTTTGGGTTCCTTCCTCGTCAGTGCACGAAACCTGCCATTTACAATCCTTTCTGTCCACGCATAGTTAGTAACTATGGTCCATGTGACACTTTCCTCCCGTTATGCCCGGCTACAAAGCCTTGGAGTAACTGTGTCATATATCGTGCACCAGGAGTCCCACGATGGACTATGATATTCTATAGTTATGGTTATTCTGAAAGGAAACGACATGATGCATATTTTAAAAGAGCAATTTTCACTGTGCTTGTCAAGTAAACTATACAAATTTGTTTTATTGTTAGCTATACTTCGATAGCTGTAAGTAGAAATCCAAGATCGATTGGTTTTTGATCCAAGTTTGACGATTGGTGCAGAATACATGACGCCTCCTTGTATTCTCTGGATGTGAGTGTCAGTTATGTCTGGAGGACGTGTGAAGTATGTGTGCGACCAAGATAAGTCAGTCTTGGTGAACAATTTCGAGAAACGCGGATGGGTTCCTTGTGCTGAAGATGAGGACTGGAATTTTTACTGGTTAGCCACAGTTTGCTACCACTACTGTATGTTGTAATCTTAAGTCTGCATAATCGCCCCATGTAAAGGAATCCAAGAGGGTCTTGGATTCCGGATTCCACATCGTGGATTCCGGATTCTGGTGACTGGATTCCGGATTCCATGCCTATGGATTCCGGATTCCAGACGTTCCGAGATTCCGGATTCCAAAGGTTTTAACTCTGATGTTCATTCGTACTGCGATAGCAGATTCTGCTATTAAAGTAGGAATTGAGTAAAAAAGAAAATACCATTTTCTTTTCAATATATCAAAATGTGTTAATATCCTTAAACTGGAGTTCATACGGCATCAATTAAATTAACTTTTGATAAAATAATTAACTTGTTGGGGTACCTGTTAAGAAGAGACGTCTCTGAAGTCCACTGAGTAATCCACAGCGTTGAAGCTATCTGACGAACTGTTCTCATCAAAACGATTATATCGTCAACAGAACCAAAAGTAGTAGGAATTGAAGTTTGGTGCTCTGAATGTTCAAATTGAAATCGCCTGTTAATCCTGGTTTCGCATAGAAGAGACATTGCGCTAAATTTATAGAATTTACCTTTACTGGCGAAATATAACACCCTTTCTGTTCGATTACGTTTCGATACGTTCTTCTTGGCAAAGTTACCATGCCTTAGCTTATTGACCTATATTGCCTATTCCTATTCTAGATCTGTATCATCTGTACAATAATGACAATGAATCGGAATAAATTCAAGTCTCGCTACACTCAGATAACTTCCCGGGCAATATTTGCCCATTGACAAGCAGATGCCGATAATCGCACATGTCAGAGCTAGAGATCGAAAGAGAACGTAGCCGGAACGTACTTCTCGGGACTTCGTAATTAACCCTACAAACCTTGCAATTTCCTTGTCTTGTTTTTGTTTTTCTTTCTTCTTTATTCTTGGACTCCTGCATATGAATTCAAGTGAAAACATAAGTTCGAGAAACAATTGAATTAATTCAAAATGCCGCACAAAGATTTCTCTTGATGTTCATATACCCGACACATGTCACACATGGATTCACGTAAGCAGGAGTCTAAAACAAACTTTTATGACTAATACATACCTTTCCCGCTCAGCTTTATGCTTTCTCCGGTGTTTTCCCATCTTTTAGAATCCTCAACACAATGTCGAACAGTAGATCCAACAGTCGAAATAGTGAATAAACACACTAGCTCGAATTTCTTGCTCGCCGGAAATTAAAAAAGTAACTTAATAATTGACTGGCGCCTGCAAGCGTTACTCCATGGGGTGTACATCCTGGACAAAAATTTTAAATGGTTAAGCTTCGATTTTATCTTTAAGCAGGCTCGTCAACTACCGCTTCCACCGCAATCACATTTATTGAGAATTCAGGACTTTCCGGCATTAACTTCGATTCCTTACATCTTGATACCGAAAACCCAGCAACGTACAGGAATATGGGGCCAAGCAATTGCCGTGAACAGTGTTGACAGTTCTAAAAAAGTACGCTGTACTTGAAGTTATTTCAGGGTCAAAAATGTCACAAATCTGACACAAAGACAATACGGTGCATGTCAAATGGTGATCTTCAACAAATGATGCATGCGCCTTGGCCTATTTAAGAATCAAAGACCACAACACCGCCGTGTTGACAAATATGATACTTTCAAGTGAGCAGTCGAGCAGATATCAAAGTTTTTACAGAGAGGGTTTCGAAAGGTAGGATTCCGGATTCCAGAGGCTAGATTCCGGATTCCAAGGGCTGGATTCCGGATTCCAAAGGCCTGGATTCCGGATTACAAAGGCAAAAATATGTTGGATTCCGGATTCCGGATTCCCTTACATGGGGCGAGCATAAGCTTATCTTACTTAGCTTTCTTCATCCGATCAGCTTATACATGGTAAGTGTTTCTATCTTTCATTAGGGCCAGCGTACAGACTGTAAGAGCAATATTTAATGTGGAAACAGGCTACAGGCTTGGCGATGACCAGTAAGTATAATGCATCAGTCATTTCCTTAGTGCCCTAGCTCCTTCCCCCCTGCACACCTACCCCCCCCCCCCTCGGCCAAGTCCCATGCATCAGCATTTTTGGAAAAAAGGCAAAGTCCTCAGGGTGAGGACAAGAGTCGGTTAAATCGGGTTAAATGTCCCAGGGACATATCCTCACTGTGTCAAGAAATATCCATCACATTCATGGCGAGCGATTTGAAGGGGTTGCCATCACTTCATATAGCATTGCTTGCTGCTAAATTTGCATAACGTTAGACGTCTGCTTAATGTGACCATAATGTTACACAGTCAATCTTCACAAGAAATCAATATGAAAACACCCCTCTCCCTCCTTCTTCAATGGAATGTCCTGATAATTTTCAAGTAGTTATACTCATGTAGTTGTAATTTGATTATGACACATTTTGAAGACCTGATTGATAATTGCAGTTATACACAAAACTTAAGCAGTTGTGAAATTAAAGCCTATAAAAATTCATAACTGTTTTCACAACTTCGAGCAGCTTGCTCTAACAGTCACCTATACCTATGCAGGATAGAAAAATTCAATTTTCTGAAACTTTGTTAGGAAGAAGGTTTTACTAACTTATTTCAAAACTGTACCTTTGAGGTTGTTTAGATTTTTATTTTCTTGAGGAGACGGCCTTACGTACTTGCCCAAAAAGAACAAAACTACACACGTGTATAAAGTGGGTTCTGGGGACGGGGTAAAATTTAGATTATTTTTTAGTCTCACCTTGCGGCTCAACTAAAAAGTAATCCGAATTTTACCCCTGTCCCCAGAACCCCCCTTATACATGTGTGTACTCCCTCCGTGTACACGCACCCCGTACTCAAACTGCCTACTCGCGCCACGAAAAAAGTTTGTGTTATAGCTCCGAAATCGACATTGCCCGCTGCCGCCAACAGTGGTCCTAGAATTATTTTCAATTGAAGAAGCAGCCTGCCTTAGTATAAAGCAACCATGGCCGCGTCAAGGTTCTCTTCTGATGTGATAGATATGTTTTACGGTCCTATCTCACGTGAAGAGAATGAGAGGCTTCAACTACCCTTAAGACCCAGCAGGGATTTCGATTTTCGATTGGTAAGAACCAACTTCGACGAATGGCTCCGAGTATGGAAAATGATAGTACCAGAGGGACATAAAGACCTTCTGAAATTCGCACAAAAAACAAAAGCAAGTTTTGAAGAAGTGATAGGGAATGAAATTAAAACCTTGAAAAGTGTTAAAACACAGTTAGCGCTTGACATTAAGTTTTTGATAAGTAGAGATGGTCAAAAACAAGAAATGGAACATGATTTCAGACAGAGAGACCCCATGGTTTTTAACAGAAACAATGTGGCAACAGTAAGCAAAGTATTTCGTCAATTCATTGATGAAGTCAAAGGCAAAATAGAAGCCTGGTCTCAAAGAGGCTCAGGCTGGGTGGTAGAAGGTGTCTTGGAAGCCTTCATTAATGTGGCCCAATACCAGCCTTTTTGTGGAGGCAGCTACATACCGCTGCCTGAAAAGCTAAAAACCAAAAAAGCGATCATCAATGTCCAAAACCGGGATAACCTGTGCTTGAGATGAGCACTGCGTGTGGCTTTATTTCCACCAACAGAAGGAAAAAAGGTGACAAGAACATCAAGCTACCCCACAGAAGATGGGCTGAATTTTACAGGCGTAGACTTTCCAACGCCTGTAAAACAGGTAAATAAGCTAGAAAAGCAAAATCCAAACCTGGCAATATGTTATCGTGCATAGGCTCAGCTAAAAAGATGGAAGCATACCGAGAATCCACTTGATGTTGATACAGGACAAAGAAAAATCGCATTATATCTTTGTGAAAAGATTTAACACTCTCTTGTATGACCAAAACAGGCACAACGAGAGCAAACATTTCTGCGAACGCTGCTTGTATGGATACCAAAGAAAGAAGCTTCTGGAAAGGCATCAGTCATTGGTGGGTTTCGATCCGTCTATTGTTAGTCAAATAGGTCGCTTTTTGGTCCATGTATTGTTAAGTCGGTCTGTTAGAAGTCCGTTTGTCGGTTTTGTTTCTGTTGTGGATAAGTCGTTTGTAAGGCGCCGGTAGTTGTTGACATCTGTTAAGAGGCATTTGTTCTAGGTTAGTGTACCAGCTTTCCAGAGTCAGTCATTGGAAATAGTTTGTACTGTAGGTTAAGCACTGAGCAGAGTCCCAGTCAATGTTGTGGTTTGTCAGTTGATGATGTACAGCAATGTGATTGTTGGCTTCAACATTTCTCGTGGCCTTTTTTGTGTTCAGTCAGTCTCGTGTTAAGGTTTCTGCCAGTCTCACCAATGTAGGAAGCCTGGCAGTCAGAGCATTTCATCTTGTAAACTGCTCCCTGTCTGTCATTAGGTTCATCTGTCTTTCACGTTGGTCAGTAATTGTCGTAACGTAGTTGTAGGTTTAAGGGCTACACGAATGTTGTAGGGCTGTAGGATCCGTGGATGGTCTAATTACTGCGTATCATTTCGTACTCAAGCTGGATGTTGGTTAGCTTGTATTTCAGCTTGCTTTTGTCCACATCATTGACCACGACCTGTGAAGCAGGGGCAAGCATCACTTCAAAACCGAGATTGTTGTACAGGGCCTGCGGGTAGAACACGCTATGGTCGGTCAGGATCTCATGGTCGAGCTTGATTCGGTACTTATTTCCAAAGATATCATTCAGCTTTTTTTCATCATCGACGCTTGAGGTTGGTTTGTCTCCAGCATTTGAGCATATCTTGCTCAAGTCTACGCTTTGGATCCCCTCTAGCAACATGTTGTCATGTTCTTCGACAGAGAGGAACAGGTCTTCAAACGTTTTGTAAATGTCGTACCCCACAGTGTCTTGCAAGGTCGACTCTGAAAACTTCACCACCATCTTGTCGACCAGCGCCCACGTGACGTTTTTAACGACATAGTTGTTGGCATGCCCAACGCTGAGGTCGAGGTCAAATCGCAGCGCTAGCATGTCAGGAACCAGCACCTCGTTTTCGTTCAGCTTGGGCACCGAAACATACAGGGTCTCGCCGGGGGAGGCTTCGGAGCACTCAAAGGTGATGCATTTGACAGCCCAAGGCGCCTTCATGGCCTCCAAAGATTTCGCCATGTATGTTGGAAGCAGCATGTCTGGAACCATGCCCAGTTGTTTTTCCATTGCATAAACAGCCGATAGTTTTTTTCTAATTTAAAAAAACAGTTGAAATATATTGCAATGACAGCAGAAGGCAGCTTTGAAAATCCTGCTTATGACCCCGACTGGTGGACAAATCCTTTTCTTCAAGTCGACGACTCTACGTTAGGCCCTAATGATGATGAAAAAATTCCAATGCAATCAATGCAGCACGAAAAAAGCGGGCAGCCAGAAACCTCTTATGCAGAAACATCCTTCAGCAGCAACAAAACACAACCCTTTCAGCCAGGCGAGGTGTCCACCCCCTACAACACCAGGGGCGAAGAAATGCAAATGAGGCTACACGAGCAGAGGGCCTGCCTGATGAAAGCACACCTCTTTTGAGCGACTTTTTGGATTCAGAAGAAAGAAAATCACTGATTGATGATCCCAAAGATTTAATCAGAAAAATCTCCCCAAGAGTAGACTTCGGAAAAATGAACCCAATTGGTTTCAGCAAAAAAGGTAATAATACTGAGATTGTTTCATTTGGCCCAAAGGGGGGTGAGTCCAAAAATTTCAAGAGTGACGGCTTTGGACGTCAAAAAAGTTTCACAGACAAATTTTCAAAAGCTCTGGGGCCAAGGGCTGAAGAAATCATAGATGAATATGGCGACACCATCAAAGAAAAACAACAAAGACTGGCAGAAGCTGAAAATGAATTAAACCTGGCAAAGTCCATAGCCGCAAAAAAGGAAAAAATAGAACTTCAATTGCAAGAGTTTATACAAAAAATCGATAAAACTCAGGCCCGGATTGATGCTATTCAATCAGAACAGGTCTCCAATCTTGAAAATGAAGCAGAAATCCAAAGGCTAAAGATTTTGAAAAAAAATTATCAAACCAAATTTGAAAACAAAAAAAAAAAGAATTGACCGAGTTTGAAAAACAATTTAAAAAAAGAAAAAGACCAGGAAAAGGTTGACCAAGGCTGTTGCCTAAGGAAATTTTTTAGGAGCCCAAGCCACTTTTTTAGGAGCCCAGAATAAATTTGCCATGGTCAATCCGGGGGGTTGGGGAGATTGGGGAAGACAGGGGGGGGAAGCATGGAGTGAATTTGGAAATTTAGGGGAGCGGTCCGGAGGCGGAGATTTTCCATGAGACACTAATATGGTTTATTAGTATAAATCTACTAGCGTTCTATCACGAATGGCATTCTCTGATTGGCTACGCTACATATGGCTACATATTTCTATTCTGTGATAGATGGTGAGTAGCTTAGCAGCGTGCACTGGGGGCTGCTGCTTTGTGTTTTCGAAGTGTCTGTGAAGAGGATTTAGATGTAAGTTTTGAACGACTGGTAGATTTGTACTAAAACAATTAGATTATTCGCTCTCGATTTCTATGCGTGATAGTTGACCTGGGCTGCACCCTCATCAACTATCACGCAACAGAAATCGAGAGCAAATAATCTAATTGTTTAAGGGCCCATTAACCAATTTATGCACCCGCTCGTGCGAGTTGCTAAGGAGGTGAAATTTCACTTCCAGTTACTTACGTCAGCCTGAGCGCAGAAAATAAAAACAACTCAATAACTTCCAAATTCGCTCACATTTTGGATGTTTTTCTTTGTGTTTCACAGAATGCAAATTATAAAAAGTACAAGCAGAGACAAAATAAGAAAAACACAGGAAAACAAGAGCAATAGAAAGAGAAAACTAACTCCGTGTGGCTTTGTTTGATCTTACCAAAGTGCGCTGGTAATGTAAATTGTGCACACGCTGATAGGTTAACTTCCAATATATATCGGGCACACTTCCGGTTTCTTTAAATACTAAAGGAAACGCGGGTTTTCATTAAATCCAGCCTTTTTTGATGGATTTCGATCAAAGCCAACATTAGAAAGATAGCTATGCATTCCTTTTTCAAAATCATGCTTTTTTCAGAAAATTACGAATTTTTTAATATTTTGAAATTCTCTCAAAATCTGACCTTTTAGAAATGAAACAAAATCTATGTATAGCGTAATGAGGATTTAAATTAAAATATTAAAGCAATGAAAAATATCCCGATAAAGTAATTTGCCTGGGAGCCTTTGCATTTTTTCAGTATTAGTCACATGACCATGGGCGTGGACTGATGACGTCATCACTAGTGTTACTAATCCTGAAAAAGTTAAAACACATGAAATAACTCTGAACTAACCAAAAATGATGAGGTTCTATAAGAATAAGTTTTCCTTAGCAACGACTCGAAAAGATAATGGGCCCTTAATATCAATCAAATTCTTGAAATAAAGTGTTCAGCAAAGTGATCAGGTCATGATTGAGAAAGAACACCATTTGTGGTCAAACAAATTCAATAATTGGCATATGCATGCTGCCGCTTTTTTACAAAAATTTATATTGCTCCTTTAGTTTTTAATTGAGCAATTCTCTTTTAACAAAGCAAAATACATTTTGCAAATCGTGAAATGCAAGCTGCAAATGAAAACAAATAAAAATGAAAGAGGTATTTGTGGTGTTTGAATTTGGCCTCACTGAAATGTGCTTTCCTTCCCCGGGCTTCAGTTGTTTTTTTAGGCAGCATTACTGCATTGTATTGGCGGCTTCTTAGGAGACAATATATTCTCGTATATTGGGCGGAGTCATGGCAAGTCCTTTGATAATTTAAAATACGAAACCCTAGTATGCAAAAAGAATTTGATGATGTTTTCTTTTTGCTGGCTAGCTACTTGAATATTTCGATTGTTAAGTTGTAAATATCCTTTCAGAAACTACAGAAATTCATTCAGTACAGCTAGGTGAAGTTTTCCAAAGTATTGGACAAAAAAAGCCCAGAATTTAGAGACAGTTATCTTTATTCAATTGTAAATATAATGTCAGCAGCATGATCACTCCATTTCCAAAAATATTTGTTATCAAAGTAGTTATTTTGCAACTGGAATCAGTAGGGCATCAACAGAAACACAATCCGTTGGCATACATGACATACATTTATACAATACTGAGCTTGCAATGCATTAATGTGGAGCTCCAGCGGCCCAAAGGGCCGCCAAGCGGAGCCCCGTACTCATATAGGAAAGAAAAGGAAACCCATGAGTTGATTTTCCCATGGTTATCATGGCCAGCGGTATTGCTCGTGGGCGCGTACGCACAATGACGATGACAAAGACGGCGGAGTTGCCCAACATGGCGGCCATACTCCAAATAATAGGTTGACAGAGACATGCAGCCTTGGTTTACCATGTACTTCCTTGATCTTGGACATCCATGTTATGACCAAGTGACACCTGTCAAAACAAGATATCTGCTGACCAGTATCATGTGACCATATCACGGGCTCAATTTTACAGCTTCTCGAGGTCACGTGTTTTTTAAAGTTGACCGCTGACCAAGTGCTGGTTATCGATTAGATCGCAGGCTCGTATTAGGTTAACTTGTTGGAAACAGGGCAGGATTGTTCGGAAGCCGGTTAACGCTAACCCAGGATTAAACATTAACCAAATTATAACTTTTTCTTACATACAAATGTTTTTTGCTGTTTTGTTTTGTGTATATGGTGATTATTAAAACTCAAAACAGAAAGCCAAACAATAAACAGTAAACCTCACCGCAAAGTTACAAAACTCATGTCAAAATTCTACCTTTTTCTGAGGGGAGGCAAGGGGAGGTCTTGTCACGAAGATTTTAAATTTTCGCTTTCATGAATCACGAAACAAAAAATTCACTTTTCACGATTCTCGAACATGTGCATGAAACTGTAATCAAAATTTGTACAAAAAAGTGCATTCTTTAACTTTTCCAATAATTTACAGCTGTTGGAAAGGTGATACTTGAAATCTTAATTTGTTGGTTTTACTTAGAGACCTCTTAAGAGAAATATCGGACTTGGACAGCTCTTGCACTGCGAGTTGTGACTGCTCTTAAGAAGGTCAGAGTATTGTCGTCGTAGTCACTTTCCACGGTATCGTCAGGCCCACTGTCTGTGTCATACTGCACATCATCTTCTGGGACTTTGGGGGCTTCAGACACTTCAGGATGAGCGAAGGTGATTTCTTGCTCTTGCTCTTCTTGTTCGTCAACGATTGGTGGAACAGCTGGCTGATACTGTGCAGGAGGTTCAAGGTAGATCTTGTCCTTTGGGTAAGCAGAATCTGGTGGACGATACATATTCAAAGGCGAAGTGCCAGCCTTGAACTTCATTGTTTCTTGCCTCAAAGTTCTCTGTCGAACGCACTTGCCATGCTGAACTTTCGCCAAGATGCGAAAGTTTGGAAATGTCTTTCTGTAGAATTGAACTGTCTGGAATTGGATAGTACAATGTTGGGTGAGTGAAATAATAGGCTGCCCAGCTTGTTATCCTTTTGATGCTTTCCTTAACAGTGTTTCCCAGATTACGGGAGTAGTTAAGAGATGTGGGGCATTGATCCTTGAAATGACCAACAGCGTGCAGATTTTCCACTTGGGTTGTCAGACAAGCATGAAGATCAACGTGGATGTCTTTGTTGGTAGACTTCAATTTATTATCCAGCCGATTAAGTTGATTGTAGATCATTTGTACAGACTTAGGGGTTAAGGTTAGGATTGGAAGTTTGAGGTCCCATTGATCTTGCGTGTCAGTGGAGAACGCTTTTGGTCGACTTATGCCATCCTTCACCAGTCTGCAGATCCTGACATCCAAGCTTTCACCGAGGCCACGTTTTATGCACTCTTCTTTGATTCTGCAAAAACTAGTCACATATCTTAAGAAGGCATTTAAAATTTTGTGCGAATCTCTTATGCCAATTCTGACACACTCCTTGGATCCAGCAAATTTGGAAGTGCCTGATTCTGACTCAGCATGGTAAAATATAACTGATTCAACAACCGCGAGGACTTTGTCAGATTCAGCAGCCATGATCTTTACCAGTCTGAGTTACACCGAGTCCGCACATGTCGTTCATCAATGGCTCATCAGTCAAAAATCCTATTGAGACGGGTTCATTGGTTAATACGGTGATCAGAAAATCAACGGGTTTATTTAAACCTGTCAATGTGTTTCATTTGTCGCTACTCTCAGTCGGCTCTACTCAAGCGTTAAACTCACTAAAGTCACGGAAAAAATGTGATCACAATGCAGTGAAATTCAGCTACGAACTCAACTTAAGACATTCACAATTTATTTCTTATCTATTCACGATTCACAGCCAAGGAGTTTTGCATTTCACACCTCACGGAATACATTTCAATCACGATTCACAGAGCACAAAAAAACCGGATCATGGCATCACGAAAATACCCTTGCCCCCCCTCTTTTCTGGGTTAGCTTAATGGGGCTTTGAACAACCCGGCCCAGGAGCTACACTTTTAGGCTGGCCTAAATCTATATATTAGGGCGATTTTCAAATATGGCTGTTTTCGGCTGTTTTGTGAGCGGAGAGAGACTTTGTTGCCATGTTTTGGCCCATATTTCTCAAGTTAAAAGCAAAACAGACCCAGAGTAGCTGTTGTTTTCCGTTCAATTTATTGTGTGAATGATGTTTTGACCGATTTCATGAGAACATTGAAGTCATCGGACAGATTAGATGGGTATGAAAACTCCATGTTTAGGCGCCCACTTGGCCTCCTTGGACAAAACTTAATTCACCTGCACTCGTAACTTAGGCGCCTCAGGTGACCGGGTGCCTGTTAGGCAGCAGCCTTGGTTGACAGACTCAAAACAAGCCTCGGGGTGGAAAAAAAAGACAGAAATGTCTTGAAAGAAAGGTTTAACAGCACCAAGCCTTTGGATGATTTGAAAGAGCAAGAAATCAAGCTGCAGTGCCAAAAAGAAGAAGAACTGGCGGTCATCCAAGATGAAAACACCATGCCCTTTGCCAGAGAAGCCGCAGAGGCCCGATTTGCAGAAATAAACGACGATCAGATGCGCTTGCAAACTCACATTGAAGAATGAGAAAGAGCATGGCCTCTGGGCGAAAGAATCAGAGAAATTTTAAAAAAATATGGGGTAACGGTTACATCTGTCCTCATGCCAGTGTCACGATTGGGGCTGTTGTCAGTTCAGTTACCAATGCTTTGAAAGCCACCGGCAAAGCTTTGGGGGCCAGCCTCAAAGGAATAACCTCAAAACTTGGGTCTATGTTCCCCGGGCTGATCAGCCAGGTCACAAGCTTTCTTTTCAAAACCATGGGGCAGATGGTCAGCTACCTCACCGAGCATACTGGCTGCTGATCCTTGCCACGGTGGTCTTTGTGTTTGAAAAATATATCAAAAAGCAGGGTTAACATGTGGCAATCAAGATTAACCCCACGATCCCTACGACCCCTATTATAACGGCTGTTTTATTGATTTCATGTTGACTCTTTGCATTGGCTTGACTGACCGTGGGCTCTTCTTTTTTTGTCTGCTGTTTGTCTGGCAATGGCTTACCTGTTTGGGCAGCCATGGCTGCTTTGTGAATCAGGTTAGATGGGTTGTGGTTGGGCAGGTTGATTTTTGATGGGCCGCCTGCCATGAGTTTGAGTGCGGCTTTTTTTGTGCCTGGGTTTACCTCGTTGTTTATACCCAGCTTCATTCCAGCAACAGCCTGTTTCAGCTTATTGTTGTAACCCACCGTGCTTTCGGTGTTGATGATCATTCTCGCAGGCATGAGCCACGTGCCCGGGCAGACCGCCAGGTTGAGCCTTTCCTTAGCTTGATCTACCACCAGCTGGTACCTTTGCACGCTCTGGGCCAGGTCGGGCTTTCTGATCATGTCTTCCATCAGCACCAGAAACTCGCTCTGGGCTTCTTTTGCCTGGCCACCTTGGCCAAGAATACTGCTGCGAACATTCACTTGTGCGCCCAAGATGCAGTACACGAAGGCTTCAATTGACTGGTTTATTCAAGTCAGACCTGCCTGCGTCAGCCCTGGTACTGTGTTTAGTGCGAACCAGTCGTACTGGGGCACATCTTCCAGCTCAATGTAATAAATCAGATTTCCTTTGATGGCTTTCCCACCTTCATCACTGAATTTATTGTAGCCTGGATAAGCATTATCTGTTTTCATTGGGCGGCCTGACACATAAAAATATATGCTTCCAAGCCCATGGTTGGCCCTGTGTGTGAACCGAAAATCGCTTGATGAATCTATGCCGAACTCATCGCAGATCCTTTTGTATGAAGCCACGTCATAATGGTTATCGGATTTGTGTAATGTTGGGTCACCTGGCAAAGCGCTTGTGCTCTGTATACCACCAAGCTTGTACAAAACGCGCCGGACTGTAAAATACACATGGAATTTAGAAAAAGCTCTTATTTGCAGCGGCATTGCCAGACCGCTGTCAAAGATTTCTCGTGAAATTCCACAGCCCTGTGTCACACAAAACACGGCGAAGTTGAGCTGCTGTGGCCAATATTGCATTTGAGGGCCGCTCAGCCACCGCTTTGATTTGGCTGCCATGTTGTGCCTTAGCCTTAGCCTTAGAAGGTTTCTTGTGTCACATATATGTTAATGGGTTGGATGAAAACTTGTTTCAGGCTTGCAGGTGTTTCTGCAAAATTTACAGCTGGGATGGCCAGCACTTTATTGGTTTTCATTGGCAACAATTGTTAAGGGAAGCCTTCCACTTATGTCAAACCAAGAGCAGAGTTCATTTTTTGACTCCAGTAGTGCCTGTCTGAACCAAACACGCTTTGAAGAGAGCCTGGCCCTTCTGCCATTTCTGCCATTGTTTTGCGTTGTTCATCGATGTTGACTTGTGCCGTCTGGGACGTGGCTTCTTTGGCCTTTGTATCAGGCCTTTGCGCCCATTTTTGGAAGTTTTTGAACGCAGCACTATCCATTTTGAATATGTTATATTTGTACAATATAATGGTGGTGCTTACAATTGTCACGCAAAATAATGGAGAAGCCGTATACTTTGAGGAGCCACTCCTGAAGGTACATTTCTCTCAGACTCCTCTCTTTGTACAATAGCTGGCATAATCTTGAAAGAGTGGGGCAAATATCTTTCAAAAATTCTGGTAAGGTGCTTGCCTCTTTGCCTCGGGGGCGTTATACTGTTGAGAGCCTTGCAAAAGAGCTAACAGAAAGTTTTAAAAATTATAAAAATGAGTCAAAAATTGCAGTAGAAACGAATAAACCTAACTCTGTTCTAAAAGTAATAAGAAGGGATCCAGACATACAACAAATTTCAGTTAGTCACCTCCCATGGCATGGTGAAAACCCCCACCGCCATGCCATGGGATAAGTAAGTAAGTAAGTAGTTGCCCTAAGATGGTGTTGGGCTGTTGGGTAGAGCTATGGTCGTGGAAACACGGCGGAAGTACCAGTTCAGCCTCGAGCTGGAGGGCAAATAATCAGATCCTTGGCTCACGTGGTGAGTCTGTTAGCGCTCTAGGAGCGGTGTGGAGGTGGGAAAAAATTCAAAACCTCTCAGGAGGGATGGATGGGTTGCACTCCAAATTCCAAATTCAAAATCCCTCCTTAGAGGTTCTGGTGGCCACCAGTTTTGCTGTTTCTATTTTACCGTCATTTAAATACACAAGTTTTATTTACATAAACATGATTGCCAGTTTCCACTTGGTTGCTTTTCTCGTGCATGAATATTTTACACCTGAATGGCAGAGACGCATGCATGATATTACACGCAAGGTAGTTGCTGCCATGGAAGAGATTGATTAGTCTTGGACGGGCTTTTGTTTCAATTTTGGTTGCCATGAAATCACTCGGCCTCTTATTTTTTTGCTTCAAAAAATGTATGTGCACCTTAAAATGACATTTCAAAAAAAATAAAGTGCTCTTTTGATAGTGAACACGAACATTTCATACTCATTTTGACAGAAGAACATTGGCTGCTTATTTTAAAAGGGTCTTGGATGTTTCTTGTGGGTCTAAACTTTGCATTATTTCAACCAATGACATTTCCAACAAAGATACCGTCTGTTGACAGTGGGTCTCTTTCTGTATTGAAATTTCTACTAAGCCCCAGTAAGGCTCTTCTTTCCTCGCCCGTCTCGCTCTTTTGTTTTTCATGTGGCGTTGAGGAATCCACGTCTACCACAGCCCATTTTACCAATGACCAGCAAACCTTCAATTACTTTTTTTTCTTTGTCAAGTCCGAAAGCGAAACATACCACAGCGATTGTTATCCTCGCTGCCAAAAGCCTGCCCCAAAGGCGGCAAAACTTCTTAAAAGTCTGTTTGAATCTTCCAGCTTTTCCAAATGCGTGTATGTTTCTTGTTCAAGCTCTTCCAACCGGTTGTACATTTTTTCTTGTTCTTCTTCAAGCCCTTCTAACCGGGTCGACATTTCGTCTTCAAGCTCTTCAAAACAGCGGTAGCATAAATTGTTAGAATTTGTTCCCTCTACCATTTTCGTTGTATCACTTAATATTTAATTACAGATTTTACACTGGAACGGTGTTTAGCACAGTTTGAAATCATAATACATGTTACTATTTTCTGATTTTCTCATTCCAGTGTTATATATATAATTCGTGCGCTGTCTGTTTTGCAATGTGTATGTTAGCGAAGACCGCGTCCACATGAACATTATTGCCCCGTTTTTATCTTTCAGTTTCAACACGACTGATGGTCTGTATTTATTGTGTCCGTGATCTTGTACTTCATGCACCTTGTATATACCTGGCTGTAATACGCCATTTGATGACTTCTTCTCACTCTTGGAGGTCTTCTTCTGCTGGCCAGAAGAAACTATCTTTTTAGTGGTGTGTCAACAATCTCGCGCCCGCGTTACCATTTCTTTGTTTGTTGGTCACACAGCCACTCAACTGGTTATTATGTGACCTGGCGTCAGTTGAAAATGCCTCATACATGCAACATATAAACATTGCAAGCGATGTTTCCATTTCAGCCCATTTTTTTATTGAGATAGGTTAAATTAAGGTAAATCACTCCAAGTATTTCGTCTTCTATGTACTCCACTAGTTTTCTCAAAGATTACTCTCGATGCTGATTTATTATCTGATATTTCATTGCGTGTGTTGTCTGTAGTTGCCAACTGCTAAATGTACGATTTCTTATTCAAAATGAACATCTGCTTAAAATGCTCATTTGCAGCCTGATACGTATTTTCATTTACACTAACTGATCTTAGAGACCTAAAGACTATTTTGTGAAGATAAGACCCCCGGGCAAACATTTCTGGATCAATTTTGGAGATAGTGATCCCGGCATGAAAGGTCAAAATGTCAGGTGATTAGCTCAAGTGCCTAGTCTTCGAGATGCTCTCAATTTTTGGTTTTATTTACCCAAGCTAGATTTGCGATAAAAACGTATTTTAAGGGATACTTTTAACTAGAAAAATAGTTTGGGCAGGTAAATCCATGTACCAGATTAACTTTCTGGTCCACGAAATTGACCTAAATTTTGATGTGGCGCAGCATCATTAGAGCGTATAGTTTTAAAAATTTGCTTAAAATTCAGGTTTAAATTTTATGCTGATCTGACAACGTTGAATAACTGCTAAAAGATGATATTTTAGTACTATGGGTTAGCTTTTCCAGTTACACTTATTATTTTAGCTAGCTAGCGCTCACAAAAAGTGTAATTTTGGGGTCAAGTTTTGCTCTTTTCAGGGCAAAATATGTAAGGCTGTCTCCACAAGAAAAACAAAAATCCAAACAACCTCAAAGGTACAGTTTTGATAGAAATAAATTAGTAAAAACCTTCTTCCTAACAAAGTTTCAGAAAATCTAATTTTTCTATCCTGCATAGGTATAGGTGACCATTAGAGAAATCTGTTCTTGAGTTGTGTGTATAACTGTCATGATCAATCATGTCTTCATCTCTTTCTCCGCAGTTCACACATAATTATAATGTTTCATATATAATTTCACTTGTATCTTCACCATCTACGGGTATATTATGAACTCACAACACAACCAGCTCCCAGCTAGCTTGATAGTTCAATTGCTAGATCACTTTACCAGCATCACACAGGTCATGGGTTTGAATCCCGTTCAAGCCAGCCTGAAGTTTTTCAGGCTTTAATTTCAAAGCTGCTTAAAGACTCTGTCGGGCAGAATGCTCTGTGAGCGTTTGTTTTGATTTTGTTGCTGAAGAAAAGCGTTTTAAAAATCAGAAGGATTTGGGTCATTTTGTGGTCTAGAGTACAATTTAGTGGTAAAAACTGATAGATGTTTGCTTTAGTCGCAATTTGGCTCAGAACTACTGTATTTTGAAATTCTGACTTTGCGTCATGAGGTGACAAATGTCAGCTATAAGTTCCTGCCACCGCACACGTCATGCAGAGACTTGAAACAATTCCATGCAGCAAATTTGCTTTTTATTTGCTTTCAGAAGCATACATACAGAATGTTATAACAGTACTTACTATATGCTTAGCATACTGTCTTGGTCACGATGTAGAATAAGAGTAACAATTATTATTTTTATCATGATTTTTTTCTTGACAATTTCATACCGTGCTATGGAATCCATACAGAGTTTTTATTGACAACCGGTCAAGTGCGGATACTAAAACATTTTCAGTTTGCTCTTTTTGGCAATAAAATGTTTTCTTCACCAGGAGTAAAATGCAGTAGAGAATGTACTCTTCATCAAAATAAATTTCAAGAAATCCCACCAAAGTCGGTTAACCTCAAATTGGATGAATCCACAAGCAATGTGATACCCTTTTCTAAAGGCTAGCAATGGGAAGGAAATTCAACTCACTCTCACTTACTGCAGCAAATTGGAGTATTTCTTCTTGTATCCAAGTACAACTTAACTAATTCTCCGCAGATCCTAGACAGATTTTCTCTGTTAATATTCTTTTGAAGAGCGTCTATGGTCTACACCTCCCACCAAGGTTCCTCGCAGTCACCATGGCTGAAGTTACATGATACCAGGCATTTTTAAGCTTCTCAAATAATTGTGAAAAACTAACAATTTGCGATCAAATGTTCACCTCAATGTTAAGGGTGATAATGAATCCTGTCATTAAAGGCAATAAATGTAGCACAATCTGGATGGATGCTTCGGATTATAAAGGATTGAAGAGTGAAACAATATACATCACATGGTCTCTAGTAGACAGGTCCAAAGAGCACTGAATGACCTTCAGATGATCTACTGTGATAGATAGGTGCCTGGGTGATGCTGGACCCTGGACCCGCGTAATGCCCCTTCGTAAACGCTGCAAACAAAGACAGTTGACTAAAGGATCTGAAGGCCATGTTCAATGTAAAGGGAGCATACTGCTGAAAGATAGACCTTGATGGAGAAATGGTTCAGATTGTCTGCCAATAAAGAAGCAAAGCGCATGAGAGTCTCCTCATTGGCTGAGGGAATGGAGCCATCCTGGTTTGCACGACCGTCCTGGTGGCAAAAGTCTATAAATTGACATTGGGCAGATTGGTACACTCATCAGGTGGAAGTTGCAAGACCTTGGGTAAGTAGGAACTGACACTTCTGAGTCAAGGCATCTCAAGCACTGCCAGAAAGGAGGTAGGAATCTGGGACAGGGTCAGGTGGGCATGTGGCTCCAGGTGTCTGAACCGCCAAAATTGGAATCAAGAGAGTACATCAGCAATTGGATTAGCTTTACCTAGAACTGATGAAGCTGTAAACAAAAATGAATGACGGATGGCCAGCATAGTCAAATAATGTAGCAACACCATTAGGCTTTTGTCCTGCGAGGTGCCAGACTTAAAGTACAGCCATCATGGACTCACTGTCACATAAGAACTCAACTCGCTGAGACACCCACTGAGGGCCCCACAGATAGGCTGCTACCACAATTGGGAAGAGTTCCTTATAAGCTATAGATAACGAACTTTGTGCAACTGACCAGGCACTGGAAAACCAGTGGGATTTAAAAATAGCTCCATAGCCCAAAGAGCCAGCTGCCTCCGACGAAACCTGGAAGTCCGGGAGAGGGGCCCATGTGGGCATACAGAAAAAACTGAGGCCATCCCAAGTTTGGAACAGCTCCCGCCACCAGGTTAAATCCTGCCGAAATTCTTGGTTAAGCCTATTGGGATGATCATCATGGCGAAAGACACAAAGCAAGTTGATCATCCAGCAAAGGAATGTCCTACCCTGTGGGGCGACCTTGCAGGTGTGATGGAGGTGGCCGATCAGGGATTCCAGCTCGTGACATTTACAAAAACTTGCTGCAGACCACTCATCTAACAGTGTAATAATCCTATCTCTCTTGTCAGCCAGGAGACGAGCCTGAAGTTTTTCAAAGTCAAGTTCAATCCCAAGGATTGTAAGACAAGTCGCAGGTCCCTCCAGCTTATCCGGATGAAGGGGCAGGCCAAGTTCTTTTACACAGTTAAACACAGGTTTGAAGGTTGTTGTGGCAGACAGGGGAAGCCGGTGGGCCCAAGGTGAGGAAATCGTCCAAGTAATGACGGAGGTATGTGACATCATAATTTTGAACCAGAATCCATTCAACCAGGTCTGCAATGGCAGTAAAGATGAATGGTGCTGAACACAGCCCAAATGGGAGCACCAAATCCACAAAATATTGCCCACGCCACTTCATGCCAAGAAGGAGGCGCTCATCTGGGTGGATTGTCACATTCCGATATGCACTTGCCACATTGAACTTGGCCATTAACGTTCCTCAACCCAGAGTCATTATGCCATCAATGAAAGCATCAACTTAAACAGACTGAACTGTAAACAGGGGCCTGGGGATGCCGTCATTTATGTTTTACCCCTCTGGTGATGAGAGGTCCAAAATGAGACGCCACTTCCCAGGCTGATTATTTTTGGGGATCACCCCGAAATGACTTATGTGCAAAGACGGAAGCGGCGGCACTGGAAAAGGAGCTGCCTCCCTACTGGAAGAGACTTCATTTTGCAAGTAGGAGTCAATCACTGATGGGTCACGGAGGGGTTGAATCCTATCCGAAATCCATCCTGTATGCCAGAAATCACATAAACTACAGCTGATTTGTCAGGATGATGGTGCAACTCTGCTTGAAATTGATCCAGCTGTAATGGTGAGACCTTAGAAACTGGAGATAACAGGGGAAAAGAGACAACTGTAATGCTGGGCTTAACTGGACCTGAAGCTGACCTGAAACTGGAACTGAAACTGGAACGGGACAGAACAATTTTGCCAGCTGAGGCAGTCCATTCTGCTGGCTAGGCAACGCAATCAATTTATTTAACCTATGTACAGACACAACACTGGGCATACCTCATTTGTCAGTACTGTCCCCTTCTCCCCCCAGGGGAGGGGAAGCGGGAACGAAGTCTAGCTGAGCAGGGAAAGGGGCAGTTAGCCTTGGTACGCTCTCCCTCGCAGTTGCTGCATTTGTGGCGGAACCTACACCTCCCAAACGGCCACCGGCATTGCCCTTTATTCCAGGAATGGCAGAATGGTGTACATAGCTAGGCGGGAGTCCAGGTTGCCTGAGGAAGACTGAGGAAACCCAGAAAGAGAGGACGGCTTTGGTTGCAGTAAGGACAATGTTGGTAAACGCAGATGAAAATTATACTGATCCAAATTCATTTTGGACCAATCATTAAGGCCCAAGGCAGCGGCATCCCTTCTGAAGGCCAGATTGTATTCAAGCCAAGCCAGACCTGGATATTGATGGGCTGTTTGAATAATGTGGAGCTTATACTTCGTCAGTTCTAACCAACGCAGGGGATAGGAGGCACACAGGACCAGCTGGAAAATTGGGAAGGCCTCGGTCCAGGGAAGAATATCTTTAATTTCAACTTGCCTGCGTTTGGCGTGTGACACGAGGAGTTTACCCTCCAGCATGAAGATTTATCGTAAGCAGATCCACCAACTCCCCAAACTGGCCCTCTATGAATCTTCTCAGCCAATTTAGCTGGGATTGGTGCATGGCCCGAACCGACAATAAAAGCCTTCTCAGACTTGGGCACTGATGCAGAATTACCAAAGCTTGGCAGGCTACTGGCTACACTGGTACTGGTGAAGGGAGTGGTGATAGGGGCCACGAAGTGGGCCGAGCTCGAGTCAGTGATGGTCAACATGGGAGAAAAAGTAGGAACAAAAGCATGCAAAGTAAACGTACCTGACAACGCCCCAGAAGCCACAGACAAAACGTTGACATCATAAGAAACAGCAGTTGATCCGGAGGAGCTAGATGGAGCAACGCCAACAGAAGTACCAGGGACAGAGAAATTTAATGGTGAGGGGGCGTTCCCTTGAATTGAAGAGATAATGGTAGGAAGGGTGCTTCCAAGTACGTGAACAACAGCCTCCGTGATTGAATCGACAGCTAAAGGCGCCAGAGGGCCAGAGGGAGCCGTTGAAACCACCATCAGCACGGGAGACAACAGAGGTAACAACAACGAACACACTGCAAGTACGTGGGATGACAATGCACATACTAACCAAGAATACTGGTGGACAATGTCAGCCCCAGAGCTCCCACAGCCATATGACTGCTGCAAATGCTACAGAATGCACCAAATGCTTAACAAACGCTAACAGATGGCCAAGACATTAACAAACACCTACAAAAGAACACTAATGACCAGACTAGCTCCTGGTTGTAAACTATGTAAAATTCATTAAACTATATCAAACACTACAGAACACACCAAACCCTAAACAAATGCTAGCAGACGGCGAAGACACTAACAACTGCCTACAAAAACGCGACTGATCAGACTAGCACCTAGTCGTTAACTATGTTAAATTCCATTTAACTATATTTAAAAATATGTTGTTACTGGCATAAAATCTATAAAAGGATGTTCTGGTTGCTGCTGTCACAACCTTCTTCAGTTAACAAAAAAACGTAAAATAACTTACAAATTGATCTTGAATGTGTTGAAGTAGTTGACTGAATGAAGTAGTGGACTCTTCCTTGAAGTGTGGCATTCCATCCGAGATAATAACTCTTCCATGATCAATAAAATTAAAAAATTCTTAAGTATTACACAATATTATTATGCTTACCTATTGTTTTCACTCATTTTGAATTCCAACCCCCTTTCCATAGAAATGATATCTAACCTTCATTATGAAAACATTAATTACTAAAAGGTCATGCTTTTCATTGCTCTGACACAGCTTTATTGTCAGTGGTACTAATTCAGTGTTAAAAAATAGCGAATTAAGTCCTTCAACTAGTAAAAGAAAATCTGTGTTGTAAGTGACATAATTTAATAATAATGATGATAATAATAATAGTACAAATGAATATGTGAAAGATCATATATTTGAACTGTGGAGAAAGATATGAAGACATGATTGATCATCGCAGTTATGCACACAACTTAAGTAGTTGTGAAATTAAAGTCTGAAAAAGAATTCAGGCCTGAACAGGATTTGAACCCATGACCTGTGTGGCTCTACAAACTGAGCTACCAAGCCATCTGGGAGCTGGTCACATCGTGAGTTCATAATATACCTGTAGGTGATGACAAATACACATGAATATATGAAAGATCATATATTTGAACTGTGGAGAAAGATATGAAGACATGATTGATCATTGCAGTTATGCAAACAACTTAAGTAGTTGTGAAATTAAAGCCTGAAAAAAATTCAGGCTTTAATTTCACAACTACCTAAGTTGTGTGCATAACTGTGATGATCAATCATGTCTTCAAATAACAATAATAATGATAATAATAATAGTAATAATAATACTAATAATAATAACAATAATGATAATAATAATAATAGGTGGGAGGTGCGGTGGCCCCATGGTTAGTGCACTTGGCTGGGGACATCGTGTTGTGTTCTTGGGCAAGACACTTTACTCTCACAGTGCCATTCTCCACCCAGGTGTATAAAGGGTACCAGCGAACTTAATGCTGGAGGTAACCTTGCGATGGACTAGCATCCCATCCAGGGAGGAGTAGAAATGCTCCTAGTCGCTTCATGCTACAGAAGCCGGGATAAGCTCCAGCCTGATGGGTCACTTGGCTTGTATGGAGACTACACATCTCGTGTGAATGCAATAAACTAGCACCGCAAGATTATAAAGCGAGGCGTGACAGTGTGGGAAGGGCTGTTCATTGGATGAGCCTGAGAGAGTCAGTAAATCAGATGGGGTCAGGATCTTGTGGAACTAGAGTATTCAGACTAACCATGTGATAGAACATAGAAGGCCTGATCTAAGAGTGTTAGATAAAGAAAAGCAACACTGTCAGATAATATCCAGACATAGGAATTTCACGAGACTGCAGGGTGAAACTGAATGAAAGACGGAAGGTCTATAGAGAAGTATCAAAAGCTTGCTAGGGAGCTGAAGAAGATCTGGAAAGTAAAATCTGAAATAATACCTGTTGGGATTGGTCACTTGTGCACTGAGGACAGTTCCAAAAGAATTAAGAAATTGGACAAGATTGTAGTGAAACTTTCTGTGGAACTAGTTCAGAAAACAGCTCTTCTTGGAATGGCAAAGATTCTCTGAAAAGTACTTGATTTCTAAAGACACAGGAGGTGTCTCAAGTAAAGAGTTAAAAGACCACCAGCACCATTTGCTGAGATGCTCATTTACATAAGTAATCATAACAATAGTAATAATAATGATGATAATAATGGTGATGATGGTGGTGATGATGGCGATGGCGATTGTGATGGTGTTGGTGATGGTGATTTTTTTTATTTGCTCAAACAATTACAACAATTACAATTAAACTTACATTGGCATACAATATGACAGACACTATAGACACTATACAAGTACACTAATTACAAGACAATAATTATTACTAAAAACAATAGAAAGTTACACTTGTTGAGGCATGCTATGGTCTTGGAGTACAGTATAATTATAAATAATTACAATATTCACTTAGCGAAATTTACCATAGATTTCTATATTACTTCATCAGGATCTAGCTATTCAATTTCCGCTATTTTTGATTTTCCATTGATTATTTAGTTTTTGTTTGAATTGATCACCAAGTGGGAATTTTTCCATCATTTTACAGTCATAGATATACTTTTTCATTGGTGTTATGAAAATTTGGAATTTCCACCTCATTAGATGCTGTGATCCTATGGGTAGTGTAAAATCATTGAAAAGGATCTGCTGCTTAGTCATATTAAATTGTGATTTCTGTTCATTGTTGAACCATATCATCATTTTATAGTAAAAGTCCTCAGTGATAGAGCAAGCCAGGAATGTGTGTTCAAGGGAATCTGGACTTTTGCAAAAAAAACATTCATCATCTGGTTTAATTTTGTATCTTTTAAGTTCCTTTTTGGTTACTAGTATCCTTTGAAGTAGTTTGAAAGAGAATTGTCTTAATTTATTGTCTGCCGACATTTTTGAGATGTTCTTAAATAAGTTATTCCATTTGTTGGTGAAGGGGGGGGGGGGTGGGGTAATGTTTGGACCATGATTGAACTGATGTTGGTTGTGTTTCCCATTTCACTTGGAAGAGTGAGTAATAATCCTTGCACCGCCTTTTAGGCAAATGGATGGTTTTTCCTTCAGTGAGCTGGTATACATCAGTTTCTTCTGTGATTGTTTCTAGAGGTTTTTTAATAGTCATAGCTTTTAATTTAAGACTTTTAGGAATTGCAGAGAGAATTTGGCAATAATAAATGAAATTGACTTCAATGTTGTATTTGGTCTTGAATTCTTTATAAGATAGATAATTGCCAGCATTCTTAAGAAGATCTTTTACAAAATATACCCCACGCCCGCTCCAGGTTTTCCAATGCAAAGATTTTCCTTCAATAGTGACATCTTTGTTGTTCGATATAATAAAGTCACCTTTGAAGCAGTAATCCCTATATTGGTCTCGCAATTCACTAAAGTAATCTAGAAGTTCTGAATTAAAGGGGGAAATATCGTTGTCTAATTTTTTGTGTTATAGTTGCATTTCAAGATAAATGGTGATCCTCCATATCTATTGAAGTAAGCACTGGGAATTGCTTTCAAAGCATCATTGGATTCACCTAGTAACCTGCCTATCCAGCTTAATCGAACTGCCTGTTCTAAATTTTAACATTTGGAAAGTTTAGACCTCCACACGGTCTTTGATACAGTACAGTTGTTTTTATTTTGTCCTCTTTGTTTCACCAAAGAAAGCTGAAGAGCTTTTCTTGTACTCATTTAATAACTTCCTCTGGAACACATAGCACTGAGGCTGGGTATACTATTTGAGAAATCCCGGATGCTTTTACCAATAAAGTTTGTCCCATAAGGGTGAGGTCCCGAGACAGCCAAACATTTAGTTTTGTTTCCATTTGTTGAATTTTGATGAAAAAGTTTTGGTCGTTATTCTTATTACGATTGTACGAAATATGGATTCCTACTGTTTTAGTTCATTAGTTATGTCTATTGCTAAGGGTTTAGTCTTAGTTTAGTTTAGTTTTGATGGTGATGGCAATGGCGGTGGCGGTGGTGCTGGCGCTGATGCTTATGCTGGTGCTGGTGCTGGTAATGATGATGATGATGATGATGATGATGATGATGATAAAATGTAATTGAGATTGATTTTTATACCAATTTTGCATCCATGACTTAGCCACTGAGTTCCTGTATTTTGCAGGGTGATCAACCATTTCCCTAACCACTATGAACTGACAAGAAAAGATATGATGATGAAAAACATCAAGAGATATCGTAAAGAATTAGAAAAAGAAGGAAATCCTGTGGCTGAGAAAGATGAACTTGGCAGATACCTTCATCTTGGTAAATACAGAATTATGATAATGTTATATAAAATCTACAGCAAAGTTATACCAATTCAATGAAATAATGTGATCTACATCAGTTATGATTTCATGGTCAAGTGTACTTGTCAGATGAAGCTGAAACACAAAAGCAAGACAGTGTGTCTAGTTATCTGGGTCTGTTTTTTGACCTATAAGAAATTATACTTTTCGCTTTCCGTAAATAAATATCACGTGTGTTTTATGATTATGTAAGTAAAGTCAGAGCCCTTTTTCCACGCTTACATGGCCTCTTCTAAACATGAGGGGGGTTTGGAGAATGTGACAGTTATGCAAACCTGAGATGTAGTCAAAGGTTTGTATAAATTTCAAGAATTCTCGCAACCTCCCTTGTCTTTAGATGAGGCTATGTAAACACAGAAAAAGTACTCATCTATTGCTCTTATAAAACATTTTTCAAAAATAAACATGAATCTAAAACTTCACAACCTTGTTTACATACCCTAATTTAAGCACACCTATTGACCAATCAGAGTGTGCATAGTACCTGTTCTTTTATAAACAACAATGGTTTTCAGTTATGACAAAGAAAGAAATGTCCTTTGTGGCTTCTTTGAATGACCGGGAACTAGCATTGGAGTGTGGTAGTTTTTGTCTGTTGTCTTGACAGTGGGTACAATCTGCTCCCTAGGCCTTTCTTTTATTTCTCTATTGCTCAGTGGTACCTTCCTTTTTTAACTCCTTTACCACTACCATCATCAGACAAATACTGAAGAAGATAATTTTCACATGTGGCACAAAGTTCTGCAATTTCACATCCATCTACTGGTTGGACTTGCTTCTCTAGGTTTTTCTTTTCTCACTTTTTGCCAATTTTGTATTTTCTACCATGTAGTAGGTAGCTCTGTTTACCAATTTAGTTAGCAAACATATGGCTACCCATGTAAAGTGAAAGTTTAAAAAAAATATGCCTCTCTCCATTTGACTCAGTTTCCCTAAGTCTTCAAACTCTAGACGATGTATAATTTAGCGTTTCATACTGTTTTTGGCTGGGTTGCTATTTGGTTGTCTGATTTCTGTGGCTAGGGCTCAACTTTCAGGAAAAAACCTTGGAGCCAGCTAGCCCCTGAGTTTTCAGATTTAGTTGCCAGCAAAAGTATTTCAGTGAAAAGCGCAGAAAGTTAGTTGCCAGTGAAGAAAATTCAGTCCCATTGGTGACCCCAGCAGTTGCAATGTTGAGCTCTGTGGGAGACCTTCAGTGTATTACTCTGTTTTCTAAAAGTGAATATTTTTTTACAGATTTTATTCCTGTTACATTCATCTTGCCAGCAGATTATAACTTGTTTGTGGAAGAATTTAGAAAGAATCCATCCAGCACATGGATCATGAAACCAACCAACAAATGTAAGCCTAACTCTATACTTGTATCAGCAAATGTATATTCAATTAATGTTAACAGCTGATTCCATACCTCAGTCTGCAAATTATAAATGTTAGAAAATATATGCCTTGTTCCCCTATAAATGGGCAAATGTCTTATGTCAGTGGTAATGCTCGCTCAAATGACCGGTAACCAATCAGGAGCCGAATCAAGAATTCAAGATGGCAGTGCCTACGAAAGTCAGCCATGTTAGAAAACAGCCCACTAGCCTCGACGGAGGACTGGGATCGGTCTCGTGGATTTCCATGGTGACACAAATCACAACAGGGTCACGCAAAAAATGTCATGCAACTTCAAACTCGATACTTACAGTGTCCTGTGGTCCTAAATGACAGAGGTCTGTCCAGCAAGTGGCCATGATGAAGACTGAGAGACTTGGGTCCGACTGCAGCTTAGATAGGGTGGTGCAAAGCATCATGAAACAATGACCTCATCGGGAACCAATCAGAATGAATTAAAGTACTTACAGTGGTTGGCTTCCCCAATCACCCTCTCTTGAGGAGAGCAGTAAACCCCGAGCATGTCGATAAGTGGGGCACTCCCGAAGGTATTTCTCGGTAGAGATGAAAAAAGGAAGGGAGTACCCCTGAAAGTCAATGATCACACAGAATTGAAAATGAAAAAACTATTTTTAATCACTGAACAAGGGGTAACAAATCCAGTAACTTACTTGTTTTCCCATGATCTCTTCCATTACAAAAACAGAAGTTAGTGCTCAACACACATCTCAGGATGTAGAGTGAAGTGACAGGTCTCGGATGACACTTATATACCTTTCTATTTGTTCCAAAGCATCCTGGGACGGTGACCTCGTTTGGAAACCAATCCTAGACTTGCCCCACTCCCTTTGCGGTCGGAGGGGTAAAAATAGGGGTGAGGGGGTACTCCCCATTCCAAAGCATCGTGGGATGGTGACCTCATCGGGAACCAATCCTAGACTTGTCCCACTCCCTTCTCGGCTGAAGGGGTAAAATAGGGATGAGGGAGTACTCCCTCTTAGTCTGCTATATAAAACCTTCATACGTTTTGAAAGGGAGCAAAGTTGTTGACTTACAAAATGGAAGTTAGAAGAAGTCGAAGACTAGTAGGATTGACCCCCAAAGTAGATGAGCTCAAGGACAAATGTTTCATTTGTCAAGGCGACCTTGTCATTGACTCCTTGACTTGATGTAGTGCGAAAACTTATTGCTGTGGAAAATTTTTGCATATCGGCGATGGGGACGGCCTTATCATATTCACAATCGTAATATTGTTTCGTGGAGGACCTTGCCGTACCATGTGAATCTTTCCATCTGGTTTGAATTAATTTTTATACAAGACTCACCATCTTCGTGCAGCAAAGGCGAAACGCTACCCTATACATCCATGCCTATGTCAACTTGCTGTGGATGACCATTACTCAATCAATAAGACAGACAGTGTATGGAATGTTCAGTAGAAACATCCCCACAGAAGTAATGCTCTGCGTGCGCGAAGTAAAGTTTACGTTATTGTTCCTATCGTGGCTGCACTACGACGCTAAGGATGAAGTGATTATCAACAGATTAACTCTTCAGTCATCTTTTTCATCCCCCATTTAGCCTGAAGACACAGCTTGGGTGTAACATGTAACTTTTATTGTAACTCAAAAAACTCGTAAAAAAAATATAAAAAAGCTAAAACAAAGAGTCTGAGTCTTTATAACGTTTATTGAATAATGATAATAAAAATAATAACATGAACTCCGAAAGAGAATTGATTACAATTTTAACTCTTTAAGCCTTGACCGTCAGTATTCCACAAAGTGTTGGGAACTAAACTCGTTTCCAGTTTCACAGACTCTTGGTCCCTGGCCCCAAAACGCATGATATTCTGCCCTAGTTTTCTTTGCTTTTGGTCATGAAGTCTTTGCCTGATCCGTTCCTTATTCTTGGCATGATAACTTCTCCAATATTCGTTGATCCTTTCCTTGTTGTTTTTACAGTATTGTCTTTGGTAATTTCTGATGTGCTCCTTGTTCTGTTGACAACAGGCTCTCTGGCTGCTGGCGAGTCATGCCTTGTTGTTTTCATACTATCTTTTATGACGGGTTTTGAGAATCCCAACATTCTCTGCACAATATCTCTTTTGTTGGGCCAGGATTCACTGTCTGTTCTTTGCATAGTATTTTTTGTGGTAGGCCTTTTTACAGACAACCCTCTGGTTATTCCCTGACAGTTGATTGGAGCAATTCATCTTCCATGTGTGGCATCCTACAAATAATGACTAAAACCCTGGAATCACACACTCTTATAAGAGTCACATGCCTTGGCTAATTCAGGTCTCAACCTCTTCTTCTACTTCCTCTTCGTCATTATCGTCGGGGAGTAACTTCTTTCACATTAGTCTATTTGACAGGAATTTCCATTTTGCCACTGCCAACTTGGCCGCTTCATCAAAATCCATGTCATCTTCCTCAATGAAGCATTGAAAAGTCTTCATGACTTTACGGTGTATTGCGTCATGTTTGATACGGTGAGTCCATTTTAGATGCTCTAAGTAAGTCCTTTGTAGCCTTCTTCTACTTACAGGTAATAGGGCATTGAACGCAGCATTTTTGGCATAGTTTTGGGATTTTCCCTTATCCAGGAACTGCTGGACTTCTTTCAGGTAGGGTTCTTTGAGATCTTCCCCGACGTTTTGACATAACGGACTCCACGGATCTGGTTCGTTGTCGTCTGCTTCTTCTTCCTCTTCGGAGCTGCTACTATCCTCCTCTTCCTGTTCCTCTTCAGGCTCCTCTTCTCCCACCTCCTCTTCCTCTTCTACATTTTCATCATTGTTACCTTCCACAGGGCCAAAAATATCTGTTGAACAATCATCCATGATTCTCGTCGACCTTCACCCAAGACAATGTGCTTCAAATGAGCCGAGTCGATTAAACTGATGTTTAATATACCATTTTGGGCAATGATCAGACATCCTCTCTCTTTCTTCGATGCCAGCACGGGTATCCTTCGTGCGTCAGGAGGTGACTAAACACATGTTTCCTGTTATCACTGGCGGGATGTAAATCCAGGACCGTGTACCCAAATGGTCGTTCGGTCACTGTTACCGGCGACCTTTCGCTTGTTAAATAGACTCCAAATTCATCCAAAATGATCCAAAGGACAATCAACAATTACATAGCTGGCAGAATTACAGATTCTTTAATCTCCTCAGTAGGATAGAACCGTAAAACTAGAAAGCAAATACATGACGAAATTCCATGAGAAACTGAACTGTTCGCGAGTACATGTGCAAGCCAAAATACAAGAAAATCTTACGACAATACAATAAATCAGAGCGAAAACGAGTTACAAATACCTTTGTCCAGCGACGAAGGGCAATGAACTGGTCTTAAATCTTAAAGAATCCAAGGAAAAAATGATCTATTTTGTCACAAACGAGCAAGATAACTTCGATTGCCTTACATCTGGCGTTAGCAAGCACACGTGTTTTTGCCGAGCACACGCTAAAAACCTTGGGAATTTACCCAAGCGTCTTTTCGGCTTAACGTTAGTTACATGGCTCCCCAACAGTGGGAATCCACTGTTCAATACCTACAGAAAATCTCACTAAAGAAAAAATCCGGTCAGAAAGGGTCACATGACAAAGTCCTTAACCCATTGACGCCTGAATGAAATTGCCCGCGACCCACCCCTAATTCCCTGGCGTTTTTTGGAATATTTCTGAGCGAGCGAAAGCACAAAAATAAACCATATGTGCAGTAACCACAGACACAGGATCAGGTTTCAAGACATCGTTTATTTAAAGTTGAATAAATGAAGGGTCAAAATATTAAAAAATATTAGCAAACAGAACTCAACCTAATGTGTAAAACTGATGAGAAAACAAGAAATTATATTTTCTTTACTGTGCGACAAAATGTCCCACAGAAGCTGAGAAAATTGACTTTGCGAAAATGAGTCAATTATTGACTTTGGAGGACAAAAATGAAACCAAATACAACAGAATTGAATTTCTTGTACTATAACGGCTAACATTTGAGAAAACAACAAAAAATAAAAGCGAAGAACTCATGTAAAAATCAATCTGAAAACAAGAAATCAAGTAATTTCTTCGCCGCGCGACGAAAATATTACGGCCCTGCGAAAGAAAGATGAAAGTGGTAAATCAAAAAGACAAAAACAAGCGAATTATTTTGAGATCAGTCGTATTTCAACTGTGTTAAATCAGTCGCCATTACGTTCTTTTCTCAGCGGTTCTGTAGTAGCTGAATAAGACTCCAAAAAATATTTGAACATAGCGAATAAACTAAATAAACAAAGTGCCTAGAGGTTGCCGTAAATTAAATATGCAGAAATCCAGCGTGCAAGTTACTGTTCACTTTTAAAACCTAAAATTCCCAAATACAGGGAACCAAATGAAAGAGATGTGAAAGGAAGTTCAATAACAATAAATTTTCACTCAAGCTGAGACAAAGAAACCTATTTAAAAGCAAAAAATTGTTCAAAATTTCGCAGACATGCTTCGCTGCATGACCGCATGTTCAAATTATTCTTCACGCTAACGCGGAAGCTTGAGTTTTTACCGACCGCTTTTGCAGTCATTTTAACGCCCATGGCTTTACCAATCGTTCCAAAAGTTGAATTCAACTTCGAAGTAATAATGTACATTACCATTTTTGTTTCTGAAATCCAAAAAGCTGCTTTAAACCTGCGATCTGTCGTCGAAACTTACTTGAAAGCGCTCCGATCTTCATGTTTTCTCGGCGGTTGTAGGAAGAAAAACTTCTTCACCAGAAAGTTTTGAGGACTCTGTATTCCTTGATCCTCCATTCTGAGGCCACCTGAACATTGATTTGTATTTTTCCTTTCTATTTTAAAACCCAAAGCAGTAATTTATCCGTGTTAGGAATGAAAACAAGACCTTGGAAGTTTTTTAGATTTGGACCGCAACGCGCCATGTTATCTGCACTTTTCGAACGCACGATTTTAAGAAGAAAAACGGTCTTTCTAGGACCCCTAAAGTCCTCTGAAAATATGCTCAGAAAGTCCATTCTGATTGGTTTATTTGTCCTCAAGAACGATAGAACAAAAGGGGAACCAAAGAATCTTCAGGGAGGGTAGGAAAGGCAATTGTCCCCATGTGCTTTTTTTCGGGCGGTTACGGGCGGCACAGGGAAATGGAGGAGTTTTTCGCATGGGCGGTTATGGGCGGCACAGGCGTCAATGGATTAATAGTCCTTAATATCTTTCTTGGCACTAAGCCTCTGATTTGGCAGGCTCCTCGACGGGGAATTCCCGGTCTTGAAGTAAAATCAGCACCAACTTGTGAACTGGTCTTTCCAGGCGCTGAATTTCATGTATTCTTCTTCCATGATTGTCGAGAAGTCGAGTTCCGATGGCTAAGACGACCTTTCGAACAAAACCATCCTCACTCGGTAGGGTCTGCTCAACTCGTGCTAACTTCCACTCGTTTCTTGGGAGATGATCATCCTTCACCACAACTATGTCACCAATCGCTAGGTTTCTTCGCGGTTTGGTCCACTTCTGGCGTACTTGTAGTGTGTGTAGAAATTCTCTTCTCCATCTATTCCAAAATTCATTTGCGAGATGTTGTACCCTTCTCCATCTCTTCCTCGAGTAGAGGTCATCTCTTAAAAACACACCTGGAGGAGGCATTAGCACTTTAACCTTCATTGTGAGGAGGTGATTCGGTGTTAAAGGTTCTGGAGCACCTGGGGACATCACGTTGTTCACGGTGAGTGGTCTCGAATTCACTATGTTCTGCACTTCTTTCATAAGTGTGCGAAAGCTTTCATCGTCCAACTGAGTTCCAGACTCTTGAAGCAGCACTGCGAGAACATTTCGCACAGTCCTTATTTGTCGTTCCCAACTTCTGCCCATATGGCTTGCCGAAGGAACATTCATCTGCATCTCGATCCAGTCGCAATTCTCCTTTAGTAAGTGACTTCTTACTTTCTCACGATCCATCTCACGTAGGGCATCTGCTAGTTCTCGCTTGGCTCCAACAAAGTTTGTGCCGCGGTCAGATCTGATCTGGCGAACGGGACCACGCTCAGCTAGGAAACGACGAAGTGCATTTATGTAGGAATCGGTCTCTAGCGTGTTAGAGGTTTTGATGTGGACTGCCCGTGAAGACATACAGGTAAATATCACTCCATATTGCTTAACGTCCTTACGACCGTCCTTAATGTAGAAAGGACCAAAATAATCTACCGCACTGTAAGTGAAGGGAGGAATGGGTTCTGTTCTATCCTTAGGCAGGTCTGCCATCTTCTGATCTTGAGTGGGTGCTCTAAATCTTCTGCAAATTGTGCACTTTGAGACGAAACATCCTACTGCCGATGTACCACCAATTACCCAGTATCCACGCTGGCGGAGCTCGTTAAGGGTCATCCCACTTCCCTGATGTTTAATGGCATGGTGGCAATATTGTATTATCAACTCGGTGATGTGAGATCTTCTTGGCAATATGACTGGGTGTTTGACATCTTCTGGCATGTTAGCTCTTCTGAGGCGACCGCCAACTCGCAGGATTCCATCGGCATCTAGAAAGGGGTCAAGGCGATACGTACAGCTGGTCTTCTTCAAACTTATGTTGCGCTGTTTTACAGCTTCTCTACCTAGGAATTCTCCAGCATTCAGGGAACGCAATATTCTGATTTCTTCCATAAAGTGTTCATGCTGCAGGCTGCGCATGATTTCCGTCTCTGCCTGGGCTAAGTCATCTACCCTTGGTTTCCGATGTTGGAGGTTGGGGACTTCTCTCAATTTGTCTTCACGAACTTGTGGGTCCTCCTTGATCTTTCTTTCCTTTAGATGCTTCTTTAGTAGTAAACATAATGCTACTGCATTCTTGGCTCTGAACCAGTCGGAGAAGCTATCCAATCTGCTTATTTCAAAGTGGTCAGGAAATCTCTTCAAGGTCTGGGTAACAAGGACGGAGACCCTTTTCACTTCTGGGTCCTGTGAGTCAAGGGGACCAGGCTTGTAACATGCTTGTACTGAGTGAATGTTTGAATTCCAAAGGAATTTCGGGCCCTTCAACCAACGTGAATCGTGTACAAGTTGCTGAGCTGTGACGCCACGTGAGGCAGCATTAGCTGGGTTAGAGTCAGTCCCCACGTAATGCCATTGGTCAGGTTTTGTACGGTTGTGTATTTCTTGTACGCGGTTGGCTACAAAGGTGTGAAAACGCCTTGCTTCGTTGTTTATGTATCCTATCACTACCTGGCTATCGGTCCAAAACAGTTTGATGACATCTTTGTAGTCTAACTCTTGTTTGAGGCACTGGCTGACCTTGGTGGAAACTACTGCGGTAGTTAGCTCAAGTCGAGGGATGGTAATTGACTTCAAGGGTGTTACTCGAGCCTTGCCCATGACAAATGAAACATGTGACTGGTCCTGTTGGTTCACCAAGCGAAGGTAGCTACACTGACCATATCTGTTTTGGCTCGCATCGGAAAAGTGATGCAACTCAACACTCTTTACTTCTCCAAAGCCTTTAGGCTTGAAACATCTTGAAATTTCCAGTTCCTCTAAGATATGCAGTTCGTTTCTCCACCTTTCCCATCTAGGTCGTAGATTGTCTGGGATTGGATCGTCCCAGTCCACATTCCCACGACAGAGTTCCTGAAGGATTTGTTTTCCAACCAGGATAAGAGGGGCTGTGAATCCAAGAGGATCATACACTGAACATACAGTGGAGAGTACTCCTCTTCTGGTTAATGGTCAATCTTGAAGGACGATGCGGAATCTGAAACAATCAGTCTCTATACACCACATGATGCCCAACGTGCGTTCAATGGGTAGCTGGTCAAACTTCAGGTCTAGATCTTGAAGTCCAATGGCTCTATCTTCAGGAGGGATTGCCTCGAGTACTTCCTTGGTGTTGCTGACAAACTTGTGTAGGCGGATACCAGCCTTGGCGCACATGGCTTGACTGTTCTGGATTAGGCTTGTAGTGGCGGAGATTGTACTGAGCGACTTCAAGCCATCATCGACATAGAAGTTTCGCCGTATGAAGTCGGCAGCTTCGGCTCCAAATTCTTTTTCCCCATCATTTGCTGCTTGCTTGAATCCAAAATTGGCACATCCAGGTGAAGAAGCGGCTCCAAATAAATGGACTTTCATCCTGTACTCAATGGGTGCTGCATTTAGATCACTGTTCTCCCACCAGAAAAATCTCAGGAAATCTCTGTCCTCCTCATTCACGAAGAATTGATGAAACATAGACTCAACATCACAGGAGAATGCTATGGCTTCTTGGCGGAACCTGCACAGAACGCCAACCAAACTGTTCGTGAGATCCGGTCCCTGTAGCAGGTTTTGGTTCAGGGAAGTTCCGGCATACCGTGCACTGCAATCAAATACGACGCGAATCTTACCCGGTTTTTTGGGGTGATATATACCGTGGTGTGGTACATAGTTGACTCTGCCCATTTTGCTAGCAACGTCACCTTCACATCTTTCAGCACAATCCTTTAAAACTCCTTCCATGAACTTCACGTAATCTTTGTAATAGCCTGGGTCTCTTTTAAAGCATTCCTTCAGAAGGAAGAGGCGTTTAAGGGCTAGGGAACGGTTGTTTGGGAGCTCCACTTCTTCTGAGCGTAGGGGTAGTGGCATCTCATAGTGTCTATCTTCTCGCTTGTGGATTCCTTCACCAAGGATGTTAAGGAACTTCTGATCTTCAATAGACAACGATCGCTCATTCTCGACTCCACATCTCTCTTGAAAATCTAACTCAAACATCTCGTTTACTTGGGCAGGATTGAAGACTTCCTTAACACAAGATTTCAGGGCAAATGTTGCACCATAACGGGGCCTGGCGCATTCATCAGTGCTGGTCAGTTCTCTTGTAATGATCTTGTTAGTCCAAACGTCATAATTTTCATGTGAATCAGATGGAGGGGAAAGGCATACCCTGCCAATGATGCCCCAACCAAGAGCAGTTCTTACTCCATATGGATCATTGTCAGAACCAGGTATTATCTCTCGCGGTTTTATGGCTCTTGGACAATTTGTTTCGATCAGCAAACCAACTTCTAAATCGTTTCTGTATGGCATCAGTTCACTTGCGATAGGTTTCAAGTGTTCCCAACACATAGCCACCTCAGGCTTGGGAATCTGTGAGCTCTTGAAGGGGATCGTCTGTCTCATGAACGCCTGTGGTAAAGGAATGCTATTTTGGTGCTTCATATCCATCACGGTAACGCCTTTGACCTTGTGACTTTCGATCACTTCATTTTCTTCATGCAGAGTGGATAATAGCAGGTGACTCTTAACACCTTCAAGTCCAAGCTCCTGTCTCAACTTCTCAGTAATGAATGTGGCATTGGACTGGCAGTCAACAAGAGCATACGTCATTTGTTTGTTTTCGGGGTTTTCACAGCTAGATACCCATACTGCAATAATCAAACTTTGGTCTTGTCCAGATTCCTGACCTTACACTCCACACACTCTCATACACTTGGCAGATGCTGGTTCAGATGTTGGTACAAGTAATGGCTCGGATACTGGTTTCAAAGTTTGTTCTGTTTGGACTGGCTTATCTGGTTGCTGTTCTCTATGTAGGCATGTGGGATGGTGTCGTTTGCATGATGCACACTTCAATTTTGCTGTACACTTATTTTCCTTAGCCATATGGCCATGCTCTAGGCACCTCAGGCAGAATCCCTTCTTGATAAGAAATGACAATCTTTCCTGTAGAGGAATCTTCAAAAGTTCTTGGCAAGTGTTCAAGTTGTGGGGCCTCTTGCACCATGCACATGGTTTGCTGTTATCTTTCTTTGGAGTAACTGAAAGTTCTCTAACATCCGTTAACAGTGAATTCAATTGGGAATATCTTCCATGACCAGGATCTCTCTTACGGTTCTTGTTTTTGTCCTCTCTTTCTTGTTTAATGACTTCTGCACTGGAAAGTACGGGTAGACACTGTATATCGGCTATCTCGGTGACGAAGGTGACAAATGCTGAGAAAGGAGGAAACTTGTTGTCTCCGTGTTTTTGTTGATAGTCACGAACCTTACTTCCCCATCTGGGATGGGCCCAACCAGGAAGGATCTTAACTAGTTTCTTGTTGTCACTTTCCTTATTCAATGTTTCAAGATCCTCGATTGAATGCATTGCCAGTTGGCAAGTTTGTAAGAAGTCAGCAAATTCCCTCAAGGCAGTTCCATCCCTTGGGTTGATCCTCTGCCAATTTTCTAACCTCCTTCGAAAGGCATCAGCAACGACAGATGGATGGCCAAATCGTTTCTCTAATGTGTTCTTTACTGTTTGATATGCATCAGGTGATGACAAGAACTGATAACCTTCCAACTTTCCTGGGAGCTCCAGACAGGTATTGAAGCAACTAGAGAATCTTTTCACTGGGATTGATAGCTCTCTTCTCTATTACAGTTTCAAATGCACTTTTCCAAGTTGGCCAATCCAATGGGTTACCGGTGAAAACTGAAAGATTTGGTGGCGGCATTCGAGCAGCTTGAAAACTTTCCGTGATTGCTTCCGTAATGCTGCGTGAATTAACTGCTGAATTAAGTGGGGTGGAGAATGTCGGCATCGTTGATTGGGCATGCAGTGGAGAAAAGGGTGTGGCTGATGGCCTGAGTACAGATGGTATTATTCCGGGAATTCCGTGCGCAACAGGAGTTGAGGCTGTAAGAGGAATGGTGCTTACATTAGCAATGGAAGTGTTCTGCTGGTGATCCATCGAATTAATTGATGTAGCATTTGTGCAAGCTGTAGCACTGGGAAGTGCCGTTACATATCGACGTACATGATCTTCCTTATCAATTTCGCAAGGGATGTCATCCAAGCAATCGGACATGGGTTTCTCATCATTTTGTTCTTCTTCAATCTTGGCCAGGGCAGCAGCTTCAGCTTCAGCTCTTTCATAATCTTTCTTCTTCTGCATTTCTTCTATTTCACACTCCTTCATTTTTAATTCCACCTTCTTCTGCATTTCCAGCTTAGCATACTGCCATTCTACTTTCCTCTTTGCTGCTTCAGCTACGGCCTTTGCTCTTATCTCAGAGGGATTTGAGCTCCTCGTTTTTCTTGACAATGATGATCTAGTTGACGATCTACTTGCGCGAGAATTTATCTCATCCCTTTCTAATATGAAAATCCGTTCACCAGCATTTGTTCTTCGTTGCACTGCCCGCTTTAGAAGATCAGATGATTCACCAGAGAGTTGCTGTAGTTCTTCTTCTGATAAAAAGGGTGCGTACCCAGATCGTGCTATTTCGAATGCCTGTCGACTTTCTTCTAATTCAGTCCTAAGCTGGTGAAGTTCATCAACATCACTTGCATCTATCCATAACATGTCGACTTTGTCAACACAGTTCCTTAATTTGACTAAGGTATCTTCATAACTCTTCTTCTTAAATGGCAACTGATTCTCAAAACCCTTTTGTGTAAGAGTACGTTTCCTACCTTCCGGTTCACCAGTCAGCGGTTGGATATCCTGCATATCCTCTGTATCCTTTGTTTCATCTTCATTCGGTTTGTTTATTTGCGCCGACGGTGAACCACTCATCTTGAGAAGATCCACGATCCAATATCCGCGTGTCCAGTCCACAGGGTCGCAACCAAAGTTTTACTGTTACTGGCGACCTTTTGCTCAATAAATAGACTCCAAATTCATCCAAAATGATCCAAAGGACAATCAACAATTACATAGCTGGCAGAATTACAGATTCTTTAATCTCCTCAGTAGGATAGAACCGTAAAACTAGAAAGCAAATACATGACGAAATTCCATGAGAAACTGAACCGTTCGCGAGTACATGTGCAAGCCAAAATACAAGAAAATCTTACAACAATACAATAAATCAGAGCGAAAACGAGTTACAAATACCTTTGTCCAGCGATGAAGGGCAATGAACTGGTCTTAAATCTTAAAGAATCCAAGGAAAAAATGATCTATTTTGTCACAAACGAGCAAGATAACTTCAATTGCCTTACATCTGGCGTTAGCAAGCACACGTGTTTTTGCCGAGCGTACACTAAGAACCTTGGGAATTTACCCAAGCGTCTTTTCGGCTTAACGTTAGTTACAGTCACTTTCTGATATGCGTCCATCATGTCTTGCCAACAAGTGGGAAAAGCTTGAAGCAGTAAATTCTTCATCCCTAATTGATCTCTTGGATTTTTCAAGGCTACGATGTAGTGGGCGTTCCTGGAAATACTCTTGGCATATTTCCCTGGTGGAAACATGTCTTGGCACAAGTACAACACGGTGATATTTTGATGATGAGAGTGTTTGGTGAATAAGTCTAGCAACGCTTGTCCTCACCTCCCTCTGCCATCAGATTGTCTAATACGAGTAATCCACCCTTCGGAAACCATGACTTGAGATGGTCTGACTCTGGAATCCCTTCGTGAAATTGCACACCAGCGTCTTCCATGTCTTTAAATCCATCTTGCCACGCCCCGTAGCAATAATGAATCGTAGGGAGAGGGTTTACAAACAATTCTTCCAAGTGATCCAAGAGTAACGATTCGGTAAAACAAGTCTTGCCACAACCAGAAGGGCCTACAATCAAAATACTGGAGGGTGTCTTGAACTGAAACGCTTCTCCCATTTCTATTCTACTAGGGATCCCATGGTGCTTTTCGGTATGAAATGTGATATTTGGGACATCTTCTCGTGTTTTTTCTTATCCACTGCTTTGACAACTATGTGTCTCGTGACGAATTCTACTGTCTGCACGAGAGAATAGTCTATGAAAATATTGACAATAAAGGGACATGACTCCTTGCTAGTTTGACTCAAAATGAATTGAGGCAGTTTAAACCTTATTTTTATACATGATTCATGATGGAGTTGATGAGTGTGGTGGAAGTGGTGGTGGCGGCAGCGGTGGTGGTGGTGGTGGTGATGGTGAATGTGGTAGTGGTGGTGTAGGTGGTGGATGTGGCGGTGGGGTAAATTTGGTGGATGTGGCGGTGGTGGTATAGGTGGTAATGGTGAATGTGGTGGATGTGGTGGTGGTGGTGGTAAATGTCATGGTGGATGTGGTGGTGGTGGTATAGGTGGTGGTGGTGGTGCTAGATATGGTGGTGGTAAATGTGGTGTTGGTGGTAAATGTGGTGGCGGTGGATGTGGTGATGATGCATGTGGTGGTGGTGGTGTAGGTGGTGGTGGATGTGGTGATGGTGGTGGTGGATGCGGTGGTGGTGGTGTCGTAAACGATGGTATGAAAACAACAAGGAACAACTCGTCAGCAGCTAGAGAGCCTATTGTCAACAGAACAAGGAGCACATCAGAAATTACCGCAGTCAATACTGTAAAAACAACAGAGAACGAATCAATGAATATTGGAGAAGTTAACATGCCAAGAATAAGGAATGGGTCAGGCAAAGACTTCATGAGCAAAATCAAAGAAAACTAGGACAGAATATCGTGCGTTTTAGGGCCAGGGACCAAGAATCTGTGAAACTGGAAACAAGTTTAGTGCCCAACACTTTGTGGAATACCGATGGTCAAGACTTAAAGAGTTAAAATTGTAATCAATTCTCTTTTGGAGTTCATGTTATTATTTTTATTATCATTATTCAATAACCATTGCAAAGACTCAGACTCTGTTTTAGTTTTTTATATTTTTTTTACGAGTTTTTTGAGTTACAATAAAAGTTACACATTACACCCAAGCTGTGTCTTCAGGGTAAATGGGGGATGAAAAAAATGACTGAAGAGTTAATCTGTTCATAATCACTTCATCCTCAGCATCATAGTGCATCCATGACAGGAACAATAACGTCGCCGATATGCAAAAACTTTCCACAGCAATAAGTATTTGCACTACATCGAGTCAAGGAGTCAATGACGAGGTCTTATATAGCAGACTAAGAGGGAGTACCCCCACATCCCTATTTTATCCCTTCAGCCGAGAAGGGAGTGGGACAAGTCTAGGATTAGTTCTCGATGAGGTCACTGTCCCACAATGCTTTGGAATGGGGAGTACCCCCTCACCCCTGTTTTTACCCCTTCGACCGCAAAGGGAGTGGGGCAAGTCTAGGATTGGTTCCCAATGAGGTCACTGTCCCAGGATGCTTTGGAACAAATAGAAAGCTATATGTGTCATCCGAGACCCGTCACTTCACTCTACATCCTCAGATGTGTATTGAGCACTAACTTCTGTTTTCGTAATGGAAGAGATCATGGGAAAACAAGTAAGTTACTGGGATTTGTTACCCCTTGTTCAGTGATTAAAATAGTTTTTTCATTTTCAATTCTGTGTGTTCATTGACTTTCGAGGGTACCCCCTTCCTTTTTTCATCTCTACCAAGAAATACCTCGGGGAGTGCCTCACTTATCGACACGCTTGGGGTTTACTGCTCTCCTTAAGAGAGGGGGACTGGGGAAGCCAACCACTGTAAGTACTTTAATTCATTCTGATTGGTTCTCAATGAGGTCATTATTCCACGATGCTTTACACCACCCTATCTAAGCTGCAGTCGGACCCAAGTCTCTCAGTCTTCATCATGGCCACTTGCCAGACGGACCTCTGTCGTTTAGGACCACAGGACACTGTAAGTATCGAGTTTGAAGTTGCACGACATTTTTTTGCGTGACCCTGGCGTGATTTGTGTCTCCATGGAAATCCATGAGACCGATCCCAGTCCTCCATCTAGGCTAGTGGGCTGTTTTCCAACATGGCTGACTTTCATAGGCTCTGCCATCTTGAATTCTTAATTCAGCTCCTGATTGGTCCGATTTTTTAAGGCACGATCTTGGATTTGGAGAACAATATTTCTCGATGTCTCCTCTGATATCTTGTAGCTCACCCTTTGAATCTCTGATGTGGCTGTATGCTTCATAGACATCGATGTCTCGCTTTTGCAGCTTGATACTGAGTGGCTTCAGTATCAAAAGGCATTTCATCGTCGTAATCTGGGTGATGATAAATTCAAAATTGGATACTGCATGTAACAGGCTGTTTGCCTTGCTTTTACTGTCAGTGTCCCAATTCCAGGCAGTTTCCCGAGTTGATTTGCAAACAGCTGCTCATTTGACATACCTTCTAGTGCTCTTAGTATAGATGGCAAAAGCGCAAAGAAAACTTCATGTGCCTCATGCCTTTAAAATAAAATAAATAAAAGACTTTATTTAACCTGAAAGGCCAATCAGTGATCACCGGATCACTGGTATTAACTGGCAATCAGCATTTACATATAAAATACAGCTGTTCATAAAATTGTACTTTAAATACTAAACATTTACATTAAAAATTACAACCATTCTGGAGATTATGTAAAAACAGGCATTTAAAAACAAGAGCAACAACAACAAACAAACAAGCAAAAAATTGAACCTAATTTACGGTACATACATGATTGATACGGTCTTGATCCATAAAATGCTTTAAAATATGTGTTTTAAACTTAAAAAGAGTGTTTAATTCTCTGATCTCTCTTGGTAATCCGTTCCATTCTCGTGCAGCGTCACACTGGAAAGTAGACTGACCCATTTTCATTTTAGTTGGTGTGACGTTTAAAAGTGTTGAGTCTTTAAGTATTCTTCCATGCAGATCAGACCTCTTAACAAGATATCCCTCTAAGTGGTGCGGACAGTGAACATTTCAACCCACCGTGTTCGACACAAGCTGAGCAATGTTGTTTTGCTGGCCTCGAGGGTTTCTTTCTCGATTACAGCAAGCAAAAACTTGTTACGCTTCGGTGAATACCTAAAAAAAATTGCAAACTTCTTTCAGGAGTGAACGATTCTGAGGTTTAGACAGTGAGCTTTGCATGTATGTACATCGAGCCTTTGAAATTTTTTCTCGTATCAGTGCTTGTGTACCATGCCCAGAGGATGACATATCAGACACTCCAGCGTACCCTCATCCTCGACAGTTTTTTATGTCTAAGTTCCACTGTGGTAGGGTATCCAGTATCAAGCTAGTGATCGCCTCCCTGGCTATCCTCTGCAGACTGTTGAATCCTAAAAATTCCTTGTGAATACATCCAGCACTGTCAACAAAACATAGGACAAGTGATAGCCAATTTATGCACCGGTATAATATTGTAACCTGCAATAGAGCATGTGATGCCTTTTTAAATTGATTTTCTTTTGTTTTTCAAAAACGAAAATCTCATCTCGCAGAATTTCAAAAGGGGGCTTCCAATCCTTTTTTCCTCTTGAAATAATATTCATTTTCATAACCCAAAAGGGGGGTTCCAGAACCCCTGGAACCCTCCTCTGGCTACACCCCTGGGGGAGCTGGGAAAGGTGCATGTGTACCCTAAAACATGTTATATCTACATCAGTTAGGAGTTAACATCACAGAGCTATATATTTGTTTCAAGTAACCCCTTGCTCTCCTTGTGGTACTATTCTCTTAAGAACAAAACCAATTTGCTCTAAAAGCATGCGCAAATTAGTTAGCGTTCATGTCTTCTATACATTAGGTGGAGGATACATTTCATACGGGATAACACACAAATGTCGAGTAGTTTTCCTTATGGTAGAACCCAACATGTAAGAGGCATGCGTTATAGCATCGTAAGTGTTATATACTATGTTTCCACGCGGAAATGTCAGGTACTAGGTGGCGCCACTTGTCCCTTTTTAGTGCCAAAGTTAAACGTATCTTTTAGAATTACCCACAGGTCGATTCAACAAATATCATCTGCTGTTTTCAAACTACAATAGTATGTTTGTCAGGGTTTAAATAAAGAAGGCTTATTTATTTCTTTCCTTAACTGCGTCTGTAAGAGAGACCAAAAGTTCCCGAGCTGGTGGCTTTAATATTCTGCAAATTGTAAATTTGTGACAAAAGAAATTAGGAAAGTGCTCAAATATTGCTGCAGACTCCTTGGCACCTAATGAAAGCACAAGTTAAATTTATCAGTCTTTGAGGAGACTCGTTCATCCATGCAGGATAATATTGGCAAAGTAGCACTGTTTACCTTCAATACTTCTCATTGAAACGTTTCCCAGTGGTATCAATCGATATCGTTGCGTATTAATTTTGAATTGTTTTATTGTTAACAACAAAGGTAGCAACAGAAAAAGAAAGTGTTATTCCGTGACTATCTGATAATTAAATTAGTTCTTGTTCATCTGTGATAAGAAAATTTGCATTTTGAGAAAAAACAAAATTGTTTCTCTTCCATTTCTTCATCAGATATTTAACTTTCTTTCATTTATCCCCCAAAACAAGCTCATCCTACATGTGTTTTGAAGAGAACAAGAGTTTCATGTTACATACCTTTGCAAGGGAAACAAAAGTATCAAGTTACAGAGTTGGCGCAAAGAGCTAAATTGTTACGTTTGTTCAATGTATTATTGAATTTAAAATGGATGAAAATCATTGTAAAACACCAGAGTAAAATTTAAAAGCTGTCATGACAAACAGTAATTGCACATAATTTTCGGACCTTGAATGAAAATACAACCTTGAAACGTACACACTGCTAAGGGTAAAAGCCCTAGCAGACTATCAAGGTTTATACTAACTGGAAGTGAACCGAGCAGGGGTGAGTACTCATGGGACTACCGTGTCAGAGCTATCAATTGCAGTCTGCACTATCTGAGATTGTCTCACTAGTTCTTGTCTTACCACTGTTTTCACTGCTTAATGACCTTTCAAATCAAAATGTTCTTTGTAATAGACTTAACAAATTAACGGCAATTTATGCATCGCTTGATTTCTAACAATGATAAACGTATATCAATTTCAAGAACTGGACACATCCTTTGGAAACATCATATGTAGCTCTAGGCAGTAGTTTTCCTATAGCTGTATAATTTAAGGTGTAAAGCTGTGTAATTTAAGCTGTAGAAAAACTAACTTTTTACTTTTATGAGATAATCTGTGCCTCTATAATGATGTGGAAACAACAGTAGGCAAATCAAAGTGGCTATGAGCCACTCAACTTGGAAAATGGATAGCCGTAAACAGTGGCAATTTTGATGCCACTGACTTGTGGTTTTAATCCATAGTTCAAGTTCAAGTTAAAGCCCACTGGCATTGTTAAGAAGTAGTGCAAAATGCAATGGTAAGAGAATACACAAGGAATACACGAGATGTGACTTTCAATACCTTCTTTTTCGGCAGTCGAGCACAGTTAAAGCTCTACAAGCCAACACCTTCGGGAAATGAGCTTAAAGTCGCACACGCTTTTAACTGGTTTCGGATCTTCCGTTAACAAAGAAATTTATTCCACCCAATGATCGAAACACGGTAACTGAAAATAACAAAATTACAAACACGGGAATGAACATAAAATAACTAAGAACGACCGAACATGAAGAATGCAGAAAAGCGGCAAAGCGAAATAAACGAAGAAACTTACAAGACGAATGTGATGAACCAAAGACGAACTGAAAACCAGAGACGCTCACAGAACCCAATGACGCTACTAACTGAAATAAATTACACGCGAACTGAACTTATAGAGTATGCAAATGAACATAACATATACAAAGGGGCACAAAACAAAGGAAGCTAATTACACGAAACTTAGCACCAAATGCGAAGCTAGAAGCACAGACAAATGTCACAAATTCTGGTGCCTACAGAGCTATTTACATACTAATTAGCTTCTATACATATAAAAATGTTTTTGCAAAAATCTATTCAATGTAGATCATTTCTGCAGTAAGATATTGAGTACTTGCATCAAAAATTCAAAGAATAACTAACTTGACATGGTGCAAGTGACTGTAAAACAGCCTTAGACGACAGATGTTCGAAACCCAGGGGGAGACTCCTATATGAAGAGGTCAGGGATGCTTGTCATCTCAGGTATAATCAAGGACTCTGGTAACACTTATAGGGTGTTGATGATGAAACATCACCATTTGTAGCTGTCAAAGTATCCTTTAGGGTGCATTTGAAGAAATAGTGATAAAAGAAATGTTCTCATTTAATTTCTGTTTTGATTTAAGGCTTGATTTCTGCTGATATCTCAAGTATGCTAGGCAGATCTACAAGTGTGTGCAAGATCCTTTTTTGAACAATGGCTAGTAATCGAACCTATTCTGTTTTAAGTGTTATCTTTTAGGGGTCTAATGAAGCTTGAGCAACTCCCATGTTAGCCTCCTTTAGGAGTTAAATTCAAATTTTCTGACAAGCATCCCTGACCTTTCCACCCCCCCCCCCCCCCACCCTGCCCCAGGTTCCAAATGTCTAACAAGAAGTGACCCAGTAAAGGAGTGATGGAGTGAAATCATTCCACCACTACAACTGGGCGACTACGAAAACAACTTGGAAAATAATATTTTCAAAGTCGAAAATGTGCATTTCCTTCGGGTTTATCTCTATTACATGTATTTTCATATGTTAGGTTGACTCCAGATTATATGCAGTCAAATAAGAGTACAATGAGTGGTTCCAAACAGAAAGTGGGAAGTTATTTAGCTTCACTTAATGGCAGCAATAAGGCTTATACTTATAATGCTGTGTAATAATAAATGAGAGAATGGTATAAAGATTGTGTTCATGAAAAATAGGGAATTGGATACGAGTGTTCTCCAAAATAGATTTTTTCCATCCAAATGTGTGTTGTTGTCCTTCTGTTGAGAACGCAATAGTTTATAACACTATTTGAAACAATTCGTCTAGAAAGGAATGTTCATTTAACAAGGGATACATTCTAAACTAGAAGGTTAAACTAGTGCTTTTTCCATACCGTACAGGGCTTAAGACTAACTTTTCAGCTTGCTAGCCCAGTGGCTAGTGACTGGTTTGATTCACTACCCAAAACAAATTTTTCACTAGCCAGACACAGACATTTGCAAACATAGGCATCAATGTTATAATTATAGGCATTGTTCAACAATGACAACTGAAGTTTTTGCTTCCGTGAGAAATTCCCACAGAATTTTGCAACTTGCCCCCGAAAAACATTCCTTCGTCTCAAAATCCCGATTCACTATTTCTCATGAACACAACAATTTGTTCCATCTTAACTGTGGGCACGAGAGTTAAATTTTTCCGTTTTTGGTTGCCTTTTCTTTTTTGTTTTGTCCATGTTGTTAAGGTTAATTTTTGCATACCTTTTTTGGTGCAGTTTTTAAATGCAAATTAGTTTTTTCACGTCATGTTATGTAATCGTCTATTGTTTATCATGTAATCTCATTAAGTTTATTCTTTTAGTTCAAAATTCCGTTTAAAAGTGTTGTAGTTTTTTAGTTGTATTCAGTCGTTGTCAGTTCCGGAGTGCCGTGCAGATCTTGTAAGTAATCTCATTTTACCTTTCTATTTTTTGCTGTTTTTCGTATTGTTGTATTTTCAGTTTATTTAAGTTTAAGTTCATATTCATTTATTTCTGTATTTGCTATTTTTTGGTTTTAAGTGAATCGTTAGAATTAAAGACGAATTTGAAACGTTCAGGAGTGTTATTTACATTAACTTTATTTACAAGTTGCAAACATAGGCATAGATATTATATAGGCATCATTTAAATTTTCGAACAACTGCAAATTTTTTAATTTTTTGAGAGTGAACGTGACCTCCAGATGCTGCGTGCGTGAAACATGATCCCTAGAGTTCTGCATGATTTCACACATGACTTATCATTAGCGGCAAGGAGTTTGTTTGTTGTTCATCACTTTTATTTAAGTTTAAGTTTGTATTCATTAATTTCTGTATTTGTTATTTTTTGGTTTTAAGTGAATCGTTAGAATTGAAGATGAATTTGAACCACACAGGAGTGTTATTTACATGCATTCAAAGATCTGATGGATGCCATGTTGTCCAGAATTGAAAGTCTAAGAAGACGCCAAGTCCATTCAGAAGATGCCCTTGACAGTATGCGCCTGAAGAATTCGCGTTTAGGTTATTTGTCTAGAGTTACGACATTGTGCCGTGCTACCGAAGTTTTACTGAATGACTCTAAAAATGTTAATGAAGTCTCAAAGAAGTTATTGGAAATCGAGGAAGCTTTCTCTCGCTTTGAAAAGGCCCACTATGACTACGTCGCGACTTTGTCGGCTGGAGATCTGGAGGAATGGGAATGTCAAGCTCATTACTTTAACGAACATTTTCATTGGAAAATGGAGACGGTTGCGGGAATCCAAAGATGGATTGAAAACGCTAGAGAAATCACCGCACCTACCGCCGCGGAAGCGCCTCAAGAAAATGAAGATTCTGTAAGTACCGCAAGTTCTCTGCTATCTTCACATTTGTCTGTCAGTCAGCTAAAAGCCAAGCAGGCGTTAACGCGGTTAAAATTGTACCAGCTGAAGAAAAAGCAAGCATTATTACATCAGGAAGAAGAAACGAAACTAGAGTTGGAGATTGTGGATGCGCAGTATGAAATTCAAAGGACTGATCTTCAACTAAAGTTGCTTCAGGATGAGGAGCCAGCCGCTTTAGCTAATTTAAGGGACGTTTTTGAAGATGTGAAGCCATTTAGTGAACAAGTTAATGTTGGAGCAGCAAATGTCCCTGAGCAGGAACATTCTGATCCTCGAGTCGAACAGAAAGTTGGTGCTCAAAACGCTCAGTTGCGGCTGAATCCTAATGCACAGGAGTTTACGAGTTGGTCAGTAGGTCCCACTGTACCCGTTGCGCATCCAGGAGCCACTAATCCTACCTTGCCTGGAGGAATTATGGGTAAGATGGCATTAACCATAAAACAGGGATTTGCATTGCCGAAAAAGGAATTGACTGTGTTCGATGGTGATCCTCTCAAGTATTGGAACTTTATCAAATCATTTGAAAATAGCATCGTGAGCAATGAGGCCGGTGAAAGTGAAAAACTCATGTATTTCCTTCAGTATACATCTGGAGTGGCTAAGGACACGATCAAGTGTTGTTTAGTCATGGATTCATCCCAGGGATGCCGAAAGGTGAGAGAGCTGCTGGAAGAACGATTTGGACACCCCTTCACAATTGCCTCGAAATACATAGCCAAGTTAACAGAAGGACCACCGCTTAAACCATGGGATTGCGCAGGACTACTTGCATTTGCGGACAGATTGAAAGACTGTGAACACACTTTGGAATCCATTGGATATCTGGAGGAGATTAACAGTGCAGACAACTTAAGAAGAATTGTCCAGAGACTGCCGTTCCATCTCTGTACCAAGTTTGTGGAACTAGCGCACCAAATTCAGCAAGCTGGTCAAAGAACGAATATCAGTCATATCGCCAAGTTTGTCAAAGTCAAGGCGAGAGCTGCCAATAGCCCAGTGTTTGGTTGCGTGGTAGACGTTGCACATGACAGATCAGAGAATCAGAGGTGAAAACCAAAGGGTGGTGCATCATCTGAAGAACATTTGAGCACATTCAATACACGAGAGATTAAGCCTGGTGTCGGGCAGAGTTTGTCTTCCAATAAATTCACTCCAACCCTGAGGTGCCCATCGCGCAACCAAAATCATTCCTTGGCAAAATGCAGTAGTTTCAAAGACAAGAACTTCGACGAACATCTACAAGTGATGAGGAAAGCTCAGCTATGCTTTAATTGCTTCAAGTATGGCCACATCAGTGTAGGATGCTTAACAAAAAGTGCTTGTGAAATCCAAGCATGCAGGAGAAGACATCATACCTTGCTTCACCCACCGTCTCCACGACAAACGGTCAAAGGTCAAGACAGAGTGGCTGATCAAGAAATTCAGGTTAACAGCAGTACTCCATTACAAAGTGGACAGGCTAACAGTACCTCAGCTGGAGGAGGAAAGGTGTGCCTGAGAATAGTTCCTGTAAAAGTACGATGTCATGACGAAGCAAGTGAGATCGTGGAAACCTACGCCCTTCTAGACAGTGGCTCAGACATCCCCTTGTGTGACAAGAGCTTGGCCATGGAGCTTTCACTTGACGGCCCAAGAGAGAGAAGACAGCCCAAGAATTGGCTATGAATTCAGCCTAACTGTGGAGCCACTGGATGGAACTGACAAAGTAGACGTTGCAAGACTATGGACAGTTGATAAACTGAATGCTTCTAGCTGCAGTATCCCATCAGAGCAAGATGCAAGACAGTGGCCTCACCTGCGGGACATCAAGCTACCAAGTATTAGTGAGAAAGAAGTCCGATTGATCATAGGCACCAACATTCCTGATGCACTCTGGGTGTTAGAAGAAAGACACGGTAACAGAGGAGAGCCATACACCATATGTACACCTCTTGGCTGGACACTCATGGGCCCAATGGAAAGGAGCATCGGCGAAGATTGTCATCTGAATGTTAGCCTCGTTCGTTCAGCCGAGGCCTTGAGAGAAGATGATGATTGTCTCATGCACCAGCTTGAAAGGTTCTGGGCAGCAGAGAACTCTTGTGTGATCCCTGAATCCAAGGTTAGCATGTCAGTGGAGGACAAGGAAGCCCTTGCAATCATGAAACAATCTGTGAAACTTGAAGATGGTCATTATCAAATTGCATTCCCTTGGAAACAATACCCGCCATTCCTGCCTTACAACCGTTTCATGGCTGAATGCAGACTGCAAACACTCAAGAACAGGCTCCTGCTAGATAGCGAGCTCCTTGAAAATTACAAAGCCACCATGGAACAATATCTTTCCAAGGGTCATGCAAGAAGAGTGCCACTTAACGAAATCAACGTACAAGACTAGCCGCTGTGGTACCTTCCCCATCACCCAGTGCTGAACAGACCTGGAAAGGCACGAGTGGTTTTTGATTGTGCCGCAAAACACAAGGGAACGTTTCTGAATGATCAGCTCCTTACCGGTCCAGATTTGACCAATTCTGTCATTGGTGTGCTGATGAGATTTTGTGAAGAACAAGTTGCGCTGTCTGCTGATATCGAGTGTATGTTCCATCAGATCCGAGTAGCACCAGATGACCGTGATGCATTCAGATTCCTCTGCTGGCCGGATGGAGACTTGACCCAACAACCAATTGACCATTGTATGGAGGTTCGTTTGTTTAGCGTGACATCGTCTCCAAGTTGTTCCAGCTTTGCGCTAAGAAGGACAGCAGAAGACAACAAAGATGAATTCTCAGAGAATGTAGTCAGGACTGTCAAAAGGAACTTTTATGTCAATGACTGTCTTAAATCAGTTAAATCAGTTGAAAATGCTGTCGAAGTTGTGGACCAGCTCCAAGAAATCCTCTCCAAAGGCGGGTTTCGACTCACCAAGAGGTCATGCAACAGATCCGAAGTTCTGGATACAATTCCGCAAGTCGAAAAAGCTCTATCAGTGGTGGACCTGGACCTAGACAAGGATAAGCTACCAATGCAGTGTACGTTGGGGCTCCACTGGGATATGGAGAGTGACAAGTTCATGTTCAAGGTTGCTCTTAAAGACAGACCAAAACCCACCGTGGTATACTATCCTTGACCAGTTCTGTTTATGATCCACTTGGGTTCGTTGCGCCAGTCGCCCTCCCAGCTAAGAAATTGTTACAAGATCTCTGCAGAGAGAAACGCGGATGGGACGCTCCAATCAGCGACGGCGAAGGTGGGAGAAATGGAAGAGTCATTTGGCCAATCTTTCCATGATAACAGTAAACAGATGCATTAGACCTGCCTGTTTTGGAGACTTGAAAACTGCCGAGTTGCACAACTTTGCAGACGCTTCACAAGTTGCACATGGAGCAGTCTCGTATCTCAGATTGGTGGATGTCGAAGAAAGGATCCATTGCACGTTTCTAATTGGGAAGTCTCGCCTTGCTTCTCTGAGACCAATGACTGTGCCAAGATTGGAACTGTCAGCTGCAGTGTTATTCGTTCAGTTAGACCAGTCCGTAAGAGAAGAGCTGGACATTCCGATTAGCCAATTAACATTTTGGTCTGACTCCACCTGTGCGTTGCAGTACATCAGAAATCAGTCACAGCATTTCCATACATTTGTTGCAAACCGGTTGTCAGTTATGCATGAGAATTCAGCACCCCATCAGTGGAGGCATGTTAGTTCTGAACACAACCCAGCGGATGAAGTTTCCAGAGGTCTTACAGTGGACAAAATGAGCGCAAGTAGCAAGTGGCTGAGCGGTCCCAAGTTTTTGAAGAAGAGGGAAGAGTTTTGGTCTTGTGATCCTACAATTTGCCAACCAGAACTATCAGAGATGATCCAGAGATCAAATGTTAAACTCAGCTCTACAACCAGTCGTCGTCTCGTCATCAAGGCGAAGAAGTTCTTTCCAAGTTGATAGAGCGCTACTCATCTTGGGACAGATTAAGAAGAGATGTAGCCTGGCTATTGAGATTCAAAATGTGGTTTATAGAAAGATATCGTGGTGGTTCCACTAACTTCAGATCTCAGTGCTGTTTAGAAAGGGGACCTGTCCTGTCCATGGAAGAAGTTCAGTTTGCAGAAAGGGAAGTTATCAAGCATGTACAAAGGCTGTCATTTCCAGACGTCATTAGAACCATACAAAGAATCAGTTCATCAAAGCCTTCGTGCTAAGTAACTTCCGAGTTAAAGAACCAAAAGATGCCAGCTTACATGCACAAACTGCATCCATTATTGGACGACGTTGGAATCCTAAGAGTTGGAGGGCAACTGGAAAATGCCTTAATCACGTATGAGGCTAAACATCCAATTATTCTTCCCTATCATCACCACCCTACGGATTTGATCATCTCTCAACATCACCAGAAAACTGGCCATCTTGGGCAAGAGTATGTACTGTCCAATTTGCATCAGTTCTATTGGATAATTAAGGGACGTTCAGCTGTGTAGAGAGTGATTAGTAGCTGTTTCCAGTGTAAGAAACTTGGTGCAGTGCGTGGAGAGCAGTTGATGGCTGACCGCCCAAAGGAAAGACTGATGTCAGGAGATCCGCCATTCACCAATGTAGGTGTGGACTACTTTGGACCATTTTATGTACGTCAAGGTCGCTCAAATGTGAACGCTATGGATGCCTATTTACTTGCTTGGTTATCAGGGCTGTTCATATAGAAGTCGTAAACTCATTTGATACTGATTCCCTCTTAAATGCATTGGGAAGATTCATCAATTGAAAGGCCGCGTGCAAGAATGTCCCCTAGATTTTTTGGCCATTTTGAAAGTGTTCAAAAATAGCTGAATTTTGGCATGTAGGCTTCGTTGTACCTGAGAAACATTGCTCTGAATTTTTTTTGGCTGGGGCGCTCTTCGTTTTCGAGAAATAACGTATGCAAAAAGCTCAGTTTTCCAAGCGGCATCTTTTGGAGATCTTTTGTTGAACAAAAAACAAAAGAAAACTTATTATTTTGTTGAACAGCAAACAGGCAGACTGTTTATAGTGTATTCCACTGAATCTTAGCTGTCTTAAAGTCAAAGGAAAATAGTATATAGAGCAGAAATCTGGGAACAGATTGTTTACATCGGTTATTGTGACGTAAACACAACACATGAATCGATCGAGCGGCAAACGAAATACCATCGAACGAAAAAGAGATGTGCCGCATTAGAGCTCTGTCAACTAATATCTTAAGCATTGTGTTAAAGTACCTTGTGTGCCTGCCTGGTGGTTGAGAGGCATCATAAAGCCTCGATAAACCCGTAAGTCATCAGCATGTTTTAAAGAATCAAAATGTGTTCTGAAACTTCGAAGGTAGCTGATATACCGTAATCGTGTTATTGGCATTCGAAGTCAGATCGAGCCAGGCAGCAAAGTCCAAGAGCAGTTCTTGCCCAAGAAAAATACCCTCTCGTGAGTTTTGGCCCATTTGCCAAGCGTTGCTAGTGTCAAAGTTTGGAAAGCGAGAACTGGTTTTTGAGTGATAAAATTTGTCTTGTATCGACCGCCATGTTTTCCCACGCAGAAGGTGTAAAGACCCTTCCCGGCATGCATTGCAATCACGTTCTGCTCGCGTTTCTCGAACTGGTAACTAGATTGTTTCGGCTTTTTTCATTTAAAGATAATAATGGCCAACAAGTAGCGATCGATTGTAACATAGATCTGTGATCCAGGTTGCGTTGATTTTATTTCATATAGGCATGATTTGTAGTGTTTTGAACTTCTGGGATCAGCAGACATGCAGATGTATGGAGACCCGTACGTTGCGCAGAAGGGTTAATTTGTTAATCTGTTAGGCGGTGCATGACATAAAGCTACAATTCCGTTTGTCGAAAAATGTGTATTTATCTCGTGATTTTTAGCCATTTAAGACATTGCTGTATTTGGAAAAGGGCTTATTTGATGTTTATTTGTTCAGTGTAGATAATCATTGTCCCAGATAACCGAAGTAAGTTCCAGATGTTAACACTATTTTCCGGCCGCCATATTTTACCTATTTAAACCTGAAATCAACATTTTTGAGCTTATACGTTGCGTGAAATTAACATTTTGCTGTTTTCTAAGTGAAATCAACATCTTTTCCATCACGCATTACGTGAAATCAACATTTTTACCTATTTAGACCTGAAATTAACAATTTTTTGCTCATAAGTTGCGTGAAATTAACATTTCGCTGTTTTCTAAGTGAAATCAACATCCTTGCCGTCACACGTTAACGTGAAATCAGCATTTTTACCTATTTAGACCTGAAATTAACAATTTTTAGCTTACAAGTTGCGTGAAATTAACATTTTGCTGTTTTCTAAGTGAAATCAACGCCCTTGCCGTCACACGTTAACGTGAAATCAGCATTTTTACCTATTTAGACCTGAGATCAACAATTTTTAGCTTATAAGTTGCGTGAAATTAACATTTTGCTGTTTTCTAAGTGAAATCAACATCCTTGCCGTCACGCGTTAACATGAAATCAGCATTTTTACCTATTTAGACCTGAAATCAACATTTTTGAGTTTATACGCTGTGTAAAATTAACATTTTGCTGTTTTCTAAGTGAAATCCCTACCGTCACGGGCTAACATGAAATCAACATTTAAACCTTTTTTGACCTAAAATGGACATTTTTGAGCTTTTACGTTGCGTAAAATTGACATTTTGCTGCTTTCTAAGAGAAATCAACATCCTTGCCGTCGCGCGTTAACATGAGTCAACATTTTAAGCACTTTTGACCTGAAATCAACAAATTTGAGCTTATATAAGCTGTGTGAAATTGACATTTTGCTGGTTTCTAAGTAAAATCAAAGTCCTTGCAGTCGCTGCGGGCCGATCCTTTGTTATAATAAACCAAGGCGAGACTTCAACTTATAACAAAGGCTTGGCTTGGCTATTATAACAAAGGATCGGCTCTGTTTATCATAACAAAGGCCTGGCTTCGTTTATTTGAAGGACTCGGCGGGAAAAGGGCATCAGGTATTTTAATCAAAGGTGAACTTTGTCGAAAACGCTCCAAATTTCGCATGCAGTTTCGTTCAGGTATGTTAAGCAATGTCCCGAAGTTTTCGCGCTAAAGTTCGCTTCGTTCTCAAGATATTGCGTATGCAATAAACCACTCGGTTTTTCCAACCTGTGTGCCTTTTTTGCATACGTTATTTCTCGAGAACGAAAAGCAACCCAGCGAAAAAAACTTCAGAGCAATGTTTCTCAGGTGAAACGAAGCCCACATGCCAAAATTCAGCTAGTTTTAACCACTTTCAAAAATGGCTGAAAAATCTAGGGGACGTTCTTGCACACGGCGTTTCAATTTACGAGGATGTCCAACTACCGTTTATAGTTACAACGGGACAAACTTCCAAGCTACAGAGAGGGAGTTACACAAGTTCTTGAGCGACTGGAATCAAGAATTAATCCACAAGTTTCTTCATCAGAAGAATATCACGTGGAAATTTAATCCATCTGCAGCCTCTCACATGGGTGGTGCCTGGGAGTGCACAATCAGATCCGTTTGCAAGATCCTGAGAGCTTTGCTAGGACAACAACTTGTCTCTGACAAAATGCTCTGAACATTGATGAGTGAAGTTGAATGGATCTTAAATGGCAGACCATTGACTCCAGTCAGTAGCGACCCAAAGGACCTGAACCCCCTAACACCAAACCATCTGTTGTTGTTAGGAGCCAACCCAAATTTGCCACCTGGAGTCTTCAGCAAACAAGAAATGTGCAGCAAGCAATGTTGGCGTCAAGTCCAGTACATGGCCGATATATTCTGGAGGCGCTGGTTGAAGGAGTACTTGCCGACCCTTCAAGAGAGAGCGAAGTGGACCAAACCTTGCCATTGCTTAGCGACTGGAGATCTAGTTGTGATTGCAGACGACAACGTCCATCAAGGAAAATGGCCGTTAGGCAGAGTAACTGAAGTTTTCATGGGAAAAGATGGAAATGTCCGATCAGCCAAGGTGAAAACTGCCACCACGATTCTTATAAGGCCAATAACCAAACTATGCTTCTTAGAAGGAGAGAAGAAAGCTTAAATGAAGAGACTGAATTTATCAGGAAATTCACAGTGTGAAGAATGATCAAGAGGACTTACTCTCGTGTCTGAGTATAGTTACACTATAGTAATGAACTGTAGACTTTACTAGTCCATTAGGGGGGTTATGTAGCCACAAGAGTTAAATTTTTTCGTTTTTGGTCGCCTTTTCTTTTTTGTTTTGTCTTTGTTGTTAAGGTTAATTTTTGGGTACCTTTTTTGGTGCAGTTTTTCAATGCAAATTAGATTTTTTCATGTCGTGTTATGTAATCATCTATTGTTTATCACGTACCCTTGTTAAATTTATTCTTTTAGTTCAAAATTTCGTTCAAAAGCGTTGTAGTTTTTTAGTTGTATTCAGTCATTGTCAGTTCCGGAGTGCCGTACAGATCTTGTAAGTAATCTCGTTTTACCTTTCTACTTTTTTGCTGTTTTTCATATTGTTGTATTTTCAGTTTATTTAAGTTTAAGTTCATATTCATTTATTTCTGTATTTGCTATTTTTTGGTTTTAAGTGAATCGTTAGAATTAAAGACGAATTTGAAACGTTCAGGAGTGTTATTTACATTAACTTTATTTACAAGTTGCAAACATAGGCATAGATATTATATAGGCATCATTTAAATTTTCGAACAACTGCAAATTTTTTAATTTTTTGAGAGTGAACGTGACCTCCAGATGCTGCGTGCGTGAAACATGATCCCTAGAGTTCTGCATGATTTCACACATGACTTATCATTAGCGGCAAGGAGTTTGTTTGTTGTTCATCACTTTTTACTAAGGGAAAAAAACAAACAAGAAAGTCAATCATTATTTCACATTTTAGTAATTTAAAGTTCTTGTTTGGACCAATAAATTATATATGGTATTCATTACAGCCGATGTTTTAAATTCTGCATGCTTTGACTCGATTTCATTTTGTGAAAAATTTGAAATTAACTTTTAACTGGTTTCCTCTGGGTCTCCAGTGCTCACAAATTTTCATTTTCACTAGCCAAAATGGCTAGTGAAGTGCAAAAACCACTAGCCAAAATGGAATTTTTACTAGTCTGTGGCTAGTTGGCTACCATTAGTCTCGAGCCCTGCCACAGATGAGAAAGCCCATTTTAAACTTGTTCACAGTGTCCCATAGTGCAGTTTTGTTTTACATGTATCCAGTGGGTGTTCAAGGAGACCTTTGATTCAGACCTTGTTGCAACCTCAACGACAAAATCATTGCTTCTTGAAGCCATATTGGTCAAGTCTTCTTGACACTTATTCCTACCATTTCAAACTCTCTGAAGATGTGTTTTGGTTCTAACTACAGAATTTTAATGTCTAGTAGAAAACCATGACACATGACGCCATGTTTGTTTTGGATGCTGCAATCAAAAAATATCTTTCTACTACCTCCTAGAATATGCAAATGCCTAAACAAAGTAAGTACTAAAAAATATCTTGTGAGTGGAAAAGAGGCAATTTCTTAGTATTTTCAAAGGGCCACTTGCCTCACCATCCCTGTGAGGAAGTTCACATGCGTCCTTGCCCACCCCTTAATGAAACTTTAAAATAATGTTGTAATTCCTTTCATTTCAAGAACTTGAAAATAGCAAATTCAGTTTTTATGGTTGAAGTCTCAAATCTATTAAAATTTAGGATTGAAATGAAAAATTTGCTGTGATTATCTTAAACTTGTGAATCTCTTTCATTCGCAAACCAAATTGCACAGTAAAGTTTGGACACTATCTTTCAACAGAGATTATAACATAGCTAGCAACGCTGTGCTCATAGAATATATAACTGTGCAACACAATCCAATGGACTGCACACTTATGTCATGAGCAAAGTTAGCATTGGGAATATTAAATTTAACAAGAATTGTTTTATGCACAGCTAATATTAAAGTATGATCAATTATTGATTCATGCCTTTATATTAGCTGTGCATCTTGGAGTTATGATTCACCTAATGGAAAGCTTGGAGAACACTCAAGAAGCAAGAGTTGTGTTGTACCTTGAGTAACTCTTAGCTTCTTTTAAGCTCTCCAAACCTCCAACATGCATTGTAACTCAGTAATGCATGCCTGAATCAATTTCTAATCAATGACTTTTTAATTGTGTAGTATTAAATCTTTTTTTCAGCTCAGAGTAACATGCAAGTTAATTTTTCTGTGTTAATTTTTCAGCCCAGGGTAAAGGTATTTTTCTTATCAATAGACTGTCACAGCTGAAGAAGTGGTCTAAAGACAGTAGAGGAACACCGTAAGTGGTCATTTTGACAGTGTATTTCAATTGAGCTGGGTTGAATAAAGGCTGGTTTCCATATAATCAAATGTTGTGATCACTGTGATGGCTATGATCACTGCAAAACAAGTTCAGGGATCACTGTGATCATATGGAAACCACTCTGCAGTGATTGCATTGATCACTGAGATAGACTTAAGTTCTAGCTTCACAGTAGTAGTGATCATAGCAATCGTATGACTTTTTCTGTGATTGTAGCAATTATTGATCATATTGAAACCAGCCCTAATGCAGGACTGGAAATAATGGCCCACCATTCCATTATGTCTGGCCTGATTGGCCGGGATTTGACCAGTTAAATTTTTAAATTTTTGTCTTCCCAGTCATATTCAACCATGTTGAAATATGAAACTTAAGTTTCAATGCTGTTACAAGTTTACTATCAATATACACAAAGCTGTATATCAGAACTTTGATATTAAATAACATGAACTAGTAGAACTGTTTGTTGACAATTTACATATATGTAAACTTGTGGTCTCAGATTAAAAATATTATGAATTCCTTTAATTAGTAATTAGTGCAGAGTGCACTATTGGGATGGTTTAGGGGGCTGCTGTTCACTAAGGCACTAACACCATAAGGTGTGAACTTTAATGTTTTAGTGTGGTTCAGTATGTTAAACTAATTGCAGTTGTCCTTCTTGATCTAAGCAAAGCTTTCGACAGTATTGACCATCAAATACTTCTCACTAAGTTACAGGACATTGGTGCATCCAGACCTGCAATAGAATGGTTTGGAAGTTACTTAACCTCACGATACCAATTTGGGTGAATAAATACAACTCTAATCAATAAATTTTTAGAAACGGATTTCACTAAAAAAGTTAACGTTAAAAAGCAACAACATTTCGACGCCTCGGCGGTTATTTTCAAGTTGAAAAGAAATATATACAATCACTAGTTCATATAGTGTGATCATCCAGGTGAGTGTAGTTCTGAAAAGAACTGTTGTTGGTGACTGACGTTTCGACAACCTGAGCGGAAGTCATCTTCAGAGTCAAGTGAATAGTGTTTGTCAGTCGATAATGTTATAAGTCTGGTCTGTTGAACGTGATTGGTCAGTGTAGCCATGATGGTATTGGCTGAAAGACTCGTGTAAAGTTTGTCATCAGCCATTGGTGGGTTTCAATCCGTCTATTGTTAGTCAAGTAGGTCGGTTTTTGGTCCGTGTATTGTTAAGTTGGTCTGTTAGAAGTCCGTTTGTCGGTTTTGTTTCTGTCGTGGATAAGTCGTTTGTAAGGCGCTGGTAGTTGTTGACATCTGTTAAGAGGCATTCATTCTAGGTTAGTGTACCAGCTTTCCAGAGTCAGTCGTTGAAAATAGTTTGTACTGTAGGTTAAGCACTGAGCAGAGTCCCAGTATATGTTGTGGTTTGTCAGTTGATGATGTACAGCAATGTGATTGTTGGCATCACCATTTCTCGTGGCTCATTTGTGTTCAGTCAGTGTCGTGTTAAGGTTTCTGCCAGTCTCACCAATGTAGGAAGCCTGGCAGTCGGAGCATTTGATCTTGTAAACTGCTCCCTGTCTGTCGTTAGGTTCGTCTCTGTCTTTCACGTTGGTCAGTAAGTGTCGTAACGTAGTTGTAGGTTTGTGGGCTACACGAATGTTGTAGGGCTGTAGGATCCGTGAGATGGTCTCAGAAGTGCCCTTAATGTAAGGTATAGTCACTGTAGTAACAGGTGTAGGGTTCCTGTTTGTAGCGTCAGCTTCAGTAGGTCGGTAAATGTTTTGTCGAATAAAGTCAGCATTGTAGTTGTTTTTGTGAAAAACACATTCATGGTATCTGTTTTCGTCACGTAAGCTGTCCGGTCTGTCACAAACTAGTTGCGCTTGTCTCGTCAAAGTCTTTATAGTCGTGGCTTTGTGTGAAGTCGGGTTGTAGGATGATTCGTCAAGTAATCTGTCGGTATGCGTCGGTTTTCTGTACACTGTCGTTCGTAGTTCGTTGTTGTCGCGGCTTACCAAACAGTCTAGAAAAGGAAGTTTTCCATTTTCTTCGATCTCTTTAGTAAACTGGATGTCGGCGTTCTGTTCGTTTAGGTGGTCGTGAAAATCGTCAATTTCGTCTTTGTGAATGGCGGTAAAGGTGTCGTCAACATAGCGTAACCAAAGCAGTATCGTTTGTCGGCAAGTTGCAAGGGCGCGTTCCTCCACGTGTTGCATCACAATTTCTGCGACAACAACAGAAACAGGCGACCCCATTGCTGTTCCATGCAACTGTTTGTAGTGTTTACCGTTGTACTGAAAGTAAGTCGATGTAAGGCAAAGGTTCAGTAAGTCCATGATGTCTTCTTTAGGTAACGGTAGTTTAACAGTAGATTGTTGTATAGCGGTCTCGGTACACTGTAATGCCAATTGAAGTGGAATACTGGTGAACAGTGATTTCACATCAAAAGACACAAGTTTGTAGTCGTCAGGTATCTGTACTGTCTTAATAGCGTCAATAAAGTTCTCCGTAGATTGTAGTTTGCGTCTTGATTTGTCAGTAAGGGGTTGCAGGATGGTCGTCAAGTACTTAGATAGTTGATACGTAGGGGACCCACAGAATGACACTATAGGTCGCATCGGTATACCAGGTTTGTGCAGTTTCGGTAGTCCATAAAGTTTCGGTGGTCGAGGTACTGAGCACCTCAGTCGATAGTAGCGTTGAGTGTCAATAGCGCCAGTCTTTTTAAGTGTAAGTATTTTGCTGTTAAGTTTACGTTGAAGTGCTGGCGTCGGGTCACGTTTAAGTTCTTCGTAAGTTTGTTTGTCGTTAACAAGTGCATCCATTTTGTCAAAGTAGTCAGTCTTGTCCATAACAACAGTGACACGTCCTTTTTCGGCTGGTAGTATCACAATGTTGTCGTTTTTCGGTCGTTTCAGTGCTTGCTGTTCGTCTTTTGTCAAGTTATTGTCAGGTATAGAGGCTGATTGTACCGTGGAAGCAATTCTGCTTCTGATGTTATCCTTGGCAGATTCTGATAAGTCTCGCTGACGAGACAGAACCGCCTCAACACTAGATACAATAGACTCGGTCGGTATCCGTTTAGGCGTCACTGAGTGTTTTAGTCCATAGGACAGTATGTGAGTCTCGGTTTTGTCTAAGGGACAGGAAGAAATATTCCTGACCCAGTTGTCATCAGTTTTCGGTCGTTTTCTGTCTTTATTGCGTTGAAGTGTTGTCAGTTTTCGTTCTTGTTCAGTACAAACGCGGTCTGTGGTTTTGTCGGCTCGCATGTCGGCGATTGTCATAACAGTGTCAAGTAAGTTAGTCGGTAACAGTTGTTTAAGTTTGTCAAGTTGTTGTTGTAGTTTATTGTTGCAGTAGTTGAGTCTTCTGTGACAGTTGTTTATCCGCGCTCTGACCAGACGTCTGCAGGTGGATTTGACGATCTGGATGGCCTCTTGTGTGTTCAACGGAGACTTAAGTTTAAGTCCGGCCGGAACGAGACCCTGGTCTTTGCAGCAGTGGTTGAACCAAAGTTGTTGGCGTATTCGTCTGACAGTACTTACCAAACTGATGTAGTTGTTTGCAAGTCGTGCGCTCTGTCGTCAAAGTGAACGTAACACAGTAAATGGTTTGAACCCAGGAGTATCAGTAGTTCATATAGTGTGATCGTCCAGGTGAGTGTAGTTCTGAAAAGAACTGTTGTTGGTGACTGACATTTCGACAACCTGAGCGGAAGTCATCTTCAGAGTCAAGTGAATAGTGTTTGTCAGTCGATGATGTTATAAGTCTGGTCCATTGAACGTGATTGGTCAGTATAGCCATGATGGTATTGGCTGAAAGACTCGTGTAAAGTTTGTCATCAGTCATTGGTGACTAACAATAGACGGATCGAAACCCACCAATGACTGATGACAAACTTTACACAAGTCTTTCAGCCAATACCATCATGGCTATACTGACCAATCACGTTCAACGGACCAGACTTATAACATCATCGACTGACAAACACTATTCACTTGACTCTGAAGATGACTTCCGCTCAGGTTGTCGAAACGTCAGTCACCAACAACAGTTCTTTTCAGAACTACACTCACCCGGACGATCACACTATACGAACTACTGATACTCCTGGGTTCAAGCCATTTACTGTATATACAATCAATTATAAGAATGCTAATGAGACACTGACCAAAACTCTAAAATATATACATAGAAACAATACAAGAAAATTGCGGCATGAGTAACAAAAATGTTAAGGCAATAGAAACGATTTAAAATATATATATAAAATGATTAAGTAAAGAGCTTTGCACGGATCGAGTCACTCTGTTTGTTCAATTTTGGTTGAAGTTTATGAATAAAAAGCATTTCAAAAATCAAACAGTCGAGTTTACTGTGATATTTTTTCAAAATCCTGAAATTGCTTCCAATGGTCTCTGGATCCTTTCTGTGCTCATCCATATGTGGTTGCCGATTGCTGATTGCTTATGTTCCTCCACATGTTGATGTAGGTGTCGACTCGTGAAGCCGAAATAGTCTGCATCGCACAGACCACACTGTCCTAGGCCTGTTCATCAATTTTCATCTCATGAAGATCACCAGCGAATGAGAAGATGTCATTAACGGTTTGGTCGTTGATGGATGCCATGGGTTCTCCCCTCAAGCCACTAATGGCAAATGCATTTGTGTGCCATATTGAAGAAAAATTGGAAAACCAAAACAAGATGCCTGTTTTCTGTAAGTGCTATGTGAACGACACCCTCAGCAAAATGCCCGATGTTTCATCTGCCTCTGAATTCTTGTTAACACTGAATGAAATCCACCCCTCAGTCAGCTTCACAATGGAACTCAAAGACAACGGCAAGCTTCCCTTTCTTGGAATGGTGATTATCAGAAATGGTCCCCTACTAGATACGAAGGTCTACATGAAACTGACCGATACTGGGCTTTTACTGCATTACCAAAGCCATGTTGACGTAAGGTATAAACATTCTCTACTGAAGACAATGTTAAACCGTACGTTCAAACTCTCCTCAAATTGGCAGTTGTTCCATCAAGAATGTGAATGTCGAGGAAAAGGTTGTTGTTATTCATCGTGGTAGATGCAATAATGAAGCGTATTATCGTTTGTCTCACGATGTAGTCACTTGAGATGTAGATCGCGACGTTTCGACTGCTTACTGCTAGTCTTCTTCAGGCGATAAGGTCGACTGATTACACGGTATCATTTATATCACAAAGGACGGCTGTGATTGGTGCATTTCGATCCTCCTACTGTTCCATTGTTCCGGCGAGTAGCTGTTCCCTCAGTGGTCCGTTGTTGTACCGTTCTCCTGTTGTTGTGTTTCTTGATCGTGGGTATCCATGCTTCAGGAATTTCAATTCCACTATCCCTGTTGATGTTGTTAGGGTGAAGTCTTATGTGAATAGCTTCCTTGACCCTACGTGTGTACCAGTGAGGATCTCGATCAATAAACTTGACCTCATTCCAGATAGGATAGTGGCCGGTCTCGTGGGTGTGTTCAGAAACGGCGGAGGTCTGGGTACGGGCGAGTCATATATCCCTGTCGTGTTCTTTGATCCTCTCCTGCATAGATCTCCCTGTTTCCCCGACGTAGACTTTGCCGCACTCACAGGGAATCCTGTAGACAACACCATCTTGTTTAGCCGGGTTGACGGTGTCCTTTGGTCGCACTAAGTGTGACCGAAGTGTCGTGTCGGACTTAAAGACGGTGCGAATGCCTTGTTGTTCTAGGCAGCGGCGGAGAGACTCCGAAACTCCTTGGACATAAGGTAAAACGGCGGTGGATTTAAATTCAGCGACAGGCTCTCTTCTTGGGGTTGTTCGTGCCTTTGTGAGGAGGGATATCCGTTAGAAACAAGTATGGATGACAGATGTTTCTTCTCTCCAGCGATTACTGATGGTTTGGCGATGAGACGTTTAGGCCGGTCGTACAGACACTTCACAATACCGCGCTTTACTGACTGAGGGTGGTGTGAATCATACGCTAGGTACTGATCAGTATGTGTTGGTTTCCTGTAGACACTGGTGGTAAGGCGGCCATCAGGTTCTCTGTAAACTGACATGTCGAGAAAGGCGATCTTGTTGTTGTTCTCGATCTCCATGGTGAAACGGATTGATGGTTGTTGACTGTTCAGGTGTTGCAGGAAGACGTCAACTCTATCCCGATCCAGGATGGTGAAAGTATCATCTACGTAGCATTTCCAGATCTTAGGCTTGTAAGGTGCGAACTCTATTGCTTGTTCTTCAAATATCTCCATGTAGAGATTAGCAATAACTGCGGATACAGGGCTCCCCATGGCTGTGCCGTCTTGTTGTTCGTAAATCGATCTGTTGTACTGGAAATACGTAGATCTTAATATGAAATTCAAGAGGTCCGGGATTTGAACTGGTGTAAGTGTCGTGTGGTCAGCCAGGCCTGCATCGTTCTCCATTTTTTGTAGCACGGCTTGTACGGCGCCCTCGATCAGTACGTTGGTAAACAGTGACTCTACGTTGAAAGACACCATGATCTCGTGGTCCTGGATCTCTTCACTGGCGATGGTGGAGGCGAAGGCAGTTGAGTTCTTCACTGTGAAGTTCGAGTTACCTGCAAGAGGAGATAATACGTTAGCCAAGAAAGCAGACAGGTCGTATGCAAAGGTGTTGACACACGACACAATTGGCCTAAGCAGTGTGTCGGCCTTGTGGATCTTTGGCAAACCATAGATCCTGGGTGGTTGTTTGTGTCGGGGTTTGATCTTATTATAAACCGCCTCTGATATGTGTCCACTCCGTTTTAGGGTTAGCAGCTTCTCAGATAGCTTCCCGGTCAAGCGGTCTGTCGGATCTTTGTTGAGCAGCTGGTAGGGTCCGGAATCAATTAGCGCTGACATTTTTGCGTGGTATGTGTCAACGTCCAGGATTACGCTGGCGTGTCCTTTGTCGGCCGGAAGGACCATGATGGAGTTGTCCTCTTTTTAGCTTTTAAGAGCCTCCTGTTGTTCCTTCGTGATGTTGGGTGTGGGTGGTTGTGCCTGTTGAAGGATGGTGTTGACGGATCTCCTGGCAGTGTCTGCTCGCTCCGCATCTAGTGGCCTGACTGCTGACTCAATCTTGGCGATGATCTCGGTGGCTGGGACGCTCGTAGGAGTCATGGCGAAATGGACATATCAGTAATCACTGGAGAGAAGAAACATCTGTCATCCGTACTTGTTTCTAACGGATATCCCTCCTCTTTTGTACAGAAAATCACAAAGGCACGAACAACCCCAAGAAGAGAGCCTGTCGCTGAATTTAAATCCACCGCCGTTTTACCTTATGTCCAAGGAGTTTCGGAGTCTCTCCGCCGCTGCCTAGAACAACAAGGCATTCGCACCGTCTTTAAGTCCGACACGACACTTCGGTCACACTTAGTGCGACCAAAGGACACCGTCAACCCGGCTAAACAAGATGGTGTTGTCTACAGGATTCCCTGTGAGTGCGGCAAAGTCTACGTCGGGGAAACAGGGAGATCTATGCAAGAGAGGATCAAAGAACACGACAGGGATATACGACTCGCCCGTACCCAGACCTCCGCCGTTTCTGAACACATCCACGAGACCGGCCACTATCCTATCTGGAATGAGGTCAAGTTTATTGATCGAGATCCTCACTGGTACACACGTAGGGTCAAGGAAGCTATTCACATAAGACTTCACCCTAACAACATCAACAGGGATAGTGGAATTGAAATTCCTGAAGCATGGATACCCACGATCAAGAAACACAACAACAGGAGAACGGTACAACAACGGACCACTGAGGGAACAGCTACTCGCCGGAACAATGGAACAGTAGGAGGATCGAAATGCACCAATCACAGCCGTCCTTTGTGATATAAATGATACCGTGCAATCAGTCGACCTTATAGCCTGAAGAAGACTAACAGTAAGCAGTCGAAACGTCGTGATCTACATCTCAAGTGACTACATCGTGAGACAAACGATGATACACTTTATTAAGAATGTGAATGTCTTAAAATGGTTTTTGCTTGCCTGGATTATCCCAAAACCCTCATAGAGAACACGATCAGACATTTTATTGAAATGAAAGTTACTGAGAATGTGTGTTCTAGACAACAAGTATCCGATGAACAAGATGCTCCCATAAGAACTGTCTTACCGTTCAAAGACCAAAAATCGGCGAATACGGTAAGACACCAACTTGGTGATCTCAGTCGAAAGATTGATGCCGTTGTCCAGCCTGTTTACACAAGTCAGAAGATCAAAGGACAATTCAAACCAAGGAAACATAAACCTCCAATTGTGAATCAACAAAACGTTGTTTATTATTACAAGTGTGGTCTGTGCGATGCAGACTATGTCAGCTTCACAAGTCGACACCTACATCAACATGTGGAGGAACATAAGCACTCAACAATCGGCAACCACGTAAAGGATGAGCACAGAAAGGATCCAGAGACCATTGGAAGCAATTTCAGGATTTTGAAAAAATGTCACAGTAACCTCGACTGTTTGATTTTTGAAATGCTTTTTATTCCTAAACTTCAACCAAAATTGAACAAACAGAGTGACTCAATCTGTGTGAAGCTATTTACTTAATTATTTTATGTATATTTTTTAAATCATTTCTATCGCCTTAACGTTTTTGTTACTCATGTCGCAATTTTCTTGTATTGTTTCTATGTAAATATTTTAGAGTTTTAGTCAGTGTCTCATTAGCATTCTTATAATCGATTGTATATATTTGGGCAAACATATACAGGCAAAAAGTAACGATAGACAAATCCGACGTTTTGGTGACATCTTAGCGCCATTGTCAAGGGAAACTAATTAAATATGCGATTTCAAGAGTAACTAAGAGTTCAGAGTTTCTAATTTGCATAAGTTATACAAAGACTTTAGCGCGAACTGAGTCTGACTGTACATTTAAACACGGTCGTAATTGTTTAATGAGTAACATCTCATTAATGAGACAATCAAACTTGTTGTGGCATTTTTTCAACACGCTAAAACAATTGCGAAGGTCATCCGGAATCCTGCCTGCGTGTCTATTATCATAGTGATTGCGTACTGACGAGGTCTTGCTTCTATGTCCATCAACGTGTACGAACAGATGGCCACGGGTGTAACCGACATAACCAGCATTGCACTGGTCACACTTGAAGTTATACACAACGCATTGTTGATCAATGAGCTGAGGCTTAGGTTCGCTTGTCGGGAACTCCTGGGCAATCTTGTGGCTTGTAAACACCGGCAGCTTCACACTGAGATCTTTCAACTGTGTCTTCACGATATTAGCAGACTCCTTGTCTTTAAAGGGTATGACAACCCGAGTAGTGTTTTCTGTCGTAGATCTGGACCGTAATGAGGGCTGGTCAGCGACCTTTAAATTTAGGAAGGTTTTTGACAGTGGAGTCAACAAGGTGCTTGGGATATTTCAGTTTAGAGAAAACAGACTTCAGTCCTTCGCACTCCTCAGTGAAGTAGGACCATGACAAAGACAGGCGATGTGTGCGATCGAGCATAGTTGTCAATAGTCCGCGCTTGTACCTATTATCAACATGACTGTGGTAATGGAGAAGCAGACCACTGTTGTTTATATTTGGGCGCGTGTAAAAATTTTACTTTTCAACTTGAAATGACCGTCGAGCGGTCAAAACATCATTGCTTTTTTAACGTTAACTTTTTTAGTGAAATACAACTCTGTCAACCCAACTACCTGTTAGCTCTGGCATTCCACAAGGGAGCATCCTTGGCCCATTACTCTTTAACATCTATGTTAATGACCTCCCTTCTGTGCCAGAAAATTGTTCATCGCAGTGTTACGTCTACGATACCAAACTACTCATTCATTTCTGTCAACTCCACAATCAGCACGAAGCGATAGCAAAGATGAATAAGGACTTGTTAAGTATTTGGAGTTGGTGCTTTGATAATCAGCTTTTACTCAACCCAGATAAAACAAAACTAGTGATATTCGGCAGCTGGCAAATGACTGCTAAGGTTAGCGACTTTAGGCTAATTCCATTAGGGAAGGAACTCGAGCCCGTTAAGGCTGCAAGAGACCTTGGCATCACACTGGACTCTAATTTAAGATATAATGAGCATATTGTTTCCACTGTATCCTCATGCATGTCACGATTAGGCCAAGTAAATCGCATTAAGCATATTTTTGATAAACGCACCTTAATTATTATTATAAATGCCTTAGTGTTAAGTAAATTATTCTACTGCTCTTCTGTTTGGAGCAATACTACTCAAGCTAATCTGGACAAGCTCCAAGCAGTACAGAATTTGCTTGTCGCATTTTCTGCAGCGCTAAAAAATTCAATCACGTAACTCCTTTGCTAAAAGACTTGCGCTGGCTACCAATCAGACATCAACTTTATTTTGTTTTGCTGTTCTGGCTTTTAAGTGCATGACAAGTTGCGCTCCGGAGTATTTGACATCTAAGCTCATCAGAAGATCCGCCGTCTCGACAAGGAATACCAGAAACTCCCAACTTTTGAACATTCCACTCTTTCGCACTGCTAGCAGCCAAAGGACCTTTCAATATAGAGCAACCTCTTTGTGGAATGAGTTGCAGCCTGAACTCAAACTTAGCCCATCTGTGATGGATTTCAAGCTCTTACTCAGGCAAAAGCTTCTTAATGACTGCTTTATTTAATTTTATTAACTTTTATCTTCTTTTATCATGGTCACGTACTTAGTTTTTAATTTTGTAATGTAAAATTGACTCTTAAAAGCCCCGTGGGGACGAGCCAATAAAGTATGTATGTATGTATGTATGTTCGAAAAATCGCTCCCATAGGACTTTTGTGCCAAAATTGAATTTTTTGGCTGTTTGGCACTAATTTTGGGCCGAATAATAAGAATCCAATGGGGTTCAAATTTTCTGACCCCGTCTTCCCATGTTTCTGGCTACTTAAGGATTTAATTTATGCTAACTTATGCTAATTAGATGTAAAAATAAGTTTTACAAATATCTTTGCTCTTAGATTCAAGATACACGGACCAAACTTTATGCGAAGCTCGCTCTTGACAACATATGTTGTACGACTTAAATTGGTTACCATGGCAGCCAGCGATGACGTCAGGATTAACTATCTGTTACTTTGGTGGCGGCCATCTTGGATCCTCCATCTTGGATTTTTGAACTCTCATTTTTCTATAGCAAAACAGTGCATTGTTAATAAACGTTATCTAAGGAATGATTACATGTGCTGGTCGAGCTAACAAGTGTCTTTTCAGGGCTCAAAATTACAAAAACAACCCTAAATTTTGGAGTTTTACGGCTTTTTATTTCTTCACTTAGGCCTGATATAGACAACAGTGATGGGCATAATTAAGTTTATTTTTTCCTCACGATGGCAAGTTTGTATTGGAGATTAATTGAGAAAGGCTAACGCAGAGAATAGTGAACATCTGGATAAAATGAAACACTTTATTCATATATTCGTATCTTCGTATCCTTCAGAGAGGCCCTCCATGAGTATAGTCATGAGATAGTTAACATGTATGACGACATTCGGTCCTGGTACTCTGAAAAGATGAAACCACAAGAGCGTAAAGAACAAGGACTTAGGGATCTTGCATGATTTATGATAGTAAGAGTACTTCAAGCAAGTGGACAACCTGTTACAGCTCATCTATGCTTGCTGCTCTGGGGACTGGGAAGGCTACCTGGCAGGGTTGGAACGCCTTATAAAGTACTTCTTAACACACGATCTCCTCAAATATGCTAATGCCAGTCTACCTCACACAGATAAAGGCACTTGAGCGTGAGGATCCTATGACATGGGAAGCATTGAGGTCCAGGAATTTTGTTGTAGCAAAGTCAGAGATCCTGCTCACGCGGTTGTTCACAGATCAGACACTAGAGCAGGAAATCAAGGTATTAAAGCATCACGGAGGTATAGTCGGTTTAAGTCAAGACGAAGCTGCCCTAGACTGCCTTCTTATCACGTCACCACATCTTACCAGTAAGGTAAAGCAGTATCTCAACAGCTTTCCTAAAGTATCCAAGGCTTCTGAGGTGCTATGCAGAGAAAGGTCAAAAGTGGTTTGCAGAATTCGTTGAAGATGGACTGTTGCTATCTTCTAAGCACTCCTTATGGGACACTATGAAAAAGCTGAAACTGAAGACCTTCTCAGACTCGATGGAGAAAACTAATAAAACTTTGTGTAGGGGACAAAGTCATCAAACTACACGAAGAACGGGAGTTACTCAGAAGGTCCTCATAATCCAAGGAAGTAGGCCAGAGCTTGTGCCAAGACTCGAGGAAACAATCGCTGAGTACGGATGGCAGTGGTGATGCGTTCCTTATGTTCCATCAATGGATCTCTTTATATTCCAATCAACAAAGCCATCCTGAAGCGTTTGATAGAGGAAGCCAACCCACAGCCACAACTAGAAACACCACCAGCAACAGGAAATCTCTGTCGAATACTTGTTATTGATGCTGTGGCAATCGTTCAAGGAAACTATAACAACAACAACAATAATAATAATAATAATAGAAACAATAATAGTAATATTTTGTATAACATGTTGTATTTATGATTTGTATACAGGTCTGAAAAAAAAATAAGCACTATCCTGAAGATTTCTGACCTCCAAGAATAATGTATCAAGCGTATCGAGCAAATGGTGTCTGGTTTTGATGAAAGCCGAGTAGTGTTTGATTGCTACTTGGAAAGCTCCTTGAAGAACAAGACATGCCAAAACAGATCCACAACATCTGTTGAGTTCTAGATACATCTGGAAACGAGGCTCACCTTGTCCATCAAGGAACTTCTGTCATCGTCAAAGTCTAAAAGCATGCTGGTCACTTTGTTTGCCAATGGATTATTGGCACCCTTCTCCAGCAACACAGCCATCAAGCTGGTTGTGGCTTATGATAGCAAAACCAAATGTGTCGACTGTGAAGAAGAACACGTCCACAAAGAAGCCAACATGCTGATCCCTAACCAGGTGCTGCATTCACTAGATGAGCATTTGTCACAGGAGATTTGTGTGTCCTCACCCAACAGTGACGTACTAGTCCTGCTGCTCGACTTGGTTTCCAGGGGACGTTGTGGAAACCTGAATAGCCTGAGTTATTTGACAGGCAAGGGCACAAACTACAGAGAGACTGATGTTATTCAACGAGTCCAAGCGATTGGAATATACAAGTGTCAAGGTCTGATTGGATTGCACCCCTCAACAGAACCGACTGGGGAGGGAAGTTTGTTGGTATCACAAAGAAGAGCTGGATGAAAGCTTACATGGCACTCTACCATCCTGTGATCGACTCTTTCAGAGAGCTTGGTGAGGGTCGTATCCAAAACAAGTTAGCCAACGGAGAACTGCCAACTCAAGTTAAAGACCTAGAGAAATTTGTCTGCCGGCTGCCAAGCGTACTGCAAAGCAGGACCTGCTACCCTGAACTTCGATGAGAGCTCTTTTGATCCAGGAACTTGGAAGGTGAAATGCAGCCTCCAACAGGTGCTTCCTTACTCCCACACATCACATGTGCAAACGTCTGGCCATGCGCAACAAATTCCATACAAGCAGCGGCCCAGATCTTCCTCCCATTAAAGAGAATGGCTTGAGTGGACACCAAGGAGCATTCATTCCTGTTATGCACCTGTCTCCCCCTGCAACCGAAGCTGTTGTTGAGCTTCCCAAATGTGGCTACAAGTCAGACTCCAAGGGAAGCTGCAGCTGTTTCAAGAATGGAATTCCATGCATTTCTCTTTGTAAATGCTTTGGAAAAAGCTGTACAAATCCATATACAGATGGCACACAAGTTGATGACGAGGAAGATGATGATGGTGATGCTCTTAATGTGTAAGAACTTTCATCACATTTTATCCACAAACACTTTTAACAGAACTGTTCATTAGTATCATGCATTAGTATCAGAAAGAAGACAAATAGCGCCTGTGTTGTTACTATGGAACTAACAAAAGTCAATGATATTTTTATATGACAAAACTGAAAGAGTACATGCATTTAACAAAAAAGGAAAACATAGGAAGTTCTGCACTTAACTGGACATCGCTCGTAATGGAAATCATTTGTTAGTTAAAGCTTATTTAAAATGCACTGTTTTGCTTTAGAAAAATGAGAGTTCAAAAACCCAAGATGGCGGATCCAAGATGGCCACCGCCAAAATAACAGGTAGTTAATCCTGACGTTATCACTGGCTGCCATGGTAACCAGTTTAAGTCATATGACATACATCATCAAGAGCAAGCTTCGTATAAAGTTTGGTCCGTGTATCTTGAATCTAAACTTATTTTTACATCGAATTAGCATAAATTAGCATAAATTACATCCTTAAGTAGCCAGAAATATGAGAAGATAGGGTCAGAAAATTTGAATCCCATCAGATTCTTATTATTTGGCCCAAAATTAGTGTGAAACAGTGAAAAAATCAATTTTGGCATGAAAGTGCTACGGGATTACATGCCGTACCACACTATTTGTTTAATTAATTAATTTCAATTAATCAATTAGCTTTGCAGGATGGAGGGCTAGGTGGGGTAGGTATCTGTGTGCATTACGTAAAACATGTCATACTTACGTTCATTGTTTTTTTTGAAAACATGACAAAACCGTATATACATGTATGTTTTCGCAAATCTCTTGCTATCCTTGTGGTGCCATTCTCTTAAGAACAAAAGCAATTTGTTAGAAAAGCATGCGCAAGTAAGGTAGCGTCAGTTTCGACTACATGTTAGGTGAAAGATTCATTTCATACGGGATCACACAAATTTGGAGTGCTTTTCCTTTTGATAGAACACAACATGTAAGATGCATGCATTTTAGCATTGCTAGTGTGAAAATCTCCGTTTTCAAGTTCAGATCTGCGTGTTTTTTCAAGTGATGCCACACTCTTGTTTTGACTGGGTATAGCAGCTATATTTCAGGTAAGGTCAGTTCTCCCTTTTTTAGTGCAAAGAACACCACTGTGACTGTGTATCTTCTTAGGTTCAAATAAAGAACGGAAACATATTGCTTCTCCATAGTGGCTTGTTTATTTCCTCTTCTACGAAGGGAGCAAAAAGTTCATATTCAGCCAAAACTTTCCTGCATTAGTTAAATGTAAAACTAGTAAATTTGTGACAAAAAACTTCACAATTATTGCCGCAGACTCCATGTCACTTACTGAAACTGCCAATTAATTTCATCAGTCTTTGAGGTGACTCGCTCACTGATGTAGGATATAATTTTGACAAAGTAACGATCTCTACCTTCAGTACTTCTTATTGAAATGCTCCTCAGTTTTGTCAATTTATAGCATTATATATAAGTTTGACCTGAATAAGAACACACTATTCTGTGACTGGACACCACTATTCGATACTAAGATTAGTTCTTGTTTATTGGTGAAAAGAAAATTTGCATTTTGAATAAAACAAAGTCATTCCTCTTTGTTTTTACATCAGATGTTTAACTTTATTCCATTTATCTTCAGCAGTAAGTAAAAAATGTCCATCTTTCTTATGGTTTTAAGGAAACAAGTCTAGGGTATCATGTTGCATACCTTAACGTTGGCGTGAAAAATAAAATTGTCACATTTGCCACTTCTGCGTATTATTGAATTTAAAGTGACTGAAACTCAGCGTAAAACACCACCATAAAATTCAAAGCAGTCTTGACAAACCTGAAACATACACAGTGATAAGATTACATCTCATCGCATGTTTCTCCGCTCATATTTTGCAAGGGGAAAAGGCCTAGTTGACTACCAAGGGAGAGAATGGTGGGAGTGAGGACCTATGTCTTAACTGTATCGGAGCCATAAATTGCACTCTGCACTATCTGAGATTGCCTCACTAGTTTTCAAGATGATGTCCATTTCTTCCTAAATGATTACTCCGGTAATTGTATTCCACTCGGTCTGTTATTACTTGTACATTATTTACTCTTGGATTAAAGGCACTTTCTGTCTTTGTGGTAGCTAGCTAAGGTTGACTCTGGAAAAGAAATATCCTGTAATCTTGTAGGTGCCTGGAAACCCTAAAAAGTGTCCATGCCTACCTTGCTGTAAAATTACCATTTATAATTAATGATAAACATTATTATTTATAATTCTTACAAAAAGTGTTCATGGTAGCTGTTCTGAGGATACAGATAATTTATGTAGGATGAAATGTTTCAGTTTAAGAACCCAGTGGTAATAATTTATGTCCTGATGACTTGATGTGATTTTATTGTAGACTTGTTCACCCTGGTGGTAAAGATGCCTATGTAATATCAAGGTACATTGATAATCCTTTGCTTATTGGTGGCAAAAAGTTTGATCTACGTATTTATGTTCTGGTGACGTCCTATCGGCCTCTAAAGTGCTATTTGTAAGTTATCTCCTTTTTGTATTTTTTAGTTACCATTAATTTTTTCTCACAAATGATGAATATTATGTGAACTGTAGATAGGGAATAACTTGTCAAGAAACCAACAAATAAATTGCATACAAATAAAATAATAATAAATAACACTTAGTTGAGCTTCCATAAGAATATCAAGAAATTTGTTTGGCACAAAAATCTTTTACCTCTTCACCTTTTTGATATATGTGTCAGCCAATATTTGTGGTAATCAGTTAACAGGCATTAAGCTCCTTCAAAATACACCCCTTCTCGTATGCCAGTTCACACAAAAGACAATACTTCAGTCTGTAAATTACCTTACTACCTAGGCTGTTTCTCAATAGTAGCTCATGAGATCATGTTAATCATTTTTGTAAGGATATTGACATCAAGTTAGTGTTTACCTCATTCAAATGAAGAAATTTTCTTGTGCACGCTGTAATGCTGGGTATGCATCTGCAAAACTTGTCAACCTTTTTTTACATTCATCCATGTACACCACCTCTTTTGTCTCTGGGCCCTGGGAGTCTTATGGCCAAAACAGACTTGATATCTGCCTTTCGCCTTATGCCAATCCACCCTGAGGACTGGAACTTCTTGGGCATATACTGGCAATTTCAGTACTACACAGATCTTTACCTTCCATTTGGGCTTCACAGTGCCCCTTTCCTTTTTAACCAAATTTCTGATGCTTTGGAATGGATTCTTACCCACAACTATGGCCTCTACCATGTTATTCACATTTTGGATGATTTCTTCATAGCTCAGCTTACAAAAATTGATTGCCTAGGGAGCTTTACTACCCATTTTAAGGTGTTTATGTCCCTTCAGGTTCCCACCATCGCCTCTAAGACCATGGTGCCCTTACAAATCGTAGAGTTCATGGGCACTGTACTAGGCAGTAACCATATCAAAGCACGATTGCCTGAGGACAAGCTTGCCAAGATACGGCAATTATTGGACTCTTTTACCAACTACTGTTCTGCCCCCCTTGTATATCTCCAGTCCCTTATCAGCACTCTGCAATTCACCTGCAAAGTAGTAGTCCCGGGTAGAACCTTCCTTCAGCGCATAATAAATCTCACCCGCAGGGTAAAGGATCATTTTCATCATATCCGTTTGAACAAGGAGTTTTCCAGGGATCTTCAAATGTGGAAAGTATTTCTTGTTCAATGGAACGGGTGTTCTTGTTTCCTTGATTCCTGGGTCACCTCTTCCCCTGACCTGCAGCTATATACTGATACAGCTAGACATACAATTGGGTTTGGAGGCTTTTTCAATGGTAAATGGTTCCAGGGCAGGTGGCCCCCTCATTTACTCATTAACAAGCCCAAAGGGATAAGTATTGAATGGCAAGAACTCTTCCCTATTGTTCTTGCTTGGCACTGTGAACCCCCCCCCCCCTTTTCTGGCAAACCCCTTCAGTTCTGGTGTGACAACCAGAGCATTGTTGCCATCATTAACTCAAATGCAAATTACACAAGCTGCTGTCTGTTTACACAATTATTTAAGACAGACAGAACCCGCCATATATTGTCCAACAGGCTTTGTGGATAGCTTTGATAGTTCGGGTAATATCCTACTACTACTACTAGTATTACTTCGGCAGATGGCAACATAAGCGCTATGCAAGATTTACCACCTCCGAGGGGCAGTAGATATGCAAATTCTGCATTGGAAACTAGAGAGGCTTTGAAGTCTTATCTTAACTCTGACCAGGGGGCAGTTTCATGGCAGTGGGACTATGTGCAGAGTAGAGGGCCTATCCGGTAACATGATAATAGACAGCAATAATTGTCTTGAACAATATGTAACACTTGTATTTTTCCAACTATAAACAAGCAGGGTCAACCTGCATGTGAAAGAGTTTCCAAATAATTGACCTTGAAATGTCAATGAATATATTATATTTGTAACTTTTAGTACAAAAGTTCTATTTTCGATTGATAGAACTGTTATGAAGAAAATGGGGATTTGTTTATAAACAGTTGTTGTAAAATAGTAATCCCCTTGGCGTGTCTTCATTGTAATTAAAGTCCCAGGGACTGTAAGGACTTATTTCTGAAACTCATTATTGCACAGCTCATAAAGGAAAATATGTAGATTAACTTCAGATGTGTTTAAATGCACTTCACAGTTTTAAACTTAATCAACATGTTAATTTCCATTGAGGTCATCAAGAAATCCCATGTGTGGCTGATTGGTTTGACTTTGATAGAAGAGATGGCCAGGCCTAAGGACAGGCTCTTCTTCAGACTCTGCCAGAACATTAGGAACCTGATGAGCCCTTTTCAATGACTGATTCCTGCCACTGTTTTTTTGGGAGCTGTGCATTTGGTGACTAGAGTAAGGCACAGAACTTGTAATGTATGGTGCAGACATAGAGGGTGTAGAGAATGATGCTAACACTTCTTGGTATAAAATGTTATATATACTTGCATTTAACCCTCCCTTTCTGTTCTGGTGCTATCTGGTGGAGTTGTGGAGCAATTAGAGCACCAAAAAGCTCATCTTCATCTTTTAAACTTGAGGTGGTTGTTTGCTTCTTCCCAATCTGCCCAAGGGCTGCACCTATGGATTGCAAGACTTCTACTGCTGCAGTTGAAACATCCTGGTTCATTCTTGCTTTAGCTTTGGAATGCAGCTTGCTCTTTTTATGTGGTCTAAAATTATTAGATGACAGATCATCACTGACATATGAAGACACTTTGCCTTTTTCTCTTATGTCAGATATGTTTTCCTTTTCTGGGGATGTATCATCTTGATTTGTTGGTTCATCGACCTCTGACTCCTCATTTTCTGAATTAACTGTAATAGAGTTACTAGTTATTTTCCTTGGCTTATAAAACAGATCAAGCCATGCTATGTAGGGGAACATATCTCCAGCTTCATCCTTTACTTTTGAAACACCATCCGATCCACTGCCACTAACTTTGGCCTGTTTTAATTTCTTTTGATCCCGGCTATATCTCATTCATAAATTTGTAAACATTGATTTTGCCCCTGCCCCTGAAAACAAACAAAAACAAGTTAACAAGGGCGCATTCATAATATATATCTAGTGGGGGGCTATAATTTTTCCGGTGCATTTTTGGGAGGCCAACTCCCCACGTGTGATATCCTGCAAACAAAGGTTATTTATCAAGGTGGTCTAAAAGCTAAACATTGTACTCTGCATGTAACTCATTATGTCCTAATTTTCACTTGAGTGAAAAAATCAATGGTGGCCATTTTTAATATGGTCACGGCCATCCATTATTTTAAAACTATCCAACATGATGCCTGTTGAAATGAGTATTATATCCTGCTACAGACAAAATATTCTAGCTCATCCCATATCCAGCCATTAAAATTTCTTGTATTCTCGTATTCCACATCTCGCTCCATTTTAACTCCCATCCCGCACTCTGCCAAACATAGCTTTCTTTTTTTTTCTCAGGTAACCTCTCAGCAGACACAATACTACAGTAACAAATACCCAAATGGAAAAACCCAAGAAAACTGCAGCCATACAACAGCATGATCCTGACTAACGAAAACATCAAACAAATGAAACTGTATTCACTACTGCAATACACGCCGGTCTGAAGTCCTACTTGTTTAGCGACATCCTCCCATGCTAGCCTTTTTTTGCTGTTGTCTTTGAAGTCCCTGCAGGACTTGTCATAAAGAACAGGGAACTGTCTCACAGCCTCTGCCAGTTTTTCCTCTAGAGCCGCCAGTTTTTTTTCTTGCTCTAAGTTTGAAAGGGACTGGTAATGTGTTTTTTGATTGGCTGATAATTACGCTTCCACTTCCGATTCCGTTCACCTTGTTCTCACTGGATCGGAAGTGACGGAAGCAGAAGCAGAAACGGAAGAAAAAGAAACTCTTCTGATCCTTCTGACTCTGATTCTGTCGAGCTTCCGACTCCGCTTCCGATTCCACTTTTTGATTTATACTGGATCGTAACGCTCCTTGCGCTTCTGATTCCGACTCCGCTTCCAATTCCATTGCTAGTGTGAACCAGCCCATTACATGATTTTTACTAACAGTAACTATGTCCCTTTCTAACTCACTAATAACTAATAAGGTCTTCAAAAAGCTTGATGGAACTTTGTAAATGCATTTCAGGTACAAACTAGGATTCTGCAGATTTTGTACAGTCCAATACAATGCAAGTCTTAATGAACTAGACAACATGTTTGTCCATCTCACAAATGTGGCTATCCAAAAGTATGGGGTAGGTTAATTTCAAATATAGTAAGGAGTGCTAAGTGCTAAGCTCGTATTTATTCAATTCTTCTTTAATCTTTTAAAGGAGGAGTATAATCCAATTCATGGAGGCAAATGGACTGTTAAAAATTTACAATTTTATCTTGAAGGAACCAGAGGCAAAGAGGTACTAAGTAATGCAGTCTGCTTCACATTGTTGTATACTGTTTACTGTGTAAAATGCTTCAGAAAGTTTTCCAATACCTGTTGTTTGAATTATCTATTCAAATTCTAGGAAGTGTGAAGGGCAGAGTAGGCAGCATTATATATATATGCTACATGTACACTTGTGTTGTGTTAATATTTGGTAAAGGAAATGGAACTCAGGAGCAAGTTGTCAAAAACTCAATCAAGTCTGCTTGCAGTGGAAATGTCCCCCCCCCCCCCCCCCCCCACCTCCCTAGTCCCACAAACGTATTTTCAGCTCACAAATTGCAGGTTATCGTGATCACTCACTTGGTCAGTCAATTCCCATAAACTTTTTTCTCTAACTGAATTCCTTTAGGACATGCACAATTTATTTGTTTCAAGAAATAACAAAGCAATTTATTATTTAGCAGTTCCCATTTCCTCAGAGAAAGACAAACAAGGAAGTTCATTTGTCATTTGGCCTTTCAAATAAATTAAAGTGACATCATGCAAATTGGTAAAAGAACAGTGATCAGCCAATATGCTTAACAAAACTGATCAAAATTCTAATTTTAAACAAACAAAAGATCAGGGAAACTGATCAATTTTTTTTTCTGTGGCTGAAATCAAGAAATAATTAAAGTTAAATTTAATGTTTTGCAGTTTCTTGGACTCAGTCCAAACAGCTGTTTCTAATTTGAGATTTAGTACATCAATGTTTAAAGTAGCATTATCTTGGGAACTGAAATCTTGCCTTACCATTTTGTTGTTGTTCTTGTTTTTTCCTCATTGCATTACTGTAACATTTTTTACCGTTCAGGTGACAGACAAATTGTTTGATGATATCAACTGGTGCATTGTCCACTCCCTCAAGGCTGTTCAGGTACCATCAGTTTTATGTAGTTTTGCTTGGCCTATCATTCTGAACACAAAGTAACTGATTGGTTAAAGACAGGTCATCAGTCATGGAGGCTTGCAACAGTTTCCAGCACTTTTCTAACAGCTATACCTTCAAGGATGAATACTACCACTATACTACCATAATAATGGTATCACACAAATGTTCAATCATTGGTAAACAAGTTGCAGTCATGCATTTTATGTGGCAGGTTACCATAGCAACAATACAACCTGTTAAAAGCACCCTTAATTTTAGTTCAAGCACTTAGAACTCCAAAACAAGCTCAGTAACCCCCATGTTCAACTCATTCATGCATGCATGGGCAATGAATGAGTTTTAGCAATGGGGGCCTTCATCCGGGAATCTGCATGGACTTTAAATCAGTGTAGACTTTTAAATTGGCCTAGACTTTTTAATCGGCATAGATGGAAATTAAATGTTGATTTATTTATGCTGATGTTAACCGGAAATAATGGTGCGAGTAGAAAGTAAGTGAAGAGAGTGGACTAGGGCTTGAACCTCAGCCAGACTTCAGTCACTGGATTTCAAGGCAAACTCATTATCCACTTGGCCATCTCAACTTTCCCGCATTGGCAGGTGCAAAGAAATGCTCTATATAGCTGGGGTGTTACACAGGCCATCTGAAAATGCCATGTCACCGGTTGTTATTACAGATGTTGTCCTGAAAATCAGATGGGATGTCCACTGTATACTGTATTAGTTGTTGATATACAGAGTGAATTTGGTTGGAAATATTGAAAATTTTAGAATTTGTGGGGCACAAACTAGTTGCGAGATATTCCTTCATTACGGTCATTACAGGCTCAATGAGTGTAAGCTCCTCAGCTCAAGGCAGCAATTGTGGATTTTGACTTCCTGCTTTTGCAATTTCTGGTGAGCAAATATTGCTTTCTTTAATTGCTTTGAATTTTCTTTCAAAAAAACATACATGTACAGCCCACACATCAAATTGAAATGACCCAGAACTAAACTAAAGCCTGTTTCAGACTTAGAGGTTTACAATCATTGCATGACAATTGCAATAAAGCTCCATTATAAAGCTATGAAATTGCTATTACCACTGAAATGCCAAATGAATACTGTTGCTTTATAATAATGGCCCTAAGTCAAATAACATCAGTAATAGATGATGTCCTGAATTTCATAAAGAGCAAACTGTACTTCCTTGCTGATTATCTTTGCTCATGTGTTACACTCGTAGGCCCGGATTGATCAGGCAAAACAAGAAATTAAGTTTAATGAATCTAACCATGAGACACAAACTGACTATCTTAAAAGCTGTGTGACATTTGGTAACCATGACTGTCACCTAAATGGGATTGAAATGCAGGTTAATAATCAATTCAATGCCTATATCTTAGATTGTTGGAAACAGAGTTGATCAGAGTTATCTACTGTGTGCTTGCTTTCTTAAGAATCCTGTCCTGCTAGGACTGGGTCAACTAAAAAGGGATGTTCCCTATTTCTACTATCTTCCAAATTATTTATGTTTTTATCTTCATCTTTTTTGTATTGAAATTCAGAGGGAGCAGTTAATGTTACATCTACTGGATTATTCCTGGCTACCCATAATAGTTATTCATTAAAAAACAATAAGTAATTGTTATAAACAATGGTACAGCCAAATGAATAATGACAATGACAACTCAAGAACTTTAATGATAAATGCTTTGAGTGCAGGGTTGATTGTCTTGGCAAACTGACTTCATCAGACAAGAAGCTTTCCTTTGAAAACCAAGCGTGCACACTTTGAACTTCATTAACAGATAACTGATGTACATGTAGCTCACCATCACAGCGTCATTAACTCACCTTAGATATTGACATAGTCATTAAGACTGTCTCATATTCATTAAAATAGAAAACATATTGGTACAAATAATACCACTACAACCTGGATTAATAGACACTGAAATGCTCTGTTGAAAAATTTCAACCACCAGAAATCAAGACTGTTAATGAACTGTCAGACTACCTAATGTCTTTGTTATGAAACTTCTTCACTGCCATTTTGGTATTATTATCAGGTTAAACCTTTGTTAAATTAGAGTTTTTTGAGTTAATGGTATATGGCCAATCTGAACAGAACTTACCATCAAGCAGTTTTGCTTACCATTTTCACAAACCGTTGACAAGCTGATTTTTCTGTGTAAATGATAAACAACCCACATTTCCAGAATGCTGTGAACAAGATATTGTGCACTTGAATATCATAACATGATAACATAAGTGGCACAAGCCTCAATAAAAACCCAAGAGACTATGTTGTTGCTTAAGTAATAATTATTATATAAAGTAAATGGTCAGTTATATCAGCGTACATGTATATTTATCTACATCCACTCAACGTTCCCACCTTGCATTCCATCAAAACAACAAAATAGGCTTAATATAATGCATGTGATATAGAATATTCAGCTTTAATTCTGTCCTGTATTTTGTGTAACATGGTACATGTATAAAACAGTTACACAAGCTTTCTCAAGGTTTACTGACAAAGTTGCACTAATCACTTGCATTTTTTTTGAATAAAATACCATACATAAACTGTAACAAGCAAACAGTGAATGAGGCTTTCACTTCATTTAGACAACACAACATTTGCTAAACAATGAACGCAAATGCTTGGCGACAAAACACGCAGAACAATGCTATATTGTCTTAATCTATTGCACAGCAAATGATTCATTTGCCAAATCATCCAATCAATTGTAAGCCTGCTGATAGCTAAGATACATGTCAGGAAGAAGCTTGATGCTTACTGATGTGCCACCAACATTAGTAAACACAATAAACACTTAAATCATTTCATGGCTAAGGGCATGAATGAGTTGGCTCATAGAGCCCTTTGATTTATTATCAGATTGTGAAAAATATGCTAAAATACAACTTACAAAGTTTAAAGTTCTGTTGAGAGGGTTCAGAGCCACCTTAAATTTTTGAAATTTAAAATTTGTTTTCAAATCACCTCTCGGTCTGATGTCTAAGTTAGTTCGAAGATAACTGCAACTCAAGTTTTCCAAGGCTTGACCGAAAGGAAATTATGGCCACAAATTCGAGTGAAGAATCGACCACACACGATCCCAACAGACAAGCTACATGTAACATGACTTGGGAAAACGAAGGAATTCGACACAAAAAATCCCTTAATCTTTGCAGAAAAAAAAGTGCAGCAAAGGCAACCATTACCAAGAAGATCAAAGAAGTTACAGAATACATTTTTTTTTGCGAAAAAATAATTCTATGAGATACATTTGCATGACTGTTATGTCATGTTTTGATGTTAACTAAGCATGAATTCAGAACATAAACAAAAGAGCAAGCTTAAATTTTGGCCTGTAAGTAGTTTTAAAGCTCTCATTTGATTTGCGTTCATGAAAGGCCTGGCACACGCTACTGGTACACAGCTAAAAATCACCCATAATTTTGGTTCTTGTGAGTTTGCTTAAAATCAGATCATGTTGATATTTGGCAAGAAGTTGACATTTGTGAATATCTTCCCATTGAAAAGGTTTGGTTCTGCCTATATGGTTGAATAAAAGAGAGTAGTTTAAAAGAGTTGTCTTAAGCAGTCCCTTTTGAACGTTTCACATAACATTTGGAGTCTTACTAGGCCCATTTTAGGATCTGTCTGTTTTTATGAAAGTTACCCAGTTTAACTTTAAAGTTACTGGTTTATGAGTACTCATTATCTTAACAATGACAGTAATCAATCGAAAAGTGAGGAAGTTAGAGCAGTTTACAGCAGGATTGTCATGTTATATCCGTCTAGATGCAGACTGAACAATGATTTGGAAGATCGTTTTTGTTTTAGTTCCTTTTGTTACAGAGAAGATAAGAAACTAATTTTTGAAATACTCACAAGTTCTGCTATGTAAAATGTGCCTAAGAAAAGCTTTCACTAAGTTGTTCCAAAATTGGAAGTGTTCAAAGACCATGCCTAAATTGTGCCAAATCATGCGTAATTGTGGCAAAGTAGTGTGTTAAAGAGCTCTAAAAGTATTCTTTAGACTAACCTGTGTGAGGTCTATAATAAAATCTTTGTTATATTTGATAATAAGCATTCTATTCAATCTCTAACCAGTTCCCGGTGTATTATAATTCTTATTTACCACTGATATTCAACAGTCATTGAACTACTTATGAGAGGTGGTAGAAGCGTTACAGTACGTTGGTGTTTTAAGGGGAGCAGGGATGGCACAGTGGTGAGAGCACTCGCCTCCCACCAATGTGTCCCAGGTTCAATTCCTGGACCCAGCATCATATGTGGGTTGAGTTTGTTGTTGGTTCTCTACTCTGCTCCAAGAGGTTTTTCTACGGGTACTCTGGTTTTCCCCTCTCCCCAAAAACCAACATTTCCAAATTCCAATTCGACCCAGGAATGCACAGGCATTTCTGAACGAGTTCTTGTGAACTCGTTGGTGCTCCATGGGTTATAAAACAAATTACATATTTACATACATATATTTACATTTACATAAGCATGTCTTCTTAAGTTGTTTAATTTAGACCAGTTGGAATATTTAACTCGCGTCTTCACAGAGAACGACTGTGTTGAAATGGTGAGGTTTAGCTCTCTCGAAGCATTGTCCGAAAGGGACCGTGAAAATGATGTAATCTTGCCACATACATCTATAGTGTCTAAGCTCATCCATCTTGAAGTAGCATAAAGTAAATATATTGTCTCAAGTGCTTGAGAATTTGCCTCAAACCTCATCTTCAGATTGTTTCTCAGTGCCTTAGATCTTCATTATGTTCGGATAATTGTTTAACTCATTTCCATCTTGAATCAAACTTTGCATAAATTAGTTTTCCATATATGGAAAATAGAACACCCACAAACATAGCCCTGCACAAGGAGGTCAATTTCTTTAAATCGCGAATTCAAAGTGCCACAGAGCACCTGCAGCAGAAGGCCCATGTAAAATTTTGATATCTGGGCTGCCACTTTTAAACTCCACGCCGCCTAAACTGTGGCTAAACTTTGCCTAAGTTGTGCCTAAACTGTCCTAAAGAGTGCCAGAAATGTGTCTTGCCTGTGCATAAACCGTGCCTTATTTGTGCCTTCTTTGATTTTACCCTGTGTTGTTGCACCAAAGCCGTGCCTTTCTCTGGAGAGCGAATTTGTGCGGACGCACAATGTTACGTTCATGTACACCAGTAGGCCGAAAATCTTCCCTCTCTCCCAAAGGGAAATTTGCTTTGGTTTGCAAAATTTCATAATTCAGGTTCTACGTCAATACTAAGTGTTGTTTGTTATTTTTAATTTGCTACCAATTAACTCAGACCACAGGGGAACTGAACCACATTATCATTTACATTGTTGTAAAATAAAATATACTGTTATTCACTAGGCCATTAACTAGCTGAACATTTTTTCTATGTGTTTGTTTACAGACATTCTCTAGTTAAATTCGACTTCTGTTTTCATTTATTTAACCCACTAACCAGGCAATTCAAGTTCCAAAACCACGCAGCTTTCAGAAATGGCTGAAAGAGGAAGCACTTTTAATGACTTCGCTAACCATTTCTGGTTTGAAACCCTTTTACATGGAAATTTCGTTGAAAAGGATGGAAAGAGAACTTCAGACTATCTAGACGTACCTTCGAATATATTGTCCAAGTGGCTGGTCCTGATTTGGCTTACTTTTTTGCTATGAAAACAAACATGGTCAAAAACGTGACCTAATGAGAATCTGAACACCACAGGGTGCGAGATACCATGCGACCGCAAGTGGATATATCTGTTGTCTTAACCTTGGTAACTGACCTAAACCAGCTCCGGGAGCATCATGGCAGAGGTAAGGTTAGTTGTCAAGTTTTGTATTAATGAAAACAACTTCAGATTGGCAGCTGAAGCATATTGAAAATTAACTAGACAGTGTTGGTCTGTATTTTATTAAAAACAATGGTACATGCTTGTCATGAATTAGCACCAATTAAACAAAGTTTGGATAAGGTCAAACAAGAAACCACAGCACCGCAAATGACTTTATTTCACCAAACACTGTTGCATGAAAAACACAAGCATCGCACACCAAAAGGATTGAGATCAACCCAACACCCCAATTTGGGATTTTATTCATTGCATCACCACTTTGAAAACAAAACAACAAGCTTAAATTTTGGCCTGTAGGCAATTTTAAAGCTCCCATTCGATTTTTGTTCATGAAAATCTTCTTGCTCGTCCAAAGCACAGTGGACCTGAACACTGTATCAGCAATAACATAATCATTTACATTCATGTAAAATAAATGTACTGTTATGTACCTGTGTTCCTGGGTCTGTTTGAGCCGTTTAGACGGGATTTGACTAGAAGCAAAGGCTTGGTGTGCATTTTAAATATCATCTTTTATTATATAGATGTGAGTGTTTTACTGGGAAATACGCCACTCGTAAAATTCATACAAAACCACATCTAGAACTCAGGTGGCGTATTTTCCATATCCTCACTAGTGAAGGTATTGATGATTTTACTGATATCAAGTTTGTCTCTTAAATTGTACTTAAGAGCTTCTGCCTGAGAGACCAGGGCAGACTTGGAAATGAAGGTCGGCCGATTTCACTTAAAATTGGTAAACAAAGTCGTTATGTGGACTTATGTAATATGCCAAAGTTTCAGGTTCAACAACCATTTTTTAGCCAAGTTCTGGATATCAGCCCCTCAGGGGTCCTCAGAGGCTGATTTTTAGTGTAATTTTGGCCACTTTTCATTCTCTCTTTTAGCAACGTAAAATTAATTTCAGACAAAGCCAAAACCATATTTGTAACGCCCTATCCTTAGGCTTCTATAATTAAAAACATTAGCTCACGGGAAGTTTTTGTTAGCCTGTGGCTGTGATCACAACTTAGTCCTATTTGAAGCATATGGGGAGCAACCGGAAATGGCCTGTTTTTTAGACCGCATATGCCCATGTTTTATATTATGAAGTCTTAGTATCCCTGCAAAGTTCAGCCCTTAGTTTAGTAATACCAAGAAAAAAAAACTGTGGTTGAGGCTTTTTTACTACGAAACATTTTTAGAGAAGTTACCTACTACGCACTTCCTGTCAAACTCTCAATTACTTTTTAGGAGAGATTTTTAGACACCAGCTGCACAATTAACAAACAATCAATGATCCCAAAGTAAATTATTTAAAGGAAATATATATTTTCAAACCATAAACTAGAAACTTTCCTACTGACGGATTTGAAACTAAATTTTATGTAGCATTTGTACCCTGTACCCAGGGGACTGGAAGGTGAGGGGAAACTTGATACGTTGAAAACAAGAAAAGTAATTAAAATACAATGAAACAAGTTGTTTACTGAGTGCATAAGTTAGGTGGGAAAAGCTGAGAAAAAAGCCTTATTTATGGGACTCTACCTTGTTTCCATGGCAACCTTGCTTTGTCAGGCATAATTACCCTAAGTTTGACTTTTCTCATCTAATTCTCTGTTTTTTATTGACGTTTTCAAGGTTTCTTGGGACAAACATAGTTTTTTGCACTTTTTAATTCCTTTAATACCCTTTCTCTTCTCTTTTAATTTTGTTATACCTGGCAAACTGAAACGATATTTTGATTTCATGAAGTAGTCATGAAATCCAGACATGGTGGGTTCAATATGACGGATGTTTTGAAATTTATGACATTCTAACGTCACGTGCCTTCATAGCTGACTATTCACCATAATTAGAATTTCAAGTCGTGAGTTTTTTTCTCCTTCCCCCTGCCAGAAGATCACAAATACCTTGTGTGACTAGTGGTACCGAAATTTCCGACTTAATTGTGACGCACTCAGAGGTGCTTTCCTTCAAGCTTCCGTCCAGGCTCCTCTTTGGTATCGACTCTAAATAAGAATACCATCGTTACAATAGAGATTGCAAGTATTAGTAAGCCTCATGATACAATAGAGGGCCAAATTACTTCCTATTTTCGCCAGGAGATTACATTGTTTGAGCATGACACGCGAAGCGTCTCTACTCTGATTTAATATTGGGCATGTGAAACTACTTAATTCATCTCCAAGCTCTTTCGACTTTTCAAGTGAAACAACATCCAATATGGCGTCAAAAATGTTAGAAATTGAATTGTGGGCGGGTACTGGGTAGACAATTTAAGTTAGAGATATTTTGTTTAAATGTGTATGCAGATGATGATGGAACAATGATCCTTGAACCAGTGGAACGAATTAAAGACATTAAAGCGTGTAAAAAAATCTTTGAACGTGCAAAATAAATTTATGTCTGATGAACATGCATGCAGTCACTCTAACCTTGGATACTTATGGATGCAATAGGTATTACAATCCCAAACGCCTGAAATATGCTATCTGAAACGTCAGCGGTAACCTTCTTTGATTTCTTCAAAAAGGGTGCTGACATGGCCCACTTTGGTCACGCAAACGAGTGAATTTTCGGTGGTGACATGGGCAATCCTCTTTAATTCATACTTTAACTTTCATTCAGGGAAATTTTCAACTCTATGGTAAGTGGCCAGTTTATTACCACCAGTGCCCACTTTAATTTGGCCAGCAGGTGGGTAACATCTCAATCTAATGTCGCTAACGGGAGAGTCACAGCAGCCTCTGGCGGCTTGTTATCTCGTGCCCCGCATATGTCATCTTCTTTCCAAACGGGACACTGTATAATCATGTCTTCAGTTTTCCAGGAGACTAAATTGTAATAGCCAGACTTTTTCGCTCCTCTGCCTTTCAAGCACACTCAAATGAAACAAATTCACTTTAAGAATGAATAGATTTAATAAGCAGATAGTTCCTTTTCTTGTAAATAAACAATCCAGCCAGCAAGATGTCCATGTGCTGGCCATATATTCATTTCACGGTTACATTTTATCAATTTATGACAGACTGAAGTAAACATGTAACGTAGTAACGCGTTCGGATTCTATACAAAACTATACATTCTATACATATTACGGTCGCAGCCTAATGGTTGCGGCTGGACTCCAGATCGAGCGCTCCTGGTTACTAGGGAGTTGTCATGTCGTCTTGGGAAAAGCAATTTTCTTTCACAGTGTCACTCTTCACCCAGATGTATAAATGGGAGCCGGTGATTATCATCTTGTCCAGGGAAGAAGAACAATAACCAATTTAAGCTCCAGCAGGCATGAGGCACTAGACTTTGTGACGACTTACCATACCACCTACACCAAGCATACTGGTCGTCCTGGGGATTATCACTTCCTTTTTTATAGAAATCGGAGTTAAGGGCCAGCAATTCTACAGCTAGGGTGCTATAAGCAGTAGTCTTTGAAGGAAAACCCACTCCTCCCCTGTCCTATCTTTGGATATATGCAGTACACAGATTTAGTCTGGATCTGTGCGGACTGAGAAAGCAGCAAAAGGAAAATCCCGATAGAGAAAGGGAAAGTGTGCCAATGAGTAATTTCCTGGTAATTTAGTCAGACATTCAGCGACTTGGCGGGGAAAACGGACCGTCTTGGACTTCCCCAATTTATAATACCTAGGCCCTTTGCACCAGGGGACTGGGTATGAATAAGTATTCTGTAGCATATCCATTCGTTCTTTAGGTTCTCATGCAAGTTCTATACCTGATCATTCTCCTCAGTATCAAGGAGACAAATCTAGACAAGAAAAAAACTGAATTCCAAGACGATCATAGCCAGCAAACTTCAGATAAGTTGGCGTGTCGTGACCTCGTCACGTACTGTATGAACCAACCTGAATTTTCATTACTCGCATGCACTCACGATCAATTTATCACTGGGGCTAAGGTTTTTAATGATGCTTCTCTTATAATGGATTATAAGAAAGGGACGTGCCTCTAAACCGTATAGACTTCAATAGTGAGACTGCATTTAATTTTACAATTAGCTATAAATATATTCGAAATTTATTCGAGGTTCAAAGCGATTTTCAAGTGGTGTCACGAGAGACGTTGTGATTGCATTTAGAGTGACTGATAAGTTGTTTTTCTTCAGAAAAGAAGTCCAGCAACTGCATTATCCGTAATTTTCAAGACTTCTTCCACAAAATTTGTAACCGTTGCCAGACCAAAATCTGATCGGTCGTAAAAAAGTCACATGAAAATTTCTGATTAACGGCAAGCCTTTTCAGTTAGAATTAACCTCACAGTCTCTAATTCCCGACTTAGAAGAAAAAAAGGTATTTATCGAAATCAAATGGCTGATTTTTACAGACACGCTTTGTTGAAACGGAAGTGGCCTGGTTAGTCATCTTCTCGTAAGTTTTTTCTTAGTAAAAAAGCCTCAACCTTAGTATTTTTTTCTTAGTATTTCTAAACTAAGGGCTGAACTTTGCAGGGATACTAAGACTTCACGATATAAAACATGGGCATGGAAAATATGCAGTCTAAAAAGCAGGCCATTTCCGGTTGCTCCCTATGTGCTTCAAATAGGACTAAGTTGTGATCACAGCCACAGGCTAACGAAAACTTCCCATGAGCTAATGTTTTTACCCATAGAAGCCTAAGGATAGGGCTTTACAAATATGGTTTGGTTTTGTCTGAAATTAATTTTACGTTGCTAAAAGAGAGAATGAAAAGTGGCCAAAATTACACTAAAAATCAGCCTCTGAGGACCCCTGAGGGGCTGATATCCAGAACTCGGCTAAAAAATAGTTGTTGAACCTGAAACTTTGGCATATTACATAAGTCCACATAATGACTTTGTCTACCAATTTTAAGTGAAATCGGCCGACCTTCATTTCCAAGTCTGCCCCAGTCTCTCAGGCAGAAGCTCTTAAATTCATTGGTGTATGATCAAAACATCTTCGGGTCTTCGTCGAAAGTCTTCAGCAATCTTCACAATCTTTGGTAATCTTCAGAAATTTTCGGAAAATGTTTGGCAATGTTTGTGTGACCTTCAGACAAGTTTTGGAGAATCTTTGGAAATCTTCGCAAAGTGGTCGGAAGTCTTTGGAAAATCGCCAAAAATGCCGTCATCAGTTTAACAAATTGACATCAGTTTTTCATGCATCTGTCCTGTTATTGATCATGAATTTCGTCATAACATTGTCAAAGTAGCTGGGGATTCACGAGGCGTTAGCCGAGTGGATCCGCAGACTATTACACGGTAAAAACACGGTAAAACCTCATCTTTTCCGAAGTGTTCTGCCGTGAATTCACTGTGGTGGGACGAAATCCTCAACCTCATCCTGGACGGATGTGACCGCACACCGCAGCAACCAAGACTTGGTGTTCCGCGGTGAAGAAACAATAGAAGCTAATTTCTTTTGTTAGAAAGTGTTTACTATGTATTGATTACTCTTTCACGTGAAATGTTAACATGGGCATCCAGCGTTGCCGGCTTTTTCGCCAGCAAAATGTAGCAGTACCGATTGTAAAATGGACATGCATGCCAGCAATTACAAAATACTTCTCTATCAGAATCTTGTAAATTTACTTGGTGTATTCCTCTTTCTTTCAAAATACACATTCAATTGTGAGTTTATAGACGGCAATGGCTCAGTTAACTTAATGTATCGTGTGTGACGCCTTATATTTGCATAACGTTCAAAACAAACCAGGCGACACAAGAAGGTCGCTTTTTTCACAAAACGGTTCTGTTTCTAGTAATTCGACGGTATTGCTCAGCAGATGTTAAGATATTTGTTGTTCCTTTCACTTTTGCCACACAAAAATTGACTAATAAGAGGACACCAAAACATTTCACTAAATCAAGTTTCCAACACCCACGCACGCTAGCATGTTTATTTTTTTAAATCTGGGATTCCAGGACATCCAAACATGCAGTTTCTGTGGTTCGTTTCTATCTCACCGTAAACGTTACATTGATCGCGAATTCAATATCAAATTCAGAGCAAATCGATAAGAGTTTCTATAAATCAGATGAGAATAATTATAAACAACTTCTGGCAGAAGCCTGTCGGTATTTCACCTGCTTGCCTCTTGTCTCTTTGTCGGTGGAAATATTATTATTCCTCCCAAGGTAACCAAGCTGCGATTGCGCTTGTTCTATAATTTGCGTTTTCATCATCAGGAGCACAGAAAATAGATCATGAAATACAGCTTTTTAACTACTAGTGTTTGTTCGTGAATGAAATTTGAGCCACTTGCTCAACTCATTGCATAGCACGTGATGAAAATCTTCCTGCAAACACTGAACACTGAACAATTCCAAAACAACTTTAGCAATCTTCACATTTGATTTATAAAACAAGAGCAATCTCAGCTGTGTGTATTCTGATGTTTGAAACATTCTCATGATTGATGCAAAACAACATAACAACAAAACAACATAAACAACTCTCAACACGAAGCGCCACGTGTGAACGAGATACAAAAATGTGACGTCTCATGCAACACAAGTTTGAACATGTGAAAGTTATAAAACTGTAATGTCGCTTGTCGCTTCTCAACTATGAATTTCCGTACTCTGAGGAAAATTTATAATTTGGAGGAAACTCTTATTTTAAGGGGTACTTTTACAAAAATTTTCGCGTCAAAGGTGAAAATGCTTAAAGCAAACTGGCCGGCATGGCGCCTTGTTATTTGCACACAACAGCGACGACAGCGAACTATTTATTGATTTTGATAGTGTTGTATCTTGACATAAGTGGAACTGTGGAGATGCTGTAATAGCAATTACTCAATATTTACAACGGATTCTTAAGAAGTTAACAATGCTACAGCGGGGCCTTTTTGTAATATGAGGGACACATGATTTATCACTGGAGCGTGAAAGATGGCATTGTAAAGTTAATGAATCAAAAGAAAGGGTATTTTAGCCTATTCAACTCTACTGCGTCTTACCATTTACCGCAGTATTGTATGCCGCGGCAAACCTAGGTAAAACCTCAGTAAAATTTCAGCGCGCCGCATCTTTACCGAGGCTAGAACGCGGTGTTAATCTGTGAATTGGCCGCAGCATAACCTCGGTAAAATGAGTACTTTCAGGCGGTTCTGTATGTCTGCCACTTTGTAAATGCAACGATCCGATTACATCTCGAGTTTTCACTATCTTCATTAACTATTAGCTCTCACTGGGGGAAAGATTCTCAAGTTTCATAAAATCCTCAAACCTTCAATATGACCGATGACTATGTGTGATTATGCAATAATATTGGATAATCCCACAATGATTATGGGATAATATTGCATAATCCCACAAAAATGGGGGTCACCAAGCTTGTTTTGGAGTTATAAGTGCTTAAAGCTAAAATTAAGGGTGTTAGCAGATCATACTGATGCTATCCTGCTAACTTCTTATGCCATGAAATTGACACCATGTTCATGATTGGGTAGTTTTTTTGATATCATGATTGTGACAGCAACCGATATAGAGTGGTTATAATGACCCATAAAAATCTAAGTCTTGGAAAATGCTGGAAACTGTTTCAAGCCACCCTAATGGGGGGGATATTAGAACTGTAAATATTAAGCCAAAGCCAAAACAGTTCACTTTCCCTAATGGGTTTAAAACCTTGAAGCACACAAACCTCTTGACTTTGTATTTATTCAACATTAATTTTCTTTTAAAGGTCATAATTTTTCAGTGAGGATTAAAAACAAATTCTTTCACCCATGCCACCTGAATATATGTTGTTTCCATGCGAATTATTTGAAAAACCTTGTTCAAGACCTTTTCAATATTTTACCTCTGTTAAATTAAATGCTGTCATGTAATATTTGTTTCCTAGAATGTAATAGCCAATGACAGGCACTGCTTTGAATGCTATGGGTAAGTAAAACACAACAAATCCAACAATTCTTCTGACAACTGAAGATAAATCCATTGTTAGAAAGATTCTGCTCCCTTGATGTTGTCTTCATTTAATAATTCGATCTCTAACTGCTGTAAATACTATAAGGAAACATGCTGGAACCATAACCGAGAAATAAGGACTCATGCACATTTAAGATAAGCCTTTATTGTATAAAATTTAGTAGTATATCAAGTGGTAGCAAATTAATAACTAGTGAGACAATCTCAGATAGTGCAGAGCACAGTTGATAGCTCTGGCACAGTAGTCCCATAAGTACTCACCCCTGTTCGGTTCAGTTCCGGTTTGTGTCTACCTTGATAGTCTGTGAGGGCTTTTCCCCTTAGTAGTGTGTATGTTTCAAGGTTGTATTTTCATTCAAGGTCCAAAAATTACATACAAATTACTACTGGTGTTTTACGTTGATTTTCGTTCATTTTAAATTCAACATTACAGTGAAGCAGCCAACGTGACAATTTAGCTCTTTATGCCAACTTTGTAACTTGATACTTTTGTTTTCCTTGCAAAGGCATATAATATGAAACCCTTGTTTTCTCCAAAACACACGGAAGATGCACTTGTTTTGGGGGATAAATGAAAGAAAGTTAAATATCTGATGTAGTGATGAAGAAACGGAACAGAAACGATGTTGTTTTACTTAAAATGCAAATTTCCTTATCACCGATTAACAAGAAATAATTTAATTATCAGATAGTCACGAAATGCCACTTTCTTTTTCTGTTGCCACCTTTGTTGTTAACAATAAAACAATTCAAAATTAAAACACAACGATATTGATGGCTGAGAAGCGTTTCAACGAAAAGTATTGAAAATAAACAGCGCTACTTGGCCAATATGAATGAGTCTCCTCAAAGACTGATTAAATTAATTTGCGCTTTCATGAAGTGCCTCGGAGTCTGCAGCAATATTTGAGCACTTTCCTACTTTCTTTTGTCACAAATTTACAATTTGCGGAGTATTAAAGCCACTAACTTGGTCTCTCTTACAGACACAATTACGGCAAGAAATAAACAAGCCACTAAGGAGAAGCAATACATTTGAACCCTGACAAGTACACTATCGTAGATTGAAAACAGCAGATGATATTTGTTGATCCGACCCGTGTGTAATTCTAAAACCTATGCAGCCACAGTAACGTTCCTGAAAAATAATTGCCGTCCTTGGTCACATGACATGACATAAAAAATACCCCGTGGAAAGATAGTGTATAACACTAACGATGCTAGAACGCATGCGTCCTACATGTTGAGTTCTACCGTAAGGAAAACCACTCAACATTTCTGCGTGATTCTGTATGCAATGTATCCTCCACCTAATATAGAAGCCACGAACGCTAAGTAATCTACGCATACGTTTAGAGCAAATTAATTTTGTTCTAAAGAGAATGGTACCACAAGAAGAGCAAGGGGTTACCTGAAACAAATATATAGCTTTGCGATGTTCACACCCAAGTGACGGTGATGGAACATGTTTTACGTAGAGTACACATGTACCTTTCTCACCCCACCGCCACCACTTCCTTACCTCTAGACTAATTAATTAATTGAAATTAATTAATTAAACAAACATTAAAGTTTACACCTTAGCGCCATAGGACCTTATCGCAATAGGGCCTTAGCACAATAGGGCCTTAGTGCCTTAGGGGCAGGAAGCCCCCATAACCATCCCAGTAGTGCACTCTGCACTAAAAACAATATAATATCCCACATGTGATATCAGTTATTCACACGATATAATTTTTGTCCCTTAACTGCACTTAAATTTGTTGTTGTATGATTGAAACATCTTCAGATCTTCTTCTGAAGTCTTCGGCAATCTTTGGAGATTTTCTGAAAATGTTTGGAAACGTTTGTCTGGCCTTCGGACAACTTTTGAAGAATCTTTGGAAACCTGCGGAAAATGGTCAGAAATCTTCGGAAAGATGCAAAAAATTTTGCTATGTATTATGAGAATTTTACATAATAAAAAGAAAATTACAGTCACTTTGAGACACGAAATTTCTCTTCTCATGTTGGAAAATATTTCACTCACTTTTCAACACTCAAAGAGAAATTTCGTATCTCCTTGCAGCCATGTAATATCCTCTATTTCTCTTCAATTTCAGTTATGATATCATTATTGACGATAATCTCAAGCCTTGGCTTATAGAGGTTGGTAGAAAGAAGGAACATGTACATGTACCTACCTTTTTAAACAAAATATAATAAACATATATTGAACTATATTATTTGATGAGCCCCATTAGCTCACCCTGGATTGAATGAGGTGATAAAATTAACATCTCTACCGTTAACTGCAACTTACTGAAACACAACTGGGGGTTATGTCTTCATGAGTTATAACAACTTAACAGGTCAATTTTACTTAGCTGTTTTCATTCATTGAGCATTGCAATGAGAAATTTAGTGTCATAATTTCATAAATTGGGATCTAATAAACTACCACATGGTGATTAAGCTAGTGTGGTAGTTAGGTAAGCTGCCATACAAGTGGAGAGTGCTGCATGGAGGAAGAATATCCTGAAAAGAGACTGAAAATTGCTTTCTCTTGTACCCATCAATGGCTGCCACCCACCAGAGCAAAAAAAAAATCCCTGACTTTTCACTGACCCTGCAGGATAACTATTCTGGCCATGAATCAACAAAAATAAGGATAGCTCAGATAATTTTTAAAACAAAATTGCCTTGTCCATACAAAAACATCTAATACAATAATTTGTGGCAACTTAAGATAAAATTCCCTGACTTTTCACTAACTTTGAACAGGGATTTAGAAACTCCCTGAGCTAATACAAAACTCTCTAGCTTTTCCCTGACCTTGAACAAAACCCAATTTTCCCTGACCATGGCAACCCTGCCTATGACCATGTGGACATTCGTGTAGGAAAGAATGCCTGATTGTATGTTTATTCTCCATCCCTTCTGGTATAAGCAGGTGTAGGGGCAGGTGCATTCAACTTATGAAAAATCTTCGTTTGATTTTCAGGTGAATGCTTCACCTTCACTGACTTCAACCACATCTGCTGACAGAATTATGAAATATAATCTCATACATGATACTCTTAGTATTGTGGTGCCCAATGGAGAGATTCCAGAGTAAGTCAAACCATTCTTATTGTTTCTTCATCTCTCTGAACTGAAGAAAACCAGCCTAGCTGATGATACAAGCACTCACTGAACTGGCTTGTGAAGTGCTTTTGAGTTTGTCGATGTTGGTTCAATTTCTTAAGTAAAGGGTAGTTTTAACTGACTCTACATTAAACAAGCTACAAGTCACATAACTATTAAGTCTAAATCTAAATCTAAATATTATTACATCAGCAACATCCAGAGGACATCACGCCAAATAAAAGCTTTCTCAAGTTTTAAGGTGTTAAAAACAGAGAAAAGTGAAAATGAGGGAGATTTGCAGAACCTAGTGTAGGAAGGATATTGAAATATAGATATGTGAAGGGAAGCTATGTGAAGGTAGTTAATAGTGAAACAATGTGAAGAATACACAAGACCTTACAAGTTTTTAACTTCGGTCCAAGCATTCAAAAAAGGATAAAACCTTTTACACGGATTGCTCAAGTTGCTTCATAAACAATGGTTATGCGTCTGAGTTTTTCAAACCTGAGAGGGGCGTTCGTCAAGGCTGTCCACTCTCAGGCATTTTATTTGTTCTATGTGCTGAAATTCTAGCCACTGCTATTAGAAATGATAAATCTATTCAAGGAATTAATATACATAACAAAGAGTTTAAACTTTCTCAATATGCCGACGACACAACTGCCTTTGTTTCTGACTTAAAATCTGCAACTAACTTGTTCCAATTATTGTCAAACTTTCAGGAATGTTCAGGTCTAGAGATTAACAAAAGCAAAACTGAAGGATTGTGGTTAGGCGCGAACAGAAACAATACAACAGAACCCCTCGGAATAGCTTGGCCTTCTAACTCAGTACTCGCTTTAGGTATTCACTTTTCACATGATGATGAAGTTGCATATCAGAAAAACTTCGAACAAAAGTTGAACTCAATGAAAAACCTTCTTAACTTATGGTACCCTAGAAACCTCACATTATATGGCCGTATAACGATCTTAAAATCTCTCGCGGTCTCTAAACTTGTATATAACGCATCAGTGCTCACTTTTCCTTCGCAATTTATCACAATGGTAAATCAAGCAATTACCCAATTTGTGTGGAACAAAAAAGCTAAAATAAAGCAAAAGACCATGATCGGTCCGAAAGAAAAAGGCGGACTGAATATGCCTGATTTCGAAATAATCAACGCTGCACTTAAAGTTTCTTGGATAAAAAGACTTAACGACAGTAACGAAACTTCAAGTTGGAGCCACATACCATTGAGCTACCTAAGGGATGTCAGAGGATTATTTTTACTTCAATGCAATTTTGACTTAAAAGCACTTAAATTTGAAATACCGCTTGCCTTTTACAAGGAAGCTCTCTACGCCTGGGAGAAAATAAATTGCGGCTCCCCTAACACCAAAGAGCAAGTTTTGAATGAAATCATCTGGAACAATCGCTTCATTAAAATCGGAGGTTTTTCTGTCTATTACGAAAAATGGCACGAAGCTGGAGTAATAAGACTCAAAGATATTTTCCAAAACAATGCCTTTTTACCTTTTCCTGAGTTCTGCTCTAGATTTAAAATCAAAGCTAACTTTCTTATGTATCATGGCATAGGCCACTCAATCCCTAGAGAATGGATCAACATCCTAAAAGGAAATATCCAGGCGCCTCTGGACGGTAAAGATAACGATAGACTAACTTTAAATAAGCTCTCTTGCAAATCAGCAACACAATTCTTTGTTAAAAATAAGTTTGTAACGCCTACTGCTGAAAAAAGGATGGTAAAAGCAAATCTGAATGAGAAAACAATACAACTCATTTATAGCCTTCCTTTCAAAGTCACCAAGGACACCAGACTTGCCATCTTTCAATTTAAAATTATTCATCACATTCTGCCAACAAACGCAACACTTTTTAGAGACGCACTTAAAGAATCCGATAAATGTCACCTATGCTCTGAAAGACAAACACTAACCCACCTTTTCGCAACCTGTTTGAAAGTTAAGAGCTTTTGGTCTCAGTTTACTAACTGGTGGATTTCCAAAAACTCTGAGCCAATGACTCTTGATGAAAACAGGATAATATATGGTGTTACCAATGACTTCTCTCGTCGACTTGGTTTAAACCTCTGCTTGATTATTGCATAACACTATATTTACACTGCCTCTAGAAAAGAAGAAGAGTACTACTGGGAAGCTTTCATGGCCATCCTTGCAAGTAAACTTCAAATAGAGAAGCACAAATCTAAGAAACAGATAAAGTTGTAACGCTTAACAATAAATAGAATATCAAAATGGATCTAACAACAAAACCAAAAAAAAAGGAGCCACATTACTGGCCATTGTAGATATTAACTCTATTAGTTTAGAAAAAGGAACCTGTTCTCCGTCTTATTTTCTTTCTCGTACTTATTTCTTCTTGTACTTTTATCTCTTTTTTTTTTCGTAAGTTCTCACTTTTGTTTTTTGTACTCCTATAATTACTTGTAAGTAAGTTATATACTGCAATGTATTGTTATGTCATAGGTTATTAATAAAACATATTAAAAAAAAAAAAAATGTGAAGAATATTGAAATAATAATGAATATAATTATTAAATGATAAGTGAAGTTGAGTCCAAAGGAGGCCAAAGTCTTTGGTAAAGTTAAAACCCCTTACATTATAAAGTAAAGTGATAATGAAGATAAGCAAGTGAAAGATAGTAAAGCCAAGTCAATGAAACCAAGTCTTATTAAGGCTAAGTAGTGAAGGATATTGAAGAAAGAAAACAAGAATTACAGGAGATTTACATACAAGGACTTTGCAGATGTCTTTGTTCACTCATCAAGTCTGCTGTGCTTTACTTTTCAGTGTAAGGTGGAATAAGTTACCATCCAAAGATGCTTTGGGAAGTTTTGAAGTTTTGTAAGTTACTTTAATTTGATGTCACCAGCCTTTGTTGTACAATGAGTGGGCTGAGACCTTATCCTAGTCGTAGGGATCCTTGACCTCACCTTCAGTTCTACTGGTCAAAGTGAATGCTAATTATCAACTGCATAGCTGTCTAATGAAAAGTTATGTAGTTAAACTGTCTTTATATTGCAAAATAACCTTCTTTTAGTATTTCTGTTTCTCCTCCTGCTGACTACAACCTCCATGGGTTTGGGGGAAAAATCAGCTTATGTAGCACCAGAAACAGAGACGGGGGATTAAGGGGCAGGGCTTGATTTGTGCTGCACCCAGGCCAACTAACCAAACATCGGGAATCGAAACTCTTTCGATTCATTGAAGAAACCGGGCTTTATGTCACTGATGTGTTATGTATCTGGTATAAATAGATAACACAGACTATTAGTACTTTGCTAATGGTTGTGGCTTTTGATTCATCAGATATGATGAAGAACTGGCCAGTCAAGATGCTTTGGAAAGCAGAGCAGACTCACGATCGAGAACGGCACAGACAGCAGCTTCTCGTGTCGTCAAAGACGGAAAGGCAAAGCAAGCTACATGGAAATGAATTACAATCAGTGGTTTCTCACGGGGGAGGGGGAGGGGTACACCATGATATGGTCCATATAGGTCTGTGTGGCCTGTGCAAGTTTGGTCTGGAATAGTGTGTTTTCACTCTGGCTTGTATACAAGGAACTAATTCTCTCCAAGCCATTTCTGGTTAGTTGCCGTTCATATGTCAGAGCCCTGTTCAAATTTTTGAGGTTTGAAATGCGGTGTCAATTTTTGGCTTGGATCTGAAATATGGTACTGAAAATGACAGATTTTGGTTTGAAATGGGGTAAAGCAAGGTTTAGGCCATACACCCCAACCAAAAACCTTCCAGTGCACCCACTGGTTTCTGACCCTCTCGGAATTAAAATTTGTAGAGGAGTTGATGGCATGCAAATATTTAGCGGTTTAGTCATGATGTTATTGGCTGTAAGACTGAGCCTGTGATATGGTCACATGTTACTGATCAGCAGATACCTTGTTTTGACCAGTGTCAGTTGACCATAACATGGATGTCCTATATCAAAGGATGCTATAAACTAAGGCTGCATGCCTCTGTCAACCTATTAGCTGGAGTATGGCCGCCATCTTGCGCAACTCCACCCACGAGCACTACCGCTAGCCATAAGTATAAGCATGAGCATGAGCACAAGAAAAACGAACAGTTCTGTTTTTCTTGTGCTTATGCTTATGTCGAGCGCATTACTAGTGAAAACTGCACACAAGACACATAAGTGGGTTCGTTTTTTTTTTGCTTCTGCTTCTGCTTATGTTTATGTCGTGGCTGTTTTCACTTGTGCTTATGCTTATGCTTGTGCTTATGCTTATGCTTGTGCTTATGCTCTAGTGAAGACCAGCCTTTAGGTTGACTTGTCTTGTCTTGACTTGTCTCAGGTCTTGTGGGTTTTATTTGTTACTAAGAATTTCATGCAAATATTAGTGGTTTTTTCCTTGCTGATTCCAGACCACTAACAAAAAAGAAACTTTAGAAACAAAGGTACGAGAATGAAGTTTTATCTTAGCTAAAACATTGTTCTCAACATAATTTTGTATGCTCGATGAGTGTTTAGTTTGGTATGTCACATTTGCTTAGAGATACACTCTGTATGTTTGTGTAGACATTTTCTTTCAGATTAACTGAGGACCAAGGACAAGAGTTGGTACAAACAAATACGCACTGAAATAAAGTCAAAGAGCAGACAACTTGATGTGTTTAAAAGAATGACTGCAGAACAGTAAATTAAAATTTGATACGTTTATTAGAGAATCGAAGCCTTTTCTACACAATGTTACATGACTGTTTTTGGGCTCAGAGTGCCACCGATAAACAAATCACTTTGATCACCTCAGCAGTTATAAAATATTAGAACCACTGCCAGGCAACTATCTGCAATACAGAAAATCAATGCTTTGGGCAAATTATGGTAGGAATGTGTGAATGATGAAGAACATAATCACTAACACTCCCAACAAAAGTGCGTCTTATTGCACCCATTCCACGGCTTCCCATGACCACAAGGTCAACTTCACATTCCTTGATGACCTGACAAATGGCCTCCCCAGGTTTACCACCACATAGCTTTACCTCAAATGACACCTTAAAAAAAAAACAGAATCGGTGACAATATGCTTCTTACAACTCTGCAAAACATCTATCTTGGCAAAAATGTGCTACCTAGGACAAGTTCCCATGAGACTTTCCATGCGCACATCATCTGAGTTCGTTCTTGTGGGCAAACACCCTCTTCAGAAAATTATGTACAAAAACTCTACAAGAAACAGGATTTACCTAAGTGGCAAACAAAATCATAAGCCTTCTGGATGTTGTGAGGAATAATTAGGTTTGCAAGCAAAATAACCAAACTACAGTTTTTGTTATCAAGAAAAACATGACATTTGCCTAAATTATCAAAACTGACATTTTAATCTTGACGGTTTCTGCTTACTAGGACAATTTCCCACCTTAAATTTTCAAAAATGTAAGGTGCCTGTGAACCCTTTGTACATAATTTTTGAACTTTGCCAAAAGTTGCACCTTATCGCGCTTATCAAAATTTGATAATCAAAAAAATTCACCATGCCGTTTTTGAATTATGAGCCCCTAAAGCTGTAATTAAGGATGTTTTAAGCAGGTCATACAATTGCTGTGGTAAGCAATTGTGTCACGAAAATTATAACGCATTCACCAATGATTGGACAGTCTTTTGATACCATGATTGTAACATCACGTGATAAAGGGTGGTTATAACGACTCATCAAAATCTAAGGGCTGGAAACTGTTTTAAGCCACCTTAACAACTTACTGGTACCTTTAGTGGTTAAGTGAGTGGAAAGAAATCCTACTCACAAATATTTTACGATGGACATAAAAGAGCCTGTGTGCAACTGTTACAGTGCGTTTACTGAAACCAGGCCCACCCAGACAATGAAAGCTAATCAGATGGCAGAACTGAAACCAGAGATTCCAACATTTTCAATTCCAGCTGATCAAATGTGCAGTACAAAACAATGAAATCCCAACTTGTTCGTTGTGATGCTCGTGACTAGAGTGTCTGTTAATGAATTATCAAGCTCAACCCATTAGCACTTTCGCGTTAGAAAATATTGTTACTTTACTTTAGATTTTGCAATTACAACCGTGATAAATTGACCATTTTCCACTGTGAACATACAGCCACACAAAATATCATCTTTACCGTTGTTTAAAATCGTAGAATAATACATTTTGACACTTTTTTTACAAATTTGGCTCCTGTTGTCTCTGCATGTTCCTATTTTCACACAGCTTTTGGTTGTCATTAATGCAGCCAACCGTGAAATCCACCACACAGTTCTAGGAAAAACTATCACGTTCACTGTCTCAGCAGCTGTACATTTCGGAGTTTGAGCTCCCTTTCTGGGTTATCGATGTATTAAGATAACATCTTCATCAAAAATTCAAACAAATTTTTTCGCGTTGTACACTATCAGTCTCAGCATTTAAAATCACTCAGGCAAAAACAAAAGTTGAAGGGTTTCTTTTAAACAGCCGTGACTCACTGTGGTGCTATATATTTATGAGTGACACTCTCATTCACCTTTATTTTCATTACATATGTTTCCTAAACCAAGCAGCTACCCCATAGAAAGTGCAGCATGTAATTCAATTAGAAGAAGAAGAAGAAGAAGAAGAAGAAGAAGAAGAAGAAGAAGAAGAAGAAGAAGAAGAAGAAGAAGAGGAGGAGGAGGAGGAGGAGGAGGAAGAGGAGGAGGAAGAGGAAGAGGAAGAGGAAGAGGAGGAGGAAGAGGAAGAGGAAGAGGAGGAGGAGGAGGAAGAAGAAGAAGAAGAGGAGGAGGAAGAAGAAGAAGAAGAAGAAGAACAACAACAACAACACAACAGTTAGCACTGACAAACTAGTGGTCCTAATTACACTATACATAGAATCTAATGAACTAGTAGTAATCATAGATTAAAGAGTGCGTTCAAGTTTTGGTAGGCTTAGTATGTTAAAAAAACAAAAATTCTAGGGAAAGCATTTTGTGCCTGAGCTGTTAGGTAGGCATGAAATTGGTCTCCCTTCAGCAGGGGCAATACCTGAGTCCGCGTGCAGTTTATGCCCAGTCCGTAATGCTTAGTCCTCGTTTTACACATAAGTCTGTGTTTTACACCCAGTCCGTAGTCTGTAGTCTGCAGTCCGCAGTCCCCAGTGCGTGTTTTATACTGACCGTGTAAATCGACACCAACCATGTTTGTTCTATTGGTATGCGAGACGACGTGCTTTTAGTACCAAAACTAGGACAATTATTTTGTTTACGAACATGACTTTGAATCGCCTTGGCTTTGGGGTAACAGCTACAGGGCATTTCCACTTCCAAAACAATGAAACGGAGGACATGTTGGTGTACCAAGGCAAACCTGTGGGAGTTGAACTCATTTCCTTTGTAGACAATTTTGTTGGGTTTACGTTACATAGTTTGTGCACACAAATCTAGACCAGCGAAGTGAAACTCATTTCCTCCTTTGATTTATTCAGCAGAGAGCAGCATTGGTTTCGGTCAAAGAGAAGAGGGTACACAACAGGCAGCCAAACTACAGCTTTCTGTTCATACGAAAAGTCGTACACATTTCGTGAAGACATGTCTGCAAGGTTTTTGAATCCCATTAACATTGACTTCGAACTTTAAATAAACAACTTCAGTATCCGCTACAGTCCACAATAAGCTTCCTCGACACTCGAAAGTCCGCAATATTGCACAACACTTGAAACAAAGCACATGGACGAACATAGACATGACATCATTCAGCCCTAAAGAATTTTTTTTTGGGGGGGGGGGGGGGCAAATTGGTGTCCCCAGATAGATTCTTAGATATCAAATTTTTCTGCATTACGCGATTAGAACTGCATTCTCTCGAACGCAATAAAATGACTAATGACTAAATATTAAGTAAAGTTGACTTAAGAAATGGAGAAATGGTCAAGCCCTATGTATGAATCCTTGAGATAATTTACGTTATGTTGCTTAACAAGCTCAACATTCTTACTGGATCTAACATTGATAATTCAAGCACATGAAAGTACTAACGGTTTGAGCTTGACAATTTATTGATAAGTGACACTGTAGTCTCGTATGCATCACAACAAACAATTGAGATTTCATTGTTTTGTACCCGACATTTGCTTGGCTGGACTTGAAAATGTTGGGTTCTATTGTTTCAGTTCTGCCATCTGATTGGTTTTCATTGTCTGGGTGGCTCCAATTTCAGTAAATGCACTGTAAAGTGGTTCTGACAAAAAGTATCTTGTTTACCATGTCAAACATACCCCTGCATCACCCAACTTTTTCTTGTATTTCTCTTCGACCTCCTTCACTTTCTCTGTGTGATCTTTGACATGTGCTTCCCAATCTTCTTTGGTGATGGTTTCTGTTCAAATACATAACCCAGGACATGTAAATGTAAATGCTAACCCAGCGCAAACAACAAACAGAGAGAGACCTTCTAAACAATGAGGAATTGTGGACCTTTTCGGTGATATGGCGGCCATTTGGAATTCTATTGTTTCAAATAGCTATTATGGGATGCCCAGGAGGCAAATACATTCTTACTTGCCCCCTGAGCATCCCAAAAAGCTATTTGAAGCAACAGAATTCAAAATGGCCGTAATCTTGCTAAAAAGGTCCATTACTTCACTGATATCTTAAAGTTAATTCTCACTCAGTGCCCATGGCTAGAGTGCTGTACTCTGAAAAATATTATTGTGAAGTGAAGCAAATGCATTTTGTTGCTTAAGATGAAAGGAGCAAGGACTTTACTTGTGTTGCCTATAAAATTGCTATAGTTTTGCCAGAGTACTACAGAATGAGTCAAAAATGGAACTGAAAATCAAAATCAAGTTCAGTGAGGTAAAGAACATTGGTTGGGGTTTTCAATAGTTGGTATTTACATTTTGCCTCATTTACAAAACACTTTGAGCACAGAAGGCATCATGGTATACGCCAGCTGGCCCACTCCAAACATTGCTAAAGAGTATTAGCAAAGGCCTTCAAGGGACCATACATGTACTTACATACATTCTGCATTCCCCTTTAAGTTGTTGTCTCAGTTATCACTCTTGCATTACACAAAATTTCAAGAGACTTGCCTCTCAATAATCAGAATTTTTAATTCTGTAGCTCAATCAGAGACTGAAAAACTTAACATGCTTTATACTACTTATAAGAGACAATGTACATGTAGATCTGCATTAACATCATATGAAAGATCCACTTACTAACAGAGATGGAGTGAAAGAGGGGAAAATGTCACCTTAAGTGGTTGTTGATTGTACTGTTGGGCTACATCATGGTATTTAGGGAATACTGTTAACTGTTTCTTCGGTTTTATTTGCTGATCTATCAGCTAAAAAAGCCCTTGGCTTTGAAATTATAGTCAATTTTCATAATGATCCATTACGTTTTGTACCATAACTGCAGAAATTCTCACGTGATCATTGGCTAATTTTCATTGTCAATAAGCGGACAGACAAATGAATTTATAATTTATGCAATGCGTCAACAAGCACAGACAATTTGACAACTTGTTATTGTAAAAAACAAATTGACATCAGTTTTTCATTCATCTGTCCTGTTATTGAAAATGAATTGTGTCCTAACATAATTTTGTCAAAGTAGTCTCTGGATCCATGACAATGTTATGACAAAAATAATACATGATCACTAGCAGGACAGACACATGAAAAACTGACGTCAATTTATTAATTGGACAAACTTTATTATTTGATACCTTGGGCTTAATATCAGCTGACAAAGCAACCTATAATATTTCACTGTTTATATGAACAGAATGTGAAATTGTAACAACTGTGGTTAAATAAGTAAATAATGTTACTGCTCAAACCCAAGAGGAAAAAACGCATATTAGTCACCATGAAAGAATGAATCATTCATATGCGACTTACCAATTGAACCAGAATGAGTCAGCTCACTAACATGAATGATGAACACTGTGTCCTCTGCGTGATGCATGTTTTTTAAATACCCTGTAAAGAAATATGACAAACAATGTTCAGCTGTGAAATTATCCTATCATACAACCATACTTAAAACTGGAACATTAGCAGAAGTGTTATTAATTTCAAGTACATGTATCAGCTAAAACTTTGCCCAAGTTCTAAACATCGACCAAGGCTGAAGGCCAAAAGCTGTACTCAAAGAGTACTGCACAACCACACAGTCAAATTCCTGGATGTTAGATGACAAACCACACACAACTATGAACAAAATAAAAGGAAGCCTTCTGTAAGGTCAAAAATTGACTTGCCTCAACTCCTCTATCCCCCTCCCCCCCCCCCCCCCCTCAAAAAAAAACATCCTGTTGACGTAAAGTTGTTGAACACTTTTTTTGAAACTTTCCCTGAAGGTTCCCTACCATGCACTGTTTCGAAAATACAACACAAAATATAGGTCACCTTGCTCGCTAAGAAGATATGACAGGCCAATCTTACCCTATTTATGCCTAATCACCTGCACTATTTCATTTGTCCATGTTACATTTTGCAGTGGCTGATAGTAAGTTTATCAAAGGCAATACTAGAAACATAGGCACGCAAGGCGTGCAAGAGTTATTTTTTTGTGTGAAGTGTCGGAGGTAGGAGCATTTATGGTACAGTAATGATTTGGTTAATTTGACATTTTTTCTTTGGTTGCAATGTTACATCGGTCATGGTAAGATAGCTAAATAGTAAGCCATAAAATGTTTGACAGAACAAACTACAGTTATCTGACATGTCTCCAGATTAATGTAGATACCATCTTATTTTCTAACAGGCAATTTGATTCGTTCTTTGATACAACCCGGTGTGACACGCGCACATACATAACTCCCTCACTCACTGATCACATAACCCTTCCAACCCCCAAGAGGAATTTTTGCTCAAAAATACTCAAGTTAACTTAGGGACTTTTTCGCATTTTATACGAGACATAAGTTTACCTTTTCACACAACACAACACAACACAACTTCACTGAAAATAGAAAGAAAGAGAAAAAACCTCTGACACGTTGAAAGTCTGATTTAATTAAATTGCACTTTAACTTGGTGCCACGCAGTCTTCAAAGAACATTTGAACAGTTTTCATACTTTTTACCTTAAAAAATATCAGACTGAAATGAATGTCATCAAATAAAACTATTAAACTGCTACTGCAGAGACTTAAAAACCGTCCAGAAATGAAAGCTTTTTTGTTTAATATCCTGGAAACAATAGCCGATAACTTGTCAGCTCTAATTGAATTTACTCCCATATAAAAAACAAAAGTGTTAAGTTACCATTTGTTACTAAAGATAGCAAACATCTCATGGGAAAGAGTGGTGACGATTCGTCCGCTCTAATTGAATTTACTCCCTTGTGAAAAACAAGAGTGTCACATTACACTTTGTAACTAAAAAACAAAAATATCTTGTTATATTTGCATGGAACAAGAACAAAACAATTGTTACCTGCACTTACTATTGTAAATGTTAGAACTGTTTCAAATCTTAAATCTCGTCCCCTCTAAAACATGTCCTAAGAACTAGAAGCGACGATTCGTGACCTCTAATTAAATTTACTCCTTGTGAAAAACAAAAGTATCAAGTTACCTTTAACTAAAAATAAAAATATCTCGTTGCATTTGCATACTACGAACTCATGAACTGTTTCAAACCTCAAGGCTCATCTCGTTCATTTAACTAAAATCGTCAGCCTAACCCACAGAAAATGTTGAAGTAAACCCAATATATGAATACTTCCTCCTCTTTTATAGAAGAATAAATACGGCCGTTCTGAACTTTATCGGGATCAGATCTTCTCACATACCATTTACCTTTATAACAAGAAATTTGATTGGCTGTTTATAGTAGATCCAATCTGATTGGTGTGACATACATACATCTCTCACTCACTCACTCACTCACTCACTCACCCATTGACCCGTAACATACTCGACGCACCGACTAAGAGGTATTTTTTTGTAAAAAAAAATAACTCAAAAAATTTTGATATTAGATAGAATGTTCAGGCTCAAATTGAAGCACAAGCGCGCATGGCACAGACATGATCGCGAAATTGAGTGGCAAAGCCGCGAGGCAAGAAATAGAGCCTGCTCTGATCTCTGCAAATTTTTTATTTCCATCACAGAAACCGCAAAAAAGAATAATAAACAATTATTGGATAAGGTTTTTAAGATATCCAGAATAATCAAGGTCGAGGTAGGGGATAACACCCAAAGCCGAAGGCTGAGGCTGATAACCCTTACCGAGACCTTGATTATTCTGGATATCACAAAAACCGATTCTAATAATTGTTTTATTATACACTGAACAAAAAAAATGGAAATCATGTTTTTGCTTCTACACTGACGGCAAGCAACACAAAGTGTGCGAACTTGACATGATTACCCTCAGAAATCATGCACCGCAGTCATACATGACATGATTACCCGTGACCTTGAGTGTCCTTGACATGATTATTTTATAATCTGCAGTTATGACGTCACAGGCGCTGATTTCAAAAATTCACTATATGGTTTCGGCCAATCAGAAAAGAGATAGTTCAATGTATAATAATCCAATTAATTTTCACTGGAAGTATTAACTTTGGAAGCTCAGATATCTCGGGAAAATTGTAGATCTTTTTCATAACAATTTGCAGGTGTGATATCCATTGTTGATAAAGTTCTGCAGAAGAAAAACCATAAGAGTTTATGTCTAGCAAGGACTCGCACATGATTCCAAATGATCTTGCTTTGGCAGTCTGGTCTTTGGTGGTAAACAGGCAAACATCTTTGTGTTGTTTTGTTGCCCATTTGCAGTCACATACGTTTGTAATTCAGTCAACTCTCTCTAAGATGGACACCATCGGGACCAGCCTCAGCTGTCCGTCTTAGAGAGGTGTCCAGCTTATAGAGTCGACGCAACATGACCTCAGGAATTTTAAGATAATACAGATGCTGAACCTGTACACAGTGAATATGTGTCTGTTTAAAGTTTGTTTTAAGTTATTTACTTGAACCAAACCTACAAACTGGAACAAGAAAATTATTTATAAAATTGAATCTTTTGTCGTATTACAATCAATAGTTAACGGGTTAACTAGAGTCCAAACAGTGAACAGTACATTCTGCAAACAGGAACATAACCATCTTATGACTTAGGACTGTCTTTTGCCACACCAAGTCATTTTTACTTGGGCGTATCCCAAAGGGAGCCCAAGTTTAAAATTGCCCTTCATTTTTGTTTGCATTCAGTCACAAATCGCCATCTGGTCTCTAAAGCGCATGCATCACCTGTGCATGCTTACAGCACATGGAATTTACAGAAGTTGTCGTCGTGAAAAGTGAGTGAATTTATCAAGAATCATGTTATACCAAAGGAGCCATCAACCAGGGCTATCAACTCTTCAACTTGATAAAAAGTATCTTCACAAGCATCATCGTATGATCGTGAACCAAGTAGAATCCCAGCACGAATTCAAGAACGTCTGAGCAACAAGAGCAGAAAGGTTAGAAAATTTGTTTACAAATGTATCTGTTCGAGTACACCTAAGTAAAACGCACCGAGAAACTTCGTTAAGTATAATAAAGATAAAATCTCTAACTAAACGATATTTTCTCGTTATTTTCTTGTAACAGAGCTATGTGTCTTTACAAGAGTGAAACCCATGTAGCGAATTATTGTACATTTAAGCTGAAAGAAACTAATGTACATGTACATTGACCCCAGCAAGACAATTCTTGGCTTGCACTGTCACGCAATCCTGACGCAATAAAAAATTTATTCGACATCCATTTAGTGGATTAAATCAAGAAATTGTGATGTTATAGGAGATTAATAAAGATGACACTTCGCTAATTTTTAATTCTGTGCGTTTTCCCAAGCTCAGATATTCGTCGAAATATTTCGCACAAATTTACAGAGACGAGTACCTCCATGGTACGCCAACATTGCGGCTGGAAAATAGTGTAAACATCTGGAGCTTACTTTAGCTATCCAGGCAACTGATAATCTGTACTGAACAAACAAGCATTTACATAAGCATTTACATTCACAAGAAACATAGATCAGAATTTATTGGTAATTATTTGTTCAATAAACATTGTTCTTCATTCAAAAAGCTTGAAGTACTCCTTAAACATACTGACAAACAGAAATTCCCACGAAACACCAATTTCAATCAAAGTTCCCTTTTTTCCAAAAAACAATACCATTTGCAAGGGGAGATGAAGCTAGCAAAAGATATCCCTGCAAACTTTGCTATAGTTTCCCTTTTAACCCCCAGAAAGTAATAAGACATTGTGTGGTTCCAGAATATGTCCATATTCCCCCACAGAATGCATTGGAAATTCCTGAGGGTGGCAGTGGTCTCAAAGGCCAAAAACTTTAAGGAAATGTATGACGCTTAATTGGAATTTCTAGAGTGGGGGGATTAGAAAAAATCCCTTCCGTGTGGGAGATGTGGATAATTTAAGAAACTACACATTTTCCAAAATCTCCGCAAAAGAAAAGTTACTTTACTCTTAAAGTGCCTATGAAGTAAGAAATAATTGCAGCTGATTTGGAAGGCTTTTCAAAGTAAAGAAAAATGGCGTTTTCCTTTTAAGAATATCTTTTTTCGTTTTAGAGATATTCACATTTTTGTATTATAAGTGATGACGTCATAGGTGGTTTCACTAAAACAGTTTGACACTCAATCAAGAATATCTCTAGAAATATTAAAGCAGTGTTCTTTAAACTTGGCACCAGAAATGTACATCACAAAAGAAACAAAATGACACCCGTTGTGCCATTGCCATGACAACAGTTATGCCGCTGGTCCTGTTTTAATTAAAACTAACATTACCAGATTTTATCATAAACAAGGATCATCCACTCCCAACAATCTAATGGGGAGAGTTAAAACAATATGGGAATCATGTGTGTTCCGAGCAAGACCCTCTGTCCCTTTTCGAAGGGTCGCAAATTGGCATATTTGGTTTTTCACACAAAGAGACTGGAGCCAAAAGTGTTGCCATGGCAACAACACAAAAGATGTCATTCTCTTTCTTTTGTGATGCTCATTTGTGGTGCCAAGTTTGAAGAACACTGCTCCAATATTCCTACAGATATTCTTGATTCAGTGTTTTACTGTTCAAGTGGAACCACCTATGATGTCATCAATTTCCTCATTTGCATAATACAAATAATATAAATATCTCCAGAACGCAAAAAGATATTCCAAAAAGGGAAAGGCCATTCTTCTATACTTTGAAAAGCCTTTCAAATAAGCAGCAATTATTTTTTACTTCATAGGCATTTTAAAAAACTCTCCCAAATCATACTATAACCAAAAGAATGCAATCATTCAAAACAATATCTGAAACAAGCTGGGTTGAAAAGCGTTAACCCATAGAACAAACATGACATTTTAGTATCTGAGTTCATTTCAATAAGCAATACTTTATCTACTTTTTAAAAATCCTGTTGGCCACATAGATGGAAAAATGCAATCATATAGGTTGAAAGTTAGCATTTTACTGCCAAAACCTTCATTGCTTTACTTTAAAAAATGCAGACCACAGAGCAGGCCTAAAAAAAGGGACAGTGGGCAATATACAACACTATGCTAGAGCTATGAAAACAATCGACAAAAGACAACTAAGACTTCACCATGTCGATTTCCTGGCGTTTACAGCTCGATATGCCAGGAAAGATGCCCAAGTTTACGCAGATATGCGTCTTGTTGCTAAAAAAAAAAAGGTGGTAAAAGTTAACCAAGGTGGTGGTTATGGTCTAGAAGTGCCTTGCCAGTATTCATTTAAAGGGAACTCACTAGCTGTGAAATGGTTAAGTGAACACATTGCGAAAGAAAGAAAGAGGAATCAAGAAAGAAATACCGGCAGCAAGAGGAAGCAGTAAGGGAATAACAGTGGGAAAAGCTGTAGTTCAGCTAAGAAAGCAAGAAAATAACTGTTTTACATTACAATACAATTTGATGGTTGTCACCTCCAAGTTATTTTTTGACTGGGACAATGACTGATTAAATTTTAACTTGGACTGTATGTATTCCGCCGACAAGATAAGAGCTGTCAATTATTAAAACATCTGGTGTTAAAGAGTCGCATACTTGGTAATTAAGAATTCTTCCCTAAATCGTAATTTGCTGTCACATTCAGCACCTCACAAGTGTCCGTTGACGATTTCAAAGTCTCCGTTGTCCGTCTTATGGAGGTGTCCATCTTATAGAGAGTCTGGTTATAGAAAAAAAGACTGACAAACGGCCGGGACCAGCACAAGGTGTCCGTCTTATAGAGGTGTCCATCTTATAGAGTGTCCATTCAGAGAGAGTTGACTGTATTTAACTCTTTCCATATGCAGTCAGCAACACGAGAAGTACATCTTGATTCATTAACATACTTTCAACTGCTATTTCCTGCTCCCTCTTTAGCTAGTTGGAATTGTATCCAGATATAGACCAGAAATTTGTTAAAACATTAGTACACGTGCACTTAACTCTTCCTCTGACTCCAAATGTGGACGACTTATTTTTTATTGTCACAGCATGCAGTAAATTACCGACTCCATGGGGATCTATTAAATCGCTCCTCATCAAACATGATAGATTAACAGTTTTCTCACCTTTCCCGCTTTTCGACCAATGGTACATGTATTTCACTTCGCTCAGGCGAAGCAGAAATGAAAAAATTACAGAGATCAAGGCAGGCTCACTTTCTCAGCGCCTCTTCACCAGACTCCTTCACACCGGATCACTTTGCTCTTTACCGCTTGCACGCGTGACTTAAAGGTGAGCCTGCTCACAGGCTAATGGAACGTCTCAAGCAGTGCTGGAAATTAGTGCTCACCCACTCAGTGTGAAAAGTGTCAGGCGGGAATAATCATCAATCACTAGCCTGTTTGCCCAGTATAATTTTCATTTTTGGAAAATTATTTATTAATAAGCTTAAATATTGAAAACACTCCTTTTTGGCAAGATTGTCTCTGAACAAGAGTTCACCAATGCTTTCTTTACCTTTTTTTATCTTCCAAGATGCCCAAATAAATTACTACTAATACACAACATAGTGTTTCAAAAATGGACAAATTGACATATGGCTTCCTCCAGTGAGAATTTAAACAACAGTTACGTGTGTTTGAAATGACACTGCTCGTCTTTAGTTGAGCCGACAGTAATTAGTGAAGATGGCACATGACAAGGATGTTTGCTTGCTAAGAAATGAATTTCACAAAGATTTATCTTGAAAAAGAAACTGCTTTGAAAGTTTAAAGTGGTACTATGACGAAAATCACACCTTGCCTATCTAAGCCATTTTAAAACAACAAGTAGTCTGTATGAGAAACAAGAAGCTATTTCTCAGAAAGAAATGGTGTTTCGTTTCTGGAAAGGTATTCAAAGTCTGAGGAAGACCGGGGTTTTGATATCTTGTGCATGAGAAGTGAAGGGGATATGCGCTAATGCGCCACTTTGCACCGCACTGATCTGCTCAGTTGTCAGAGCCTGGGGTTTTTTGACCAGGTGAGGTTTAGTACTGAACCTATTGTAAAAGAGAAAGGGCCAATTAATTTAAGTTGTCTACACATGTATAAAATACTACAGTCAACGTGCTTCAAAATGTATTTACCTGTGATACTTCACTTTGACTCTGCCCAAGGGGAGGCGAGGGTGCTCCCATATATCAGCTAGACAGGTATGTCCAGCATCAGAGGGACATTTTTTAAAGACATTTTAGTCAGAAGTAGAGTATCAATTTTGGTCATTTTGGTCTCAAACTGGGTATGGTTTTAGCACTCTAGTCTTGAATTAGGCTTTTTTTTTAGAAGCCACTTTTTTCATTATTATCGATAAGACCAGCAACTAAAGCCATTCACAATACTTTTAACATCATTCTGAACTAGAGAACTACAGCAGGTCTGAAACAGGGTATCAATTTAAGGGTCAGGCCATAAATAGGTTAGAAAAATCGCAGACTTTGGTCTTAAATAGGGTAAATGCTTTGGGAAGCGGGCCGCACAGCCCTGCCAAATTTTTCAGAAATTCAAAGTGTTGTGTGTGAGGCTAAATAAAGCTTAGAGGCAAAAGCATTTGACGCATAATTTTTCCCATTTCTGTGCCAGGCAGTCCTTCATTCGAATGGATGTGGCACTCTATGTTTCGTTGTCAGTGACGCAGTATATTTTTCTTTTCAAAAAGGATGCCTCGTGTGACGACAGTTGTGCAATTATTCCTCCACTTTCGCTTGAATATTATGAAGCTAAAATACAAATGGTATCAGTGTTTTCATGGAAACCAGCTCTTGAAATTCCGCGGTATGTTGAAATACAAATTTTCTTATTTTCAAAAGCATGCTCTAAGAAGTAAAGCTACTGGAATTATGTCAGAAAATTCTAGAAATTCAACTAAATCTGGAAAATGTCGACACCTACAATATGAAGAAAACCTCATAAAAAACCATATTGTGCCTATTTTGCAATATACCAACGTTAATTAAATTACAATATGATGAAGTAGTTACCTTCCACAATATATTGTATCTGTAATATCATCCAAACGCACCAAGTGCATGTTCTTTTCCAGTAAACAGCCATGGAAAAGGGTGGGATTGTCCAGTTCCTGACAAGTGTTCTGATTGACCAAAATTATGTCACTGTAGTTGTGATCTTCATCACATTTAAATCAAGCACGGAAACAGATATCTCCTTTTCTCTAGAATACATCGTTTCAGTAAGACTTAGGAACATTTAAGTCGCCCGTTATTTCTACCTGTATGACATTTTAATTTCCTTTTCTTTCCAAGACACATAATAAAATTTAGTTTCGAGATGTTATTTTTGCTGAACATGTTTACCTTGTGAATTACAAGCATAAAATAATAATAAATCACTCTGAAACGGAAAACAGTACCATTTCTTTGTTGAACTAAACAAAACTAACTGCCTCCATCAGCTCAAAATATCGCATTGGTGGACAAATCAAGTGGTGTGGCGGTGTCTCTACTTCGAAAATATATTTCTTTTTCACTATCACTATCAAGTCCAGTTCGCAGTTTTCTTGTGTAAGATAATACAGAGAAACGAGAGTTTCACTGAAATGTTGCAAATGACACATTTTGTTGCGACGCACTGAGTTTTGGCTGAAATTTTGCGTATTTACGTGAACAATTACGAACTTTACTCTGATTGGATATTACAAATCACTATATAAATAGTTCACCCCTGAACTGAAAACAATACCATTTCGTTTCTGGGGAAACAAAACAAAAAATGCTGTGTACTATTTTCAAATATCTCTTTTCATTTCTGGAGATACTCAAGTTTTTAAAATATGCAAATTAGCCAAATTTCAATCAAACATGATGAAGATATCTCAGCCAATTTGTATCAAAAATGTTTGATTCTTTGAAGTAAGATTCTACTAAATATGCTCCACAATACCAGCTTAACAATTTTGTTATCATAGCAACATACTGGGTTCCAGACTTCCCCAATAATAAAGACTTTTCTAGCCACCTTTGGCATTCCATTTTGATATTAGCTATTAATGGTGCCTCATATGCATGATCCAGCAAGCATGTAAATATCTTAGCTCAAGTTCGTGGCCTCATTTAATATTTCTCGGCCTGAAAATCACTAACATAGTGAAATCAAGTGGGTGGGGGCTGGAAGAGTGAGTTGCCATGGGAACAGAATTTTTTATAACCGTAGGTGTGTTTCCAGTAGAACTATTAGCCTACCAAGTTTCAATGGTCTGTGCTACAAATTGGCCAATATAGTGATGACGTCATAGGTGGTGCCACTAAAACAGTACAACACTCAATCAAGAATATCTCTGGAAATATTAAAGCCGTGTTCTTTAAACTTGGCACCAGAAATGCACATCACAACAGAAACAAAGTGACACCCGTTGTGCCATTGCCATGAAAACAGTTATGCCACTGGTCCTGTTTTAATTAAGAATAAAATTGCCAGATTTTATCTTAAACAAGGATCATTCACTCCCAACGATCTGATGGGGAGAGTTAAGACAATATGGGAACCTTGTGTGTTCTGAGCAAGATCCTCTGTCCCACTTTAAAAGTTGCAAATGGGGATATTTGGTTTTTCACATAAAGAGACTGGAGCCAAGAGTGTTGCTATAGCAACAACATAGTAAGTGTCACTCTGTTTCTTTTGTGATGTACATTTCTGGTGCCAGGTTTGAAGAACACTGCTATAATATTTCTGGAGATATTCTTGATTCAGTATCTTATTGTTTAAGTGGAACTATTTATGACATCATCACTTTCCTCCCTTGCATAATACAAACACGTGAATATCTCTAAAACGAAAAAAGAAATTCCAAAAATGAAAACCCCTTTCTTCTTCACTTTGAAAAGCCTTTCAAATAAGCTGCAATTATTTTTTACTTCATAGGCACTTAAAGGGGATAATTTGTACACCAAAATTATTCAATGAAAACTAGCGAGACAATCTCAGATAGTGCAGAGCGTAATTGATAGCTCTGGCACGGTAGTCCCATAAGTACTCACCCATTCTCTGTTCACTTCCAGTTTGTGTCTACCTTGGTAGTCTGCTAGGGCTTTTCCCCTTAGCAGTGTGTATGTTTCAAGGTTGTATTTGCATCCAAGGTCCAAAAATTACGTACAAATTACTACTGGTGTTTTACGTTGATTTTCATTCATTTTAAATTCAATAATACGTTGAAGCAGCAAACGTAATAATTTAGCTCTTCGCACCAACTTTGTAACTTGATACTTTTGTTTTCCTCACAAAGGCATGTAATATGAAACCCTTGTTTTCTCCAAAACACACCGTAGATGTGATTGGTTTTTGGAGATAAATGAAAGAAAGTTAAATATCTGATGTAGTGATGGAGAAACGGAACAGAAACGATGTTGTTTTGCTAAAAATCCAAACTTTTTTATCACTGATGAACAAGAAATAATTTAATTATCAAATAGTCACGAAATACCACTTTCCTTTTCTGTTGCCACCTTTGTTGTTAACAAGAAAACAATTCAAAATTAACACACAACGATATTGATGGCTGAGAAGCATTTCAATGAAAAGTATTGAAGATAAACAGTGCTACTTGGCCAATATGAATGAGTCTCCTCAAAGACTGATTAAATTAATTTGCGCTTTCATTAGGTGCCATGGAGTCTGCAGTAATATCTGAGCACTTTCCTGGTTTCTTTTGTCATAAATTTACAATTTGCAGAGTATTAAAGCCACTAACTTGGGAACTTTTTGGCATCTCTTACAGACGCAATTAAGGCAAGAAATAAACAAGCCACTAAGGAGAAGCAATACATTTGAACCCTGACAAACACACTATTGTAGATTGGAAACAGCAGATGATATTTGTTGAACTGACCTGTGTGTAATTCTAAAACCTATGCAGCCACAGTAACGTTCCTGAAAAAGGACTGCTGTCCTTGGTCACATGACATGACATAAAAAATACCCTGTGGAAAGATAGTGTATAACACTAACGATGCTAGAACGCATGCGTCCTACATGTTGAGTTCTACCATAAGGAAAACCACTCAACATTTCTGCGTGATTCCGTATGCAATGTATCCTCCACCTAACATAGAAGCCACAAACGCTAACTAATCTACACATGCGTTTAGAGTAAATTAGTTTTGTTCTAAAGAGAATGGTACCACAAAGAGAGCAAGGGGTTACCTGAAACAAATATATAGCTTTGCGATGTTCACACCCAACTGACAGTGATGGAACACGTTTACAATGCAATTCAGAGGAATCACCTTGAGGGCTAGGATTAAGATGGATTATGAGATGTCACTGGTAGGGATATTAGTCAGGCGAAAGCCAACAAGAAAATTATCCTTGTATTTCCTGTCAAAGCTCAGTCACGTGCAATGGGCAAGCAATACCGCAGACAAGTAATAAAGGCTCAACCTTCTTTCCACGATGGCCTCCATGATGTAGAAGTCGATGCTAAAAGGAAGAGATATTTGTGGGGGCTTCAGCCTCCACTATGCTACCGTCGGCGGAATTTGTTTGTCTACATGTCGCGTATTGCGAGGTCCTCTAGGAGGAATTGAGTAGGCTTATATGACGTCAGCGTTCGATACACGGTGGCCATTGTTGTTTTGAGTACATGTAATATTTTTCCACAGCTGTCGTGAGTTGGTTGCAGTTTCCAAGGTAAGTTATTTTCCATTTCTAAATTGCTTTGCCTCGTTTTTGTTACATATTATCTTTCTTTCTGCACAGCCCTCGAGAACTTGTACTCTTTGTTATTTCACTTAGACCTTCGTGAGAAAATTTCTTCAGCAATAAAAGATTTCGTATACTCACCAAAGCCATCAACTTATCCAGGCTCTGCTCGTGTTCAATGTGGATTGCATGGGAGAAGTATGCGCTTTCCCAAGCACTCACCTTCTTTACACAAACGAGTGTCAGTTATTGGACTCTACTGTTATCACATAAATTGTATACATGTACTTGTACTGTGCAGTCATTTTGAGCAGCTGTGAAAGCAGTCAAACTGCTGAACTTACATGTACTGGAGCTGTTTGTTAACTACATGACAATATTAACTGCAAGTATGGGGACATCAATTGAACAATACCAGTCAAGGAAGAGAAGGATGCCTTATCACAGCTGATCCTAAAGTTTTAATCATGGCACCGTTAGTAGATAAAGTGTTCAACGTGTTCACAAACACATTACAAGACAAAAACTATACATCCTTTGCTGGCTCAGTACTTGTCCACAAAATGGGGGAAGGGGAGGGGGGTGCTTATTTTAAATTTTGGCCAATAAGAGGGGTACTTATTCGAAGGGGGTGCTTATTCGAGGAGGGGCACTACTTTGAGGATTTACAGTAACATGGTGTCAGATGAATGTGATCTATTCTTGGTCTTCATGTGACATAGTCATACTTTTTTAAAAATTACTTTTTCTTCGGAGGTTTTAGTTTTATCAGATATAAGACCCTTTGGGAACTTGACGTTTTATAACGTGTTAGCTTGACAAGGTTCTTCCTTTTGTAATAGTGCATGTTTGAGTTTCCAAGCTTTTGGGTTGCATGACATTAAATGCCAGCCCAAGAAGGCTGTCTCGTAGGTCAAAAGATGAGTTGTCGCTTTAGTTTTTGCTAACTAACCAATTTTTGCACTAGAAGAAGTATTAATTTCAATGTGTCAGAACTCTAGAGCAATAACTTTTCGTTTCAATTGCAAAACTCAATGACAGATGTTTCTGTTGCTTTACAGCTGCCATATTTGTGGCCCTTGCAAAGCTGTATATATTTTGGTGAACACTTCTTTTGATAACATGTGAATGAAAAACTGCAAAAAAATTCTTGGGAAGGTTGTTTATATATCAATCATCTATCATATCCCAGATTCTTGACTTTGTTTATTGAATGGTTACAATTTTTAGTTTTGATTGCACTGAGGAGCAATAATGACAGTGTCAAGTTTGTACAAAAGAAGATAAAGAAATGGTATTCTACAAGGTCAACAACAAATCAAAAAATCGTCGAGTTGTAGAGTCTTTGGGCAAATATCTGTCTTTGCATAGCTGTAATACATCATCAAGTGTATACAAGAATGCAAGCCCACAGAGGTTATTGTGCTATTCTGTATAATGGCATTGAAGCCATTGAAACAAATCCTGGGCTTCCTATACATTGTATTGATCCTACTTTAACAATCAAGGCACCACATGATCAAAGTGCTTTGATTTATGAAAGATAAAAGGAATACATAGCTGCCCGGGCATAGCTGTAATGACCTGGTACAAATTATGGAGATGGTAATCAATTGTATTCAACACTGTCACAATGTACAGGGCAGGTGTATTAAATGTAAACAGAATTTACCATCAATGATTGGAGCTCAATATATGTCCAAGAACAATAATTTACCAGCTTAATTATAGTGAAAGCTGCACTGGTAATCTAAATCATTGTGATTCAGTAATTGAGGGACATCAGTACAGTATGTCTAAAGACAGGGCTATCTAACATACTGATAACGGGAGTTATAAGTTATTTGATTCTCATGCAACAGACGAACATGGTACAAGCCATCCCTCAGGTACATGTGTACTATTAGAAGTACTATCCATTCAGAGCTTAGTACAGTATTTCCAGACTATACAATTATGAATTATGAACGAAAGTTCAGGCTTGAGGAGTAATCACCGTTTTATTGTGACAGTTTTTTTCATATGGTCCAAAAATTATAAGAACCACACTCATCAGGCAACTTAAATGACTGGCTGGTAAAATAGAGTGTGTTCATGTGACATCATGAAATTCTCAAATCCAAAACTTAAGAGCCACTAAAGGTTTTCTCCTCATCAGGCATAAGAGGTACTAAATTTATATCAGTTTACAACTTTCCAGCTCAATAGTGTCCTTCATTTGGAAACCAGCGCATTTTGAATTTCAAAGTTTAGGGGTGCATGACATAAAGCTAAGATCACGTTTGTTGAAAAATATACACTTATCTCGTGATTTTTAGCCACTTTAGTTAAAGGAGTTAATGTATTAGGAAAAGTGCTTGTGTAAATGTTTTTTGGTTCAGTTCAGATAATCAGTTGACTAGATAGCCAAAGTAAGTTCCAGATGTTTACACTGTCAATTAATTTTCTGGCCGCCATATTGGAGGACTAAGGAGGTCCTCCAACGTGGCAGCTCCATACTAGGCTCTATAATTTTGCACAGAACATTTTGACGAATATCTCAACTTTGGGACAACGTACGATTTATCATCTACAAATATCACAATTTCTTGACTTTATCCACTGAATGGTTTTTGATTTTATTTTTTAATGCATGACAATGAACCCACTCTGTTGGAAAGTTGGCAGTTAAATGTGGAAATTTGAATGGAGGCTACAGCAAATGCATTACATCTAGGCTATTTGAAAAGTGACGAATATTTTGTTCAGTACCGTTACAGTTTCATGGTATTTCTTTGAGACATGCATCTATTAGCAAGTACATATCACAGATGCTATTTTTTGAACCGCTGCGCACCAAAAATGATCAACACCGTAGCTACAGCCTGACTTACGACCTTAGAACATCTTGAAACAATGGTACTGAAGACTGTTTTGTATAATAAGTCAGTCGAGTATTCTCAAATTTTGAAGCACAGACGCATAAATAACATCATTAACATTTTGTTTCGCACATTTCTGTAAATTATATAAAACAGATAGATACCATGTTGTTGTGTGTCTGTTCAGTAATAGATCACAGAAGATCTCAAAATGTGGTAAGAACATCAGTGACACACTTGCCTAAAGGCCTGGGGGGAGTACTCCCTTATTTGGCCTATAAGGGGATGTGCGGCTGGACAGGATATGGCTTTTTCGGCCTCGCTGTCCTGAATAGGGAATACAATTTTACTTGCCTCTGTCCTAAACAGGGTCTGAACCTGTCCTAAGCAGGATGTGGTTACATGATCTGTACAAGTTAAGCCTGCGAGCAGGCTCACCTTTTTTAAGTCTCATGCGCGAGCAGAAAAGAGCGAGTCAGCGAGGGAAGCGATCTGGCGGGAGGAGTCTGCTGCAGAAGCACCAAGCTTGATGGCCTTTTGTATAGTTCAAGTAAAACAAGGAAGTGTATATTTTGTCCCTTGTCCTAAACAGGGCCTTAAAATAGAGTGTGTGGTCCAACACAGGATAGGGATTTTCGAGTATTTTTCTCCTAAACAGGGTCAGGATTTCAAACCCTTGGCGGTACCCTTATACCCAGACATGGATCAAGTACCCCCCTGGGCCTAATGGCTCGTGTCCCTTTTTTTCCCTCTTACCTTGCCACATTCTGACGTCATCCGTGATCTATTAAATGATTAGATTATGAGCTTGAGATTTCTATCACGTGATTCTTGACAAGGGCACGGCCCGAGTCAACCATCATGCATAGATAGTGAGAGCAAACAATCTAATTGTTTTAGTATTAATCTACTAGTCATTCAAAACTTTATCTAAATCCTCTTCACAGACACTTCGAAAACATAAAGAGGTGGCCGTCATTTTGTTAACAAGGGCACACTGCTACGCTACTCACTATCTGTCGCAGATTTTACGATAACTGCAGAAATTCTCACGTGCTCATTGGCTAATTTTCATTGTCAATAAGCAGACAGACTCATGAATTGATAATTAACCGCGTGGCCATGGGCCGAGCGCGGTTCATAATCTACCCTTGGTTTATTTTTTATTATTTTTTTTTTTTGTCGGTGACCAGACCCAAACTTCCTCTCGGCCAAATTTTGAGTCACGCAACATGTGATGTTTATTCAGTAAAAGCTGTTAAAACATTAATACCCGGACAATTTTACGGATATTGTTTTCTTTGTTGTGGGTAATATATATCTTCTTTTGGTTTTATCGAAGCGTTGGATTCAAACGGAATAATAAATACGCTAAAAAAGGTATTACGTCAGCCATGGAATGCGTTGAAGTTGCAGCTTTCACTTTCGATAGGTGACAAATAAGATCGTGTTTACTTTGCAAGTTTATTTCGCCAAAAGCGACGGTCATTAATTTATTTCCAATTTTGCCAGTATTTCTTGTGGTTTAGGCAAATGATGGAAATTCTTTGGCTGTTTCATCACAGCGAGGTCATAAATCGGAAGGAAAATTAAAAATTTGCAAGCGAAGCAAAGAACTTGTCAGAACACGCAAGGATTATGTCATTGGTAGGGAAATAACCACCATACTAAAGATAGCCGTGGATAACGCAACTCTTGAATTATGTGACTCGTGACTTCTTTGCTAGCCCTTTTCTCAAGGGAAAAAAAACAATTAAATTTAATCGTGAGTCAAGAAAGCTGTTGTTAATTTAACTCATCTTAGGTCCTGACTTTCGCGGGAAAAAATTAAAAACCCAGCGCTCGTCAAAAAATTTTTTTTTTCACCAGAAATTTAGCTCGGAACATATACATATTTATATTCGTTTGAATCGTCCATGAAATGATCTTTTCCGGATATTTTTTCCTTCGGGGTCAACAAAAACCTCCGATTACAAAATCACGCCGAACCCACACGTTGCAAAAAAAATCTCTTCAAAACCCTGACTTCGAAGCGATATATCACTTTAGCGTTAATAGCTACCACACATCGGCAGACGGTAAATCTATTCCTTAACAATCCGACTTTATCGATTTCAGCAAAATCGAACAAAACCAGAATTAAGTAGAATTTTTTTGTGACCTCACTTCCTAGACTTGACCCAACAAGGGAAGCCACGGTCGCCCATGGCAACCGAAAAACACGAACATAACAAAGCCGACGTTTCGGCCAAAAAACTCCAGAATTATCGCCTGAGAGCTTAAACTTAAATGGGAATATCCTTTTCGAACTTTTTTCAACTGATTTAGACGAAAGAATGGCCTTGGCGTGCTACATAAAAGACCAAGAGTAAAAACAGAACAGGAGAGCATAACAAGCCGATAATATTTCACCGTGTGGCTTTCGGCACGAAAACGAAAATACAGCTTACTTCCGCATAAATTCACCCTTAGAAGCCAGCAACTGGTCCCAAATTACTTTCTGTATTCTTACAAATGTCCTGACTTCCATCTCCGAAAGATTTTGCCCCAATTTTGAGCAAATAAACATTTCGCCAACGGCGACCACCAGAGAGTCCTAAAGCGATGACGTCATGGTGGCTTTGCATACTAAATTAGCTAACTTGACAAAATTCTCCCGAGGGGGGGATATGAGGAAAAGAGTGGAAAAATGGCCTGTACCGTAAAAACTCGTGTATAAGCCGCACCTTTTTGCTGAAATTTTGGGCTTATATACGAGACCATTGCTTTCAGAGGGGGCTAATTGCCTAGTTAGGGGTCAGATATAGCACTTAAAAATGTAAGTAAATAAACATTCAACATTTTGAAACCTGTTGCTGTTGTTGATCATTGCTTTTGATAGAAGTGGTGGCTCCTAAAGGAGCCTTTGTCTCTTCAGGTTTTAAACCTCAATCTTCTTCGCGAGTAGTTCTTTCAAGCGATTCATTTGTAGTTCCTTTGCGCAGCTAAACTCTAACTGGCATGGAATCTCCATTCCTCCACAAAGCTGCTTACAATGCCTTCTGCGACCGATCACTTCAATACTGATCTCTTCGCCATGTGCAAGAAAATACCACGCTATTCGTGAGAACTCATGGGGCAAATGACTGACTGTTTCGGTGTCCTTCACAACTTGCACCGCGTGTTTATCCATAGGATTGTTAAACTCACGTCGAGCAACAAGTTTTTCACCAATTGAAGGCTTCCATATATGTTTATAAACATGGTATCCATGCACAGCTGATGTGAAATGGAACTTTTCCATGTTGTTTATCGTTCGTTCGATCGTTCAATTCGATTGATCTACGTGACTCGGCCCAGGCTTCTTATCGGTTTTTAGCTAGCCAATCAAAGTAGAGTGCATCTGTGAGGCGTTGCTAAGTGACCTAACCAAGCCGCATGCTTGTGGCTGTAAATAAACCTTTTTTTTTTTTTGCATGACATTGATTCTCAAGGAACTTTATATTCAAATTTTCGATAATATGCTCAGCTTATACGGTTACCTATGTAGCATGGATCCTAAATAATTTTAGTTTTGTAGGTATATTAGTTCTATGATCGTGGAATGTCACAAAAACTTGTGCTAAGAAAACACAAGGATCAAGTCATTCGCAACTTGAACATGGTTAACCGATTGTCTGTATATTGTCTATTTAAACCAATCAGATTTTACTCTGTTTGATCCGCGCAAGAGTCAAAACATTCAACACATGTTTTCATACTGTCAGTTTATTGTCATCATGTCAGGAAGGGGTTCTCCCAGAGCATCGTACACTGCGTCTTTTAAACTTCGAGTTGTTGCATATGCTGTAGAAAAAGGAAATCGTGCCGCTGGAAAGCAGTTCAGTATAGATGAAAGCTGTGTGCATCGCTGGCGCTCGCAACCTGAAAAGCTGCTGAAAACACCACGAAACAAGCGAGCTCTACGTGGTCGATCTGCTGCATTTCCTGAACTTGAAAAAGAAGTCACTGCGTGGATAACGGAGAAACGCAAAGCTGGCACTGGCGTATCCACCAATGTCATATGCCTTAAAGCAAAATCAGTGGCGCAAAGGCTAGGACTGGAACAATTTAAGGCATCTAAATGCTGGTGTTATTGTTTCATGGACCGATGTGGCTTCTCCATCAGAAGGCGGACCACAATTGCTCAGAAACTTCCCCAAGACTATGAAGAGAAGTTGATCAAATTTCAGCGCTATGTGATGGCTAAACGGAAGGAGCATGACTTTGATCTTAAATACATTGGTAATGCAGACCAGACCTCACTTACGTTTGACATTGTAACGAACAGTACCGTTGCAGAGAAAGGAGTGAAGAGCGTCCCACTTCTAAGCACAGGTCATGAGAAGGATAGGTTTGCTGTTATGCTCACCTGCCTCGGAGATGGAACAAAACTCCCACCTTACGTTGTGTTTAAACGGAAAACACTTCCTAAGAACTGGAACTTTCCCAAAGAGGTTATTGTCAGGTGCCAGGCAAAGGGCTGGATGGACGAAGCACTCGTGCAGGACTGGTTACGGACCGTTTGGAGTAAAGTTGGTGGCATCAGCAGGCAAAAGTCCATGCTTGTGTGGGATTCGTTCCGAGCCCACTTACCCAAACCAATTCGCTGTACCTTGAGGTCTCTAAATACGGAGCCCGTAGTGATTCCTGGTGGCATGACCAGCATGCTTCAGCCATTGGATGTATCTATCAACAAACCCTTCAAGGACTGCATGAGGGCAAAGTGGCAAGAATGGATGTTGGCTGGAGAGCACACCTTTACTGCCGGAGGTCGTATTCAGAAAGTCGAGCTTGATGAGATCTGCAGATGGATCAGTGATGCCTGGAATGACATACCAACTGAAATGATTGCGAAGTCGTTTCGCAAGTGCTGTATCACCAACGCAATGGACGGTACAGAAGATGAAAAAATCTGGGAAGAGGAGTCTGACTCGGATCCATTCATAGACATCGACGAACTAGACGGCGATGAAGAGTTGTACTATGCAGATGACTTCGAGCGACAGCAAGCAGAAATTGCACCTGAATTCTATGAGGTCATTTTCGGTGAAAGTGACAGTGAGGACTTTTATGGTTTCTAACTGAGCTGAACGATAGAACATTTTCACTTTGGACAAAGATTGATAAGACGAACTTCAAATTTGCACATGTAAATAGTTTTTGCGTAAAAGTAAGGATAGGTTAACTTTTTAATATCGATAACACATGTACCCGTTTCTCTTTCGGATACAAATGTATCAGTTAGTATTGTAAAATATAATCTACAAGTCCATTTATTTGCGTGTGTATTTCTCTTGTGTCCAGACTCTCTCTTTAAATGACTGCGTGGTTACTAAGCAATCATTTTGCATCGATCGGTCAGAGATTGTTTTGCTCGGATTTCCGTTTGAATTTCATCGTTTTCCACTATCGCCTTTAGCAATAAAAGCAACATCTTGTCAAAAGAGCCTCTCTTTAGGAGGATATCGGAAATTCCATTGAAGAATAGCTTGTAAAAGGTATTTCAAGAGTTATTTAGCTCGCAGCAAATACACAGCATCAGATTTGACCAAGCTTACAATGTACAAGTAATCACTTTCTTTTCCTTTTTTCTTTTTTTCAAAATCAAGCTCGAAAGTTGGGGGTGTGGCTTATATACGAGTGCGGCTTATACACGAGTTTTTACAGTAATTGGCTAATGATGAGATCATCCCACTGTCCAAATTTGGTGAGAATCGAAAGTAACGCCAATTTTCTGTCACGTTTTCAATCTACGGTCGGGATAAAGTTTAGTGTTCGTATCTTCATGCTCATACATATCCCGAAGAAATTTCCAAATTAAGACCATTACGTCATGGGAGACAACGGCTACGACTGATGGTGCAATAATAGAGTTTGTGTTGATCAAGTGATGTGACGTCTACAGTAAGAAAAGAATCAACAAGGACTGCTTTGGAATGTGCATTGCATTGCAACTGTAGCGCTACCAAAACAGTTAAATTTTAAAAGCGCGGTTATAAGATCTAACAGATCTTCTTGTTTATGTAATGTGTCAACAAGCGACAGTGGATAATTTGACAATTTGTTTTCGTAAAAGCAAATTGGCGTCAGTTTTTCATGCATTTGTGACTTGTATCCACTATTCCAACCTTGCCCACCCCTGAAGTACTTTAAGTTTTCACCAGAAGAGCAGAACTACCCGGTTGAAAGCTCTCTTACCTTCTTGTTTACATAGTTCGTTTCAGCTGGTTTCACATGCCCATCACGTGAAAACATATGTACATTTGCATGTGCATCGTTGGAATAGATTCCAATATAAGGAATGTGTACGACGCAAAAATTATCTGAGATTGAAAAATCACAGCTTAGGCAATAAGTTTAAACCGCAGCTTGAATAAATCTTATAACAATTTGAGTCTTCTGATCACTCAATTTCAAGCTGACAAACATCGCTATCTCCACGGTGCTCCGTCCTTGATGGAATAGACTATCAAACTGCTTTGAACTGTAACGACGCAAAGCTTCACCTTAATTTATCGCTACTTACAGTCACAAGCCTTCTCACTGTGTTCACTTCCATCGACGGGAATACCGACTTTCCTTTCTGACTTCGCCATTGCGTGTCTTTTATGCGTCCGCTTGAAAGTTTTGAGGTGGAGGCTAGAGAAGTCGATCCAGTTTGTACGAGTTTCGCAGTGGGCTTGGTCGCCTCGTCTCAGTGTGCTGAGGCCCAGGCTTTTTGATACGTCTACGTGACCTAGTGACGTCATCAAATTCATCCAAAAAAACTAAAGATCCACCAAAGTTTTTATCCTAAAGTTATATCTGTTTACAACTTTCTAGCTCGATAGCGCCCTTCACTTGAAAACCAGCGCATTTTGAATTTCGAAGTTATGATGGTGCGTGACATAAAGCAGACAGAAACTTATGGCGTCTCTACCGCGCGCTCGTGCACGCGCACATTGAAAACATGGCGGATTTGCCTTGATATTGAGTTCTGTCAGTTGAAAAATGGCTATAGGTCACTAACGAGCTCGAGCAACCCAATTTTTTTTCTAGTCGTTTTAATCAACTAATCATTATCTTTGCGTGAGAAAAGACTGATCTGATTTCTATTGCTGAAAATTGACGAAATAGGGAAAATAGCACCTGCTCTGTGGTCTTTTCTATTTTGCAGTTTGACAGCCGTGGCAAGCAATTTGGTTCCAATATTTTAACAAGGATTCAGCTGTCTGCTAAAATCAAACTTAAAAAGTTTATTTGTGTCCGACACAAGTATTGACTGTAGTTTGAGGCGTGTTTTCATGAGTCTGGGCTCACAAAGATTTTACAATAACTTGGAATGCGTTCTTGTAATATAAAGCATTAAATGATGCCGAAATGGGACATTTTCAACTGCTTAACGAACATGGGCACACTCCTCCTTTTTATTTTATAATTAAAGTTCTCAGTGGACAAAGTTTGAACAGGGGATTATTTCAGGGGAATTACCTTAAGACGTATTTGGAAAAGTACTTAGTTAAATGTTTATTTGTTCAGTGCAGATAATCATTGTCAGAGATAACCAAAGTAAGTTCCAGACGTTAACACTATTTTCCGGCCGCCATATTGGTGTACCAATGGCGGCTCCATACTAGGCTTTGTAAATTTGAGTGGAAAATTTCGACGAATATCTCAACTTTGGGGCAACGCACACGCCTTAAACTTGGAGAACTGCCTTCTTTATTTATCTTCTGTAATATCACAATTTCTTGACCTTATCCACTGAACGGTTTATGATTTTATTTTTTATTGCGTGACAATGAAAACGTTCTATTCTGATATTTCTTCTTCCATTTACTTAACTGATTCATCCAACAAACGTTGATAGCTTTATTTTCAAAATTATGAACCTTGTTATTGTTAGTCAGCCCCATGGAGATCAAACTACAGTACAATCCCGATTTTTCGAACCTCCAAGGGAAACGAAAATTGGTTCGAAAAATCGGAAGGTTCGAGAGATCGGTAGTCTCCTTTGCAGCCGTTTTTTGGGGGCAACGTTGCGTGACATCCCAAAAACGGCTGCGGAGGAGACTAAGAGATCGAGGGTAAGACTGCGGATTGAGGAGAGGGAACGACTTTTGGTTCGAGTTATCGGAAGGTTCGAAAAAATGAGGGTTCGAAAAATCGGGATTCCACCGTAATTTGTAAACACGTGACACGACTTACACAAAACGCTGCCAAAAATAAAAATATAAAAGTAGAAACCGACACAACGTAGGATGATTTTTTTTAAAGGCGTACTATTTTTCGGCTGGCCAAACCAGCCTTCTTCAGGTACAATGAAGACTTTACATTGAGACGTGTTTTTATGTAGGATATTTTCGTAATATCAGAAATACGTAAAACTAATTGACTGTGTAAATTAAAGATAAGCATATGGTAAAATTAATCTTTAAAAACACAACAAGTCAACGCTTTTCAGTTTTCGGAACATGTTTCGATGTTTCAAACATCAAAAGCGTTGCTGTGTTTTTAAAGATAATTGTTGCATTTGTGCGATCAAAACCATATGGTAAAATAAAATAATTAAATAACATAATGACAAGAAAAAAAAACCGAACACCTTCACAGGTTAGATCAGCTCAGATTTGTTTGTTTCAAGTCCCTATTTCAGTAATATTAGAAAACTGCAGTCACATAAATAAAAAAAGATCTTCTAGATTTCCGGTCTAAAGTGTAGGTATAAATCCAACCGTGACGAATTTTTTTAGTTCCGAGACATCAGCCCTACTAAAAAATTAGTCTACTAGCCCTCGTTTTCTAGGCTGGTTTAAGATTTAGAGGGCGCTGCCTATCGCCTACAGGAGTGATAGAGTGAATTCGTCCTACCACTACAACTTGGAAAATATAAATATTTTCCAAGTTAAAAAGGTTGCAACTCGTTTCGGCAGGCCTTCGAATGCTCGGTAGTCAAGGACCGGTGAAAAAAGGTTCTTTGGTGGTGTCTCTGATTAAAAACTTCTCGAAGAAAACATGAAAGGTAACGTGAAGATTTTCGAGCAACTTTTGTGAGAAATTTTGAGCACCTCTTTAAAAATTTGAGCATCTATTCTTTTTAGGGACAGCCCTTACCCCTTTTGTATACCTTTTTATTGAAAAAAGATATCCTTTCACGTACCTACTTAGAGCACTGTATCCATTTTCTTCCTTGGAATGGAGAAAAGTGAACATCAAGCATAACCAGAAGAGGTGTTAACCAGAAAAACAAGTATTTTATATTCAGTTCATGTTCACGTTGGACTTATTTTTCAGATTTCCCTACCCTTTCATCGATATACTTCACTGTCTGAAATCCCTACCTTGTTATCTACCCGAAGCCCGAAAAAAGGCACCCCTTTCCGGGACATTATAGGAAGTATCCCCCGGGGTTTCGCCAATTCCAATGTCGTTTCAACTCGAGACTACGAGTAGTCCCTCTCCGCCGGGGTCCCACTTTTTCTTAGTCTGTCGAACGCGAAAGTGAAACCTCGAGGAAAAAATGATTTATTTCGCGCACACATTTTTTCACGTTAATTTTTTACGCGGTCTCCCTTACGCTTATCACGCGGGCACGGCGGAATGAGAGCTCATGAACTCGCAGCTCTCCTCAGTCCCCCGAAGACGTAGCCTGCGATACACGTGCGCTCGGTCTCGCGCTTCGCGCGCGCGCATGTGTATCGCGTTAGAAACGGCTAATCCGCCTGTCCTGCAGGCTACCGAAGACGTTTCAAAAGGGTTGTATCCGGCCACAGGCGGCCCAAGCTCACAATGCGAGGAGTTCGCATAAAGATTTAAAAATCTTTATGGGAACGTTCAGCGCGCGAAACGTGACACAGTTACCGCCGACGTCTACTATTACATAACGGCCGAGTTTGGTTACGCAAAACGTGACCTTCTCCTTGCAGCATATGGTGGTGTTGTGTTACAACTTTTTGAATTTATACAGGTTCGTATGGGGAAAAACGGTAATCGACATTATAGCTGAAATTTTGGTATTTTTGCGATAAAAATGGCTTACCTCAATGCCTTGTTGTATTTTCTATTGACATCTCGCTTCTCAGCTCGATCCGAAGCCTTTTAAGCGAGTTATCGCGTTTTGGTTTTACTCTACTAAGAAAGAGTAGTCTTTCTACTTTCTCAAAGTAGTGTCAAATCGTGGTGTCACTTAAAATCTGTCGTTGTATGCATGAACTTCATGCATGATGACGCATCGATGGCGAGGTGTGACAAAGGATCGAGACAAAAAAGCACATTGTGATCTGAAGTATGTTTGGACATAAAACGATACACATCAGCCTCCCCTTTACCAGATCGCGAAAATCGAAAGATGTGGAAATTGTAGGAGCAGAAATGTAAGGCCCAGTTCAGACGCCGAACTTTTCATGAGCCGAACCAAATATATTGAATTAAGTACATGAAAAGTTCGGCGTCTGAATCAGTTAAGAACGGCTATTTGAATTTGGAACGGCCCAGCCGTTCTTCCCGCCTAGCTCAGCCGGGAATTTCGGCTTTGGAACGGCTTTGATTCAGACGTCGAACTTTTCATGAGCCGAACCTAATGCATAACTTATTATAACGTATTTTACAAGCAGTTTTTACTTTGCCTGAAAATCGCTGATATTTCGATGTGTTTTGGTTTAAACTAAATAAAGTTCGGCGAATTAAGTTCGACGTCTGAATCAACAGGTGTGCTTTTGATAATTTGGGTCGGTCCAAATTCGAATTAAGTTCGGCTCATGAAAAGTTCGGCGTCTGAACTGGGCCTAACTTATAAATTCTGTACTGGCACGCATTAATTATCTCTAGAACTCGACAGAAGAACACACAGACTGTGTCGAGAACGTGTCCACCGCGATGTGTGAAAATGCTCAAGCTTTAGCTTAAATTCATGTTTCCATGAAAAGGAATAGATTGCAGCATTTATGAAATCAGCGTGTTCCACGGTTTTCGTTTGTTTTAATTATTCTACAGGCTTTAGTAACGACGATTTCTCTTCATTTAAGAATTCGGCGAAGGAGGCGAGACTGCTAAGAAATGACATACTAAGATTAAGATGTCCAGATTTACAAACTTTCGCATGCTGCATAGCAAGAGTTGTGAAAGTCAAGCACGATCTGCTTCACATCGCTTTACAGGTAAATCAGAGCAAACTTTCTGAGTGGAATCCACGCGAAAAAGGACGACGGCTCGACGAGTATGACATCCTCGTGTTGTTCGTGGCGCAATGCACTCCAGTGAAAGTGGCGCAGTGCAGTCTGGTTAACTGCAATGCATTCTGGTAAAAAGTGATGAATTCGAGAATTCGTACCCCTTCTATATATTCTTCTTAAATCCTGATTATGTTGCTGCTCGCTCGCTACGCTCGCTCCGCAGCAATAACTCCTCGCATTGTGAGCATGGGCGGCCTGTGATCCGGCCTGACCTCACTTTCACGCGCTTTCGTGAAGATGGAACGTGAACCAATCAAAACTTCTGATAGAATGGTAGAACGCAATTACTTAACTTGTGCATCGGAGAATATCGGTAAGGAAGATGCTCTCTCGTGCTTTTAAAGAACACCAGACGGAGCAAGCGGCTCATCGCCAAAAACAAGGTATTCCAACAAGTTTAATTTTTTCTCTGGTTCTCAAAAATCCCTTGTGTTGTAAACTAAAGCTACTAATGTTGACACAGTGAGTTTTGTTTTCCCTTAATCCTTGACGGTCTCAGGGAAATAAAACTCACTGTTTCCCCTGGGGCCAGCTATTAAGTTTTTTTTTTGCAGAACGAAGCGTAACACATCATTTAACCACTTATAATTCAATGAGATTTAAATAAGTGGCCGGGTATTTTGAAGTGTAGCCGGTGTATTCTTTAGCAGTGTCTTGTAGTCTTGACATTTGTTGCTGACCATGGATGTTTATATCTGCTCAGCTGACAAGCCAGACTCTACCACAAGCCCCCTTCCCCAGGAGGCAGATACTTTGGGTGGAGAGATGTCCACTGGGTTAAACCACGACCCTGTTTAAGAAAAGTGGCCTTGTGCATGGTGTTGCCTACTGCTCAATTTTTGACCCAAGTGGTTGTCTTTGATTCCAATTTACTGAGTAGAAAAACGGAAAAATCTTACAATCTCCCTCAAAATGTTCACCCATATGGTGATTTTATTTTATTTTGTATATTAGAAAACAATCAAGCTAACAAGTGAATAGTAGGAGCTAAGAGTATTTCAAAATATGGTCGAAAATCTGCACTTCTGGCATAACAAACACGGTAATCATGGCCATTGTGCCTTCAAAGGCAGTGCCATAAAAATTGTTCCAATCTTGCCCACAAATCGTTGCAATCGTGCCCATTTTTGTGCCTTCATAATCGTTCCTATCGTTCCCTGAAGCACGCGTATCGTGCCCTTTAGCAACTCCAAGATTTGCGTCCTGCCATTGCTTGTTTTGAGTTGTGCTTCAATTAGCCCGCAATCAGGCATTTTTTTGTGCTCACACCATGCTTGTCAAATACAAATTATCATTACAAGAATGTTGGTCCGTGAGATGCAATAAAAGTCCCAAACATAATGCAGAAAAAAGGAAGGAACACCAGTGTCCATTGATATCGAAAAGAAGAAGGCACTAAGTTGGCATCAAAAACACAGACATGTTTGCACATCACATGTTAGTAGCTGTAAGTAATTTTTTCATGCTTCTTGATATAAGCTGAACTACGATTATAGTAATTAAGTCTGCTCTTTTAACAAACCGTGACCTTATTTCTTCGTACACAGAGCAGGGCTCGAAATTGCGACCAATACAGTCGTACTTGCAACTTAACTTTACTTACCACTATTTGCGACTAGAAAAAATGAGAGTAGTCGCTAGGTTTTGCCTTGACTGACACAAATTAAAAGGGCTAGCAGTAATCTCAAAGGAAAAAGAACATTACTTTTGGATGAAAGACACAATTTATTCGAATAGAGATAATAAAACAAACCCATGATTCTTTGATCGCCAACTGGATCGCCATGTTTGATTATTCTAAGGCACACTAAAGTAAACGACTCTCTCTCCTTGAAAACTTCAAAGTGGCTACCCCTGTTCAAAATCGCACTATAATGCATTGCAAACCCTTGAGTATGTCATGTATGTCTATGGATTGTGTCTCTTCTATTTCATTTTGCAACTAAAAATGTACATTTATTTAGTGACTATTTTTTACCACTTAGTTGCCAAATGGCGACTTAAGGATTTTGTTAATTTCAAGCCCTGCGAAGAGCAAGGTGGACAAATTATTCATTTGAGGTGGGAAGATTTTCTGTCACATGCTAGGCCACAAGCTCCACAGATGGATTAAATGTCAGTTTGAGCCAAAACAGGAGTAGCTGTTTTTTAGAAAGTCACGCAACAAATAAGACTAAAATTTTACTCAGAAGATAATTACTTATTTCATGTTAATTATGGGATCTTCAAATTACTTTAATATCTTGAAGGCTTATTTGGCTGTATTTAAGATAATTTTATATAAGCTTACCTTTTTCTGATGACTGAACTCTAGCTGCTTTTTCTTGTTTATTTATTTTGTGTCCCTGACATCTCACATGGTACCACTTGTTCTACAAAACACATTTCACTTTTGTTTGACTTAATACAAGTTGATTATTTATAACTACTTCAACTCTTACATGTATCCAAGGAGAAACAGATCAGACCAGAAAGTGAGGAGGCAAATGAAACAAATGAACCTTCCTCTCCTTCACCTCAATGTTGGGATATAAATAGCGCATCTTTCCAGCTCGCTCAATGGGAAAACGCAGACTCTAGCTGCGAAATAATACAAACAAATCCAGCCGAATTATGTGCTAAGTATTTAATAAACCAAAATGGGACGACCATCTCCAAACGGGAAGGACATGCAAGGCACAACAAAATGTGGTCATCCATAGGCTTACATGTCGGGAACAATGTCTAAACACCACCGTGTTATGGACAATACTTGGGAACGATAAGGTGCACAATATGAACGATAAGGCACAATAGGAATGATAAGGCATGATGGATGGAAGGGTGAGAGTGACGTAAGGAACGATAGGAATGGGCATGATAGGCACAAAATGGACAGTAAAGTGAGGTATGCCAAGTGACGTAACATTTGTATTGATAATTCTTTAACCAAAACACATATCACCAAATAGTGAATTAAAAAAGTTAAAACAGTTTGTGTGCTCACAGTGTTCTCACTCTGTCTTAAATTCAAACAATAAAGCCAACAAAGCAAAACTCCATTTTTCGTTATAAATGCGCTGATTTGCCATCGCATTTTTAAAACTCCTATAACTTTAATTTTGTGCGAGCATCATGAAAGATGTTTACATTTTTGAGATGCACATTCTTTGTAGAAGAAGTCTGCCAATTTTCATGCATTTATACTCCTGGAGATCTGTCACGTGTCATCTTGTCCTCAAAGTGACTGACTGACAGGCTGACTGACTGACTGACTGACTGACAATCACGATATGCTGCTGACTTAGGGGTCTGTATGCATGAAATGCATAAGACCCAAAAAATGATTGGACTTTGATGGAGTTTGATTTTTGTTTGTTTGTTTGTTTCATTTGGTTTAATCGAGTACGCTGGGGCACATGTCATTAAGTTTCAATCTTTTTTGCCATACATCGTAAGAAAGCAATTTGAATTTAACTTTGACATGTATTAAATTCCTTTTACTCTAGCTTATTACTGAAGAGAAACATAATTTTTGAAGTGAAAAGAATGAAACATTCATTGAGATAAGAAATGAGTTTGTTGAAAGAATTTCTGACCACAGATTGCATTACTGTGACATATTAAAATTTTTCATATCTTGTACGATCATGTAGAACATTTGAGACGAGAAGCTGTGATAGCATCTTCAAGGCTGACATACAAACTTATGGACACTCTGAACACTGGGTAAGTGAGGTAACTCTATTTCCCAATTCTTGCATGTAGATCACCAAGCTACAATAATACAGAATAAATATCCAGTTTTGGTTCCACTCTTAAAAGGTTTCATTTTCAAATTTTGAACTCTGTATAATTAATATGTAATTATTAATTTATGGTACAGTGTGATTGCAAAGTAAATTGCGTTAGGAACTAGTTGTCAAGAATTAATTAGTTATTTTTGTCTAAGGCATGACCATTAGCCAGCCAGTGTCACTCATTTCTGATCAATAACAGAGTCTGCATACTAGTTAGGCAAGGCTTTCTTGTGGTATATCAGGGAATATCACTCAACTCACTTCTATTTTCTTGGTATACACATGAGCCTTTAATTTGCCGTGTTGAAATATTCCATGAACATCTTGTTTACTTAAATTCTATATTGTGGTGCCAGTCCCAGTGTCATCTCAATACCAAATATATCTTAATTATGTCCTGCTTTGGACAACTTTGACTTCATACCAGTGCAAAGTGTAAATGATGATTCAGGGAATCACCGCTAGCGTCACAACGTTCGATTACAACATTTGTCCCAACATACAGCGTATACCCATCAGATACTGTCTGCCTTAACACTGTTACACTATCAAAAATAAAAATAGTAACCATTCAATAAATTAGTATAGGTAATCAAATGATTTCGAGTGTAATTTGGAATAAATAAGCACAAGTAAATTACAAAAAATTGCACGAACCCGTAGGGCGAGTGCAATTTGTAGTCTTTGAAAAATTTATGAGTGCTTATTTGTTCCAAATTGCATGAGAAAAATCATTTGATTACTGTCACGCTTCAGTATTTTCTGTGACAAATGAAGGGGCAAGCTACTTCAACTTTATTGGATGAAAATATGACACGTGAATTCAAGCGTAAAAATTCATTCACCCTCTCCAAGTCATGTATGAAAACTGAGCAGTTTCTTTTAACTGTGAAAAGCAGTCTGTTTTCCCAGTTGAATTGAAGAACTTGACCCGAAAGCAAAAGAAAATCTCCCTGCAGTTTTGATGCGGGCTTCTTTACAACTGTTTTTCGAGTGTTTGAAAAACTCTGTGCCGTGTTCAAGTTTATCTTCACCGAGAAGAAACTCTTCAACCCAGCACAAGTTGCTTCAACCAAAATGCCAAGAAACGAAGTTAAAATCTGCCAAGAAACGGATTTTCTTAGCACTGGAGGACATTTATTTACTTCATCTGGTTGCTTCCTGGCTTTAACTTCTTCACTGGACATTGTACAGGTTAGATTTGCATTTGTCCCGTTTTGTTTGCGAACTATCTTACCTAATCTCTTAGCTTTGTTCTTTCGCAAAAGTAGAATGGTTGCACCTTTCATCTTCAAAATTAAGGCATGGTAGGTTCTTAGGACGTTTTGTTGGGTCCTTCTTCGCGTTTTGCTTCGTAGTACTGACGGAATTTTAAAATTGACTTTTTCAACTGGGATTGTGTCATGCCGTTGTGATCGGCTCCGGCATTCAACTCAAGTTAAACTTATATTTTTCTCCTTGCAGATTTTGTGTATATCTCTTATCTGACACACTTAGTGATAACTAGTTTGTTAATTTTTGCTGAGCTTTGAATTTTGCTTTGTTATGAAGTCTTTGTATTGAAATTTAGGTAAAGAGTTTTAATCTTCGTCTCATTTTTGTCCGCCATTTTGTTTGTCCTAGCTCAATTTTGTCGGAGCTGTCAATCATTTTTAATTTCATTGTTTTGCACTCAATGTCACTCTTTTGCACCGGTGAAATTGCACTGATCACAGATTTGGGATTAATTGACATGTTCTCGGCCTATCAGACTGCAGAAATTGTTGCTTGTATATTATTAAGTCACGAATCTGGGATATAATGGATGATTGATATTTAAAAAACTTTGTCAAGATCTAGGATCCGTGCGGGTTTTAATTTGCATGTTATTGTGTTTCACCCAAATTTATAGAGTGATGTATGGAAACACCATGTTGGTGCCCTTCCGAGGGGCACCAACATGGCAGCTGAAAAGTAACAGAAACATCTGTTATTGAGTTTTGCTATTGAACGGAAAAATTACTACCCTAGAGTTCCAATATATTGAAAGTAATAATTCTTCTAGTGCAAGAACTGTTCAGTCAGCAAAACCTTGAGTGATAACTCCTCTTTTGACCACCCCAGAGAGCCTTCTCAGGCCACCATTTTAATGTCACACAATGCATAAACTTGGAAATTCAAAAGTCCTCTATAACAAAATGAGGAACCCTATCGAGCATAAGCGTTGTAAGATGTCAAGTTCTTAGAGGGTGTTATATCTGATGAAACTAAAACTTCAGAACGATTGGTACTTTTTAATTTTGGAAAACGCTGACATCACATGAATACCGGCAATTGGTTGAAACAGTGTGCTTTATCAGAGTTCAACAGATGCACAGCGAGCTGAATTTCAAATTTTTGCTTCGGAATTTTGACAAATTTGACCCAGATTAAACGTCCCCTGTGACTCAGAGAAATGCAGTGGAAATGAGCTATTTGTCTGTGGTAAACATAGCTACCTAGAGGCCATTGTTAGCAACAGAAGTGTTAAAACTGTACTAAAATAACAAGTTTTGACAAAACGGTAAGGTCACATAGTGAAATAAACAAATTCTCAACCTAGCGAATGCTTCAAAACAAACATTGTATTTGTTACGAAGGCAGAAATCATACTTTGGAAGTAAAACAACAGAAAACACCACTGGAGCTGTCTCTGTTTATGATGACAAGCTTTAGTTTTTGTAAAAATGCTCAAACAACACTTACATGGAGTGTAGTAATGCTCATTCGCTAAATAGCGATCTCCACTCATCTTGGCAAAGTGAACCTCAACATTTACTATGTTCACCCTGTGAGTGATCAGTTGAAAGCTTGCTCTGATAATCTCTCCTGTACTTGGAGTAGGAGCAGTGGGAGCAGTTTAGTCTTTCCAACTTTGACGGCAGTGCGGGCAATCTTGCTTTAAGCCATAAATAACTGTAGCTCCTTTCAAATACAGCTAAGTGTTTTGGATTTTCATATGCAAGCTTTGTTTTTTAGTTTCAATTGGAAAAGTACACATTTCATGAGCTGTAATGCAGCTGGCTTCCTCTGGCCCAGAAACTTATAGATCCTTAAATTTGAAATAAATTACATGTAAAATGCAAACTTTGAAGGGATCATTCTTCTCTCAAAAGCAACTTGAAACTGAAAGGTCCATGGCTGAAGTCCAGTTTGTGATTGGCACCTGTTGTCTCGTTATCCAATCAAATTATTTGAACAATTCAAACAAGGATTGTGATTGGCTTATTTTAGCATGCTTAATCAGAGAACAGATGCTTGCTGACACCACTTTTTCTCTTTTGGAAAATAAAGTTTGGTTTTAAAAATTGCTGAATGTGCAGGGGAAATTAATGGATTCTTATCATAAAACAAATAAAGAAGCCTCAACTGTGCTCTGTTTTGTTGTAAAGCACTTAGGAAGAGGTAGAGCACTCAAGAATTAGGGAGAAACACTTGACTATGTCTCGTGTTTCCCCTACACTTCTTTTGTGCTCTACCGCTTCCTGCGTGCTTTACAAAAGAACAGAGCACATTCGAGGCTTCTTTATTTGTCAATTATTACCAGTATGTTATTGTTGTTATTATTATTATAATTATTATTATTGTTATTGTTATAGTTATTGTTATTGTTATTGTTATCGTTATTGTTATTGTTATTGTTATTGTTATTATTATTATTATTATTGTTATTATTTATCCGTCATGTTAGTGTAACAAGACAGTAATGCTCTTTGATTTCGAGCTGTTACTTTTCTTACTACATAATTTGTGTATTTTTTTTTCCTTTGGAATCAACTTGCCAGGAGAAAATCTTCATGTTTTGTTGTTCTTTCCTTAGTGTAGAGCAAGCCTATATTAATCAGCGGAAATTAGAAACAGAAGCCAAGCAGCTACAGGCTCATGCAGGTACTACACGTACAGTTTTGCTGACAGTTTATAAATTATGTTTACTTTTTTAACATAATCCTCACTTGTTTGTTTTTTGTTGTGACATATTACTTTAAAGTGCTCATTCAACTGAGCCATTTTAAGACATAAAGAAGTAGTCTGTACAAGAGTGAAAATGCTGCTTACTGTTTTCAAATATATCTTATCGTTCCAAAGATATTCAAGTTTTTAAAATATGCAAATTGGCCAAATGATGACATCATATACTTGACCGAATTTTGATCAAATATGATAAACAAGGATGTCTCAGTCAATTTGTATCAGAAATGTTTAATTTTTTTCCGTAAGATTCTACTAGAGGTGCTCAGCAATATGAGCTTAACAATTTTTGTTACCATGGCAACATACTGGGTTCCAGACCTCCACAATATTAAAGGCTTTTCTGACCACATTTAGCGTTCTGTATTGATATTTGCCAAGGTGCCTCACCCGCATCATCCAGCAAGCATATAAATACGTTAGGTTGAGTTCATGGCCTTGTTTACTGTTTTTCAAGCTTAAAATCACTAACATATTGAAATCAGGCTAGAGGGGACTGGAAAAGAGTGGGTTGCCATGGGAACAGAAATTGTTATGGCTGTAGGTGTGTTGCATTTGGAACTATTAGCCTACCAAGTTTCATTGGTTTCTGCTGCAAATTGACCAAGATAGCGCTATTTATATACTTGATGTAATATTTGGTTGAGTGTATGACATCATCAGTCATCTCATTTGCATATTTTACTCATTTTTCAAACTTCAATATCTCCAGAATCAATGCAGATATTCGTAAATGGTAAACGGTATCTTTATTCTTTCGTAGAATTCTATGTGATTAACCTAAAAAATAAAGGGGTAAAAATTTGATAATAGTAGCACTTAAAAAAATCTGTCATTCTGCAGTAGTATAAAGTGTAGGATGATTGTTCCCAAGGACATGATGTTAGGATATTGACCTAATTCTTTTGTTGTGTGGTTGTAGACCAATTTATTTGTGTCATGAATATGTACTCTATTTTCTAAAAGCAATTAATATATATCTTTATTGTGACATTTGTTTGACTTTTTTTTTGCACCTTTGAGACTAAGATTCTACTTTAGTTGTCTAGTAGCTAGAGACAACTGTCATTTTACTAGTAAAACTAATTTTTCACAAGTTAAATCATTATTTTTTGCTACAGCTATTAAGACTTTCACAGTGATGCAAGCTTTTGCATTACAGTGAGTGACACTAGGCAGTGTTGGAACATCAGTCTTGATGAAGTGATTGATTGTTGTAGAACATCGCCTATTGGTACTCAAATGCTTCAGATGAAAACACTTCTGAAGGCATACTATTTAGGTACTTCAACTAAATTTAGCAAAACTAATTGCAGTTGTTAGTTGAGATGGCTGATCTGATTTATTTTATTTAGAAATACAAGGGAATTTTTCAAAAAAAACTTAAATTTCAAACTTTTTTTGTGTGTGTTTTTGAAGTGTTTTTGCTTCTTTTTTTTCATCCTCAGCACGGTTTTCTAAGCAAACAGTACAGTGGCTACAGATGTTAGAGGCATTCAATAAAGCATTAAAGGTAAATTTTATTTCTTCTGTTTTTTTTTTCTTCAGCCAGTTAATACTAATCAGAGATAAACGGTTAACTAAGGTTTTTCTTTTTTCATTTCAAAGTGTTTTTAATTTAAGACAAAAGGCATAACTTTATGTAACATGGAAACAGGCACTTTTGTTGTGTCTTGACAGAAGCATATTTATTTTATGCACAGCTTGAAATCATCTTAATCCTGCTTTTGGCAAGCTGATCCAGGGCTTAAAATTGGAAATGAATGACTGCTATTTTAACTATCAGGGGATAGAAATCACGAACGCACAATCTAATTGTTAAATAGAAAACAGATTCGCGGACTTGTAGTTTAATTGTTAATTAAAGCATAGAAGAAGTTTTGAAAGTTTCATTTCTCATTGTTGCACCGCTAAATGAAACAATTTTTGATGCAAAATGCAGCTTTAACTTTAATTGAAACAACTTTGGATGCAAAATGTAACAACTATTTAACGCAGAATGTAACGCAAAATTTGACAACAAAATGTGGCAACCTTTTCGATAGATTATTTATTACTGGTCAATCTTATGAATGAAGTTGAATATAAGAAATTTTCTAAAGTCATGTGACTTCTAACGTCTCCAACTGTGACTGACAGGTGTTAGTAACTGCCTTCGGACATGTCGAGTTGTTTTTTGTTTATCGTTACAAGGTATCAAGAACATGGACGGACAGACACTTGTATCACAATTCTTTTAAAAAACGTAACTTTTCAATTCAACAAGAGTACATTTTGAATTGGTCATTTGACCAGTTAGTTTGTATAATTTGACTGACAGGAGGCGTTAATCTTGACAAGAAGGTTGATATGCCTTAATTTCCTTCTTTATATATTAAGACCATAATTGTTACATTTTGCTGAATCACATTTCGCGTTTAAGAAGCTGTTACATTTTGCGTTTAAAAGTTGTGAAAATTTGAGTTAAAGAAATTGTTACATTTTGCGTCAAAAGTTGTTGAAATTCAGGTGAATTCAATCAGTCACTCTGTATGTCACTCAGTCAGTCATTTGGTTGGTCAGACAGGCCGGCAGTCAGACAGTCAATCAATCAATCAATTTATGAAAAGATACGTTAACTAACTATAAAATAAATATAAATAAACCAAGAACTAAATGTATGAATATTTCCTGAAATACTTCGTGATAAGCCTTCAACATCACTGTTACTGTTACGCCGCAAAATGTAACAACTTTTGACGCAAACTGTAACATTAACTCGAATTGTTACAACTTTTGACGCTTAATGTAACAATTCTTTAACGCGAATTGTAACAACCCAAAATGTCACAACCTTTTCGATAAATTATTACTGACAGAGCTTAAGTTGCATTTCTATATATTCACTGTGTGCGGATGGCTAAACTTGGTCACAACAAACTTCAGCACAGCCTTAGCTATTATCCGTTGATGATCTAAACCTTATGAAGTATGGTTTTTTCGGATTCCTAAAATTAACTTAATAAACTGCTGTTTGTGTTACTATCGATGCTAATAGAGGTAAAGTGAAGGGTCGCAATATTCCCAAGTTTTCAGAATTGCGAGAGGACAAGATAAGCTGATGCGCTTGTCAGATTAGGTGGTAATGACATAAATGTGGTCTTCCTTGCCACTAACATTACATACATAAAGGAGCACTTTCGAAAATTTTATCTCTGCCGGTACCTGTAGAATGGTTACTTAAACGACTTTCACTTCTTACTTACACTTGCTTTTACTTACAATGTACTGTTGCTTTTCACATCATGAAAAAGAAAAACACACACACAGAGTGACTGTTTAAGTTAAGTCTCGCTAAAAAGCTAAAAGTGTCAAGTCATAAATTAAACTGAATTAACCTTTTAACAGGGGTAACGGAGTTGTTCTACCGCTTTACACTCTAAATTCTATGCGCTCTAAACCTTTCGAAACCAAATGATTTTATCTAATACAGTCAACTCTTTCCTAGCGACCACTTCTCGTAAGCTACCACCTCCGGTAGGTGACCACTTTTTTGGGCAAAGCATAGCTCTTAGAGGGAATTGGTTATGAAGCCCGGCAAACATCCTAGGTGCAAACAAAGATGGCAAGGTTTATGTTGGAAGGTCCACGACCGTGCACAATCTTTTGTTTTGGGCACATACACTATGCATGAATTACGTAACCAAAACGTTTCTATTGGTTAGTTCCTCAGTGCGGAGTAAACAGCTATTGTGTTTTGTGCTCGGTCAAGGCAAAAAAAAAGAGAACAAAAACATGCAACAGAGAAATTTGTCGGCGTTCATAACCATTCCTCTCTATTAACTATGCGCAAAGGTAGTGGACAAGCAATTTTCGTAGGTCATGTGACTTCTAACGTCTTCAGCTGTGACTGACAGGTGTTATTCGTGACTTCCAACATGTTGTGTATTTTGTTGTTGTTTGTCTAACGTTAGAACATATTAAGTTGCTGTCCGTCCCTATGCCAAACACCAACAATTCTTTTAAAGCAACGTAACTTTTCAATTCAACCAGAGAAAACTAAGAACTGGTCATGTAACCAGTAGATTTTTGTAATTTGACTGACAGAGCTTGTTAAGCTTGAGAAGAACCCTAATATATATGAATTTTCCTCTTTATATAAGTTGTTACATTTTGCGTTAAAAAGTAGTTACAATTCGAGTTAAAGAAATAGTTACATTCTGCGTCAAAAGTTGTTATATTTTGCGTCAATGTTACATTTTGCGTTAGTTGTCACATTTTGCGGCATAACAATCACGCTGTGGAACCTGTTTGAGAGTTCAAGAAAATCTCCTTATATCTATCATAGGAACTAGGAGATGTTGAAAATTGGTCAAGAGTTATAGAGGCAGATATGACAGCCATAGCAAGTGCCTTGGAATATGCTTATAAAGGTAAATTTTCCCTTCATTGGTCCTCCTATATGCTGCTAAAATTGAGACATCATCTTAAGCAACCTAGCTGTCCATTTGAAGTTTCCAGCTTTTCTTGAAATTCTCTTTGCTCCATACCAAAGTGACTATAATACCTTCCTGTGAGTGTCCGACAGCAAAATCAAATGGGTGCTAAAGTCGACTTTTTAATTTCTAAGTTCATCCAGTAAGAACAACCTTAGGTTGAAACTAAAGTTGACGGCAGGTAGATCTTGGTGTATTCTAAACTCACGTGTGATATGTTTCTTTGTCCTCTCAAATGGTGGTGAATTGAAGCAATACGTTTAGCCTGTATAAGATTGTCTGCCTATTTTATTCGTTGTTCAGAGTCACATTATTAGCTGTAGATCTTCTTTTGTTTGTTTGTTTGTTTATTTTTTCTTTTTATTTCAGGAGATGGGCCTAAAAGTTCATAACAGTCGTTTGTGATTGCTACCTTGAATATTGAGAGTAAAAGGCCATGATTTCCTGAGTCGGCAGAGTCTGAACGGTGCGCAAATCTTTCCACTCAGTAAACGGTGTTTACCCAAATTCTCGGTCCTATCATGGTTGTAAAGCAAAATTTATATTGTTCTGTGTAAAGTACGAAAGAATGCATTAAAAGTGTTTCCGTATAAATTAATTTTAACCTGAAGCTGTTTACATGTTCATTGTGTCGGTTACAGAGCTGTTGTTGTTGGGTACCTACCTGATCGCGCTCCAATAACCTTAAAAAAACAGTAGCCACAGCGTCCTCCACACTAACTAACTGAGTTAGCCGGGTGACAGCGCAAAAAGCGGCCTTCTCACTTTTATCTCTCGTCGTTTTCGCACTGCAACTCACCAAAAACCTAGAAGACGTTACAGTAGCCACAGCTTTCAGTGAAAAACAGGGCTGCTTTATCTTTCTTTCTCTCTTTCTCTCTCCCTTTCTGTCTTTCTTCTTTTTTAAGTTTTCAATTTCCCGTAATCGCCGTAGCAATAGACTGTTTTCGATATATTAAAATTCAGCTTGGCAGTGAGGCTTAGAGGACACAAACAAAGAGAATTGAATGACATGTTTATTCATTTCTTTTGTTTGTGTCCTCAAGGCCTCACTATCAAGCTGAATTTTGATGTGTCAAAAGTGACCTATTCCGTAACAGAGAAGTACATAATCACTGTCCAACACCTGAGCTGAACCCAGTAAAATAAATAAACTTGTTCCAGTGTCATGACTCTCCACCAGTACTATCCGAGCTGGTAGTTAACAACTATGAACGATGCACTCGTAAATTTCTCAAATGACCTTTTTTTTTTTCAGGCTTTAATTTCACAACCGCTTAAGTTGTGGATTTATCTGCGATGATCAATCATGTCTTCAAAACTTTCTCTACAGTTCAAGTATATGATATTTGATATTTGATATATTCATTTGTATTCTCCACCATCTACGGGTATGTTACGAACTCACAACGTGGTTAGCTCGCGGTTGGCTTGATAGCTAAGTTGGTAGTGCACTGTACCGGTATCGCACAGGTCATGGCTTCACAGGTCATGGCTTCACGCCTGAATTTTTGATTCGTTTTCAAATTTCTCCGGCGCAGTGTGGACGGGGCCTTAGTCATAATACTCTTTCAAGTTTTTTTTCTTCAGCAAACAATTATGCTTACGTTTTCGATTAGCATAAAAAGCAGCATTCACTATGACCTAATACCAGATTTACCAGATCTTATAAGTTTAAAGATGAATAGCTGTTAATTATAATCTCGCAATTGAAGTTGTAATTACCACTCAATAAGTGATAACATTGTGTTCCCTGGTGACAGGAGGTAACATATGAGTCTTGAGCATATTTTCCCAAGGTAAAGGTTGAACGTTGCTTGCGATCAGTTGGGCATATATTGTCAAGATATATACTCTGGATTATTATTAACTGATAAGTAAGGCTGATTGGATCCTAATCGGATGTGATTATGATTTGACTGTAATAAAAGCACTTCTTTCACTTATTTTAGCTCTCAGTTCGATCAATTGGTTGCTAGTCAAATTGCTCATATAATCTGTTTAAGAGGCCTTTTCTAATAGTAGAAGTAAAACAAATTAAATGCCTTAAAACAGTCGAGTCGCATCCTGATCAAAAACAGAGCGGCCTGCCAAAAAAGATATGGAAGAGACTCTGAAGAGATTGAGTTCGTGCGGTTGAAGGTGTCTGTTTATGTAAAACACTGACTGTGATGATTTCCAACCCTGTCAATTGTCGTACATTGTGATTTGCATATCAAAAGACTTCTTACTTAATTTCTGGATGTGATGATTAGCAAATATGAAGATCTACTAATGGAACTTTGTTACGTCATGTTCAGTAAGATGAACTAGCAGTAGCAGATAAATATGTGGCTCGATGTCAAAGGAAGTATTGTAGTTATGTCATGCACACAAGGGCTGTAAATGGATTTTTAATGGCTATTGTGTGTAACAGCTGTTAAGAATTCAATTAGATGTAAAGCCGACTTGGTGGACGCGGTAGTCACTTTTGAGAACCTAGCTGTCGGATAACCCGAGAAGAACAAACTGTCAAATAAATGACCCTGTGTCCCGTTTGGAGAATCAGGAGAGGCAGACCGAAAAAGCCGAGGTATACTGCTTTGTTATCTTTTGATTTTTGACTTGGGATGAAACATTTGCTGGATGAAGTGGTTCGCGAACCTTCCAATTGAACTTATCACCAAGAAGAAAACATTCAAAACAACAACATGAAAACATGTTTTGTTAAATGCGCAAGACCTCGTCTGTTGACATTACTTCCATGCTGTGTGAATCCAGCGAGCATCACTTTGCGTCAGAACTAAGTCAAATGATTACTAAGTTGCATCATTGCTGGAACATGGTTATGTCGACACAAGCGATTATTATGTTTTACTTTAGTATAGTTCTGTTCGTCGATGTAAGGTTCTACCCAGAGATTCTCCCATTTCTCTTCTCTTATGCTCTCTTGAGGCTTCAACCGTGGCGGCCGCAAAGACTCGAATACCCAGGTTTATAATTACCAGCGGGCGGTTAACTAAATTCTCCTGTTCAAATAGTACATTATTGTTTAGCACAGTACTTCAAGAGTTACATTAATCATGATCGAAATCTGTATATGGTTGACTCGAAACCGAACGTCGGCAGATCAAATCTCGCGCGAACTAGCTTGTTTCACCCTCGGTAACTCGAACCCTCGATTATTCGACCTCTTGCTGACTGTCCAAACTCAAGGTGATCGATAAATTTTAATTCGTTCAGTGGTTAAAGTGTAATTAGTCAAAGCTCTCCAGAATCATGGACAGAAATAGACTGGATAATATGCATGCCGTTTCTGAAAAGAATAGTCATTTATTGTAACTTTTAACTTGTTCTAGTTTGTTTTATTCCCTTTGGATCTGCCGTTATGATTTGCCATGTAACCAAACCTAGTTAAAACGCACTCTGTTTTATTCTCAAATTTCCGGTCATATGTCGCCATTTCCGAATAACTCGAATTCCTAATAACTCAGTTGAACCTTTCTTGACTTCCTTTTAGGCTCGAATTTTCGGGAGTCAGCAGCAATTCTTCAAGTAGCACATACTAGCAAACATGGAACGAGCTCCTTAACTTCTCGGACTTTTGAGTCGGAACATAACTGCTTTCGAAGGTCTTCAAAGTTTGAAAATCAGCAACATTGACAATATTATACGGTAAGAACGACTTAACAATATCTTGGGCTCAATACGTAATCTCTATTGCACAGAACTGCCAAATTATCTTAAAAATCAGATATTTATTTTATTTTATTTTATTTATGATCCCTGAAAGGTACATCTAACTTCTTTCCTTGCAATATTGTTGGATAGAAGTAATTATACAAGAGGATAAGTGGATATCTAAATATGCATGTAAACAACGCAAAATATCAGATATCCGAGCATTTCCTTACTAGCTATATATAAACCATAAATTGATATATCATGTCACGAACTAGTGATACATCTGCGAGGGCGTTATAGCCGTCCTTCACTTGGGCGTGGTGATGATGACGTCATATCTTTTAGCCTTGGCTGTAAAAATTAACCTTCCCCCACTGAATATTTGATGCGGCGATGTATTATGGGAGGAAAGTATACAAGCACAATACGCCTTGTATCGCGCCGTTCATAGTTCAAGCTCAATGTGTCCTGTGTTGCCGTTTACGCACAAGGTTTGTATGTATAAGTTCCTCTCTCTGTTTGAATATATTTTCGAACATCTTTACAAAGGAAGGGAAAAGCTCCTTAAAGCGAATTTTTAATCAAGAACCTAAACAAATTGATAATTGTTTATATCCGAAAGAAAGTAGAGTTTTTATCGTTTTAAACTGATCGACACTAATGTTAAACTTTTATTTAACTTTTGCTTACCTGTTTCTCATTTTGTAATTCATACTGACGCGATTCTGCTATCTAACTTACTATACAAAATCGAAAATGAACGTTAAATATCACTTCCCGGTTTATTCAAGTCATTGCTGTTATCCCTATTCTTGTGTAATTTGTTATCCCGGTTTGGTCTCGATAAACTACGTACAGTTACGGGGCGAGGAACATTTTAGATTCACGACCTTAACTGTCCAGTGGCTCTCCTTGGCATAGAATTTGTTTTACAAGCCCTTCAAGTAGACAAAATTAAAAACCGAACATAACACGAAATAGTGAAAGCCAGTGTAATATTGCATTCCTGTCAAAAATGCCGTGTGTCAATAGAAAATTAGAAAAGGTCTCTAAATAAAATCTTTTACTTTGCCGCTTCAAATCTGTTATTTTGCTAGTCCGGATTTCATGTTTGTATTTGTGTAAAGATCAAAGATAGAGGTCCGGCAAAATTTATAAATTTTAGTTGTTTTAACATTTTATTGGGATTTTTAATACAGGAACTGGAATTGGAGACAAAAGAGCACAGGAAATTGTTTTTTGTTGACGTTTAGGATCTAACAACCTAACAAGAAATAATCATTTATCCTATTTCCCAGTGCACAATTCAAAGCCGGTATCTTTCATCCATTCTTTTGTTGAATTCTCAGAAATTAGGAATAATTTCTTAATCTAGCAGAATTGTATGTAACTTAGCCTTAAATGTCTTTATTTATCCTTAAGGGTTTTTGGCAATTTCGAGACTTAAAAAAAACTTTACTCTGCATTATATTTAGCATGATAGAGCTGACATCATGCTAGGTTTTACAACAGCAATTGAACAGAGCACGTTAAAGGCATTACCTGTTGAATTACTGATTCAAGCTATATCATAATTTCCAAATCCTGTTCGTTATTAATGAAATCTGTAATGTTGCTTGATCTTGACTACGTACAAAGAATGAAAGACAAACCCAACAATAAGTTAGGATGTTTTGACTGACTGTTCATATTCAAGAGGGAGAGTCAGTTCCGAACAAAGAAATGTAAAGTACGCCTACAAAATGCTTCGTGCTTATCATCTTTCTATCGCCATTTTTCAAGGCCATTAACAAAGAACGATTGTTTTCTTTTGGAGATAACTAGTTTAAACTACATGCAGGTGCTAGAAAGAGCCGATCTTATTTGCTGTAGGAGAATAAATAAACTCTTGAGATAATGTCGCCATTCTCTGTCAGTTGAACCAAAATAACAAAACTGAATATTCAGTTTTGCTGAAAATATTCTTATCAGATAAACTCATCTGGCATATTTGTAGTTTTAACACATATGGTATTTAATAAAAAACGTTCCTCTTTAAGTATTGATTTTATTTGCCGCTTATCCTTGAAAATCATAATGTTAAATTAGATGTCATATAATTACTTTTTCGCACAAGAAATTACAATTCAGGATCTTTTAGGTGTGAAGATTGCTTGTACAGTTAATGTGAATGGCGCCTGGTGGTCTGAAAAAACTGAGACGTAAGAATTATCACTTGTCAAAGAAAACTACGATGTCTTTATGACTCCGTTTCCTAATGATAATAACCTGAAGTCTGGGCTGAGTACATTTCATGTAGTTTTTTCCTTTTCACAGATAACTTGAGTTGAGCAGTCCCAGCAATTCTAAGCTGTTTTTACATTTTGGCGGTCTGAACACAAGTGGGAAGATCATTATTGGCGGTTCCAGTCGTCGCGGAAAAAAAGCGAAATACGAGGTAAATTTGACAAGGTTACTGCAACATGAATTGCTTGTTCAACAACACCGCTCTTGAGAACAATGTTACGAACAACTCCAGCGAATCCGTCCAATCAGGCAGCAGCAACAGTCCGGCTTTAACAGTGGTCATAGGATTGACTATCGCTAACATTCTGGCAATATTCTTCGGGACACTGGGGAACTCTCTGGTCATAATATCGATAATTATCAACCGGGGAATGCGTTCAACGACTAATTTTTTCATAGCATCGCTGGCTGGTGCGGATCTCATAGTCACGTCCACTTGTATGCCGTTGTTTTACGTGTACAATGTAGTCAAATGGCCAGTCTGGCCTTTTGGAAGCGCCGGTTGCAGGATTTTGTCCTTTTTGGTTCACATGTCAGTTATGGCGTCAGCACTGAGCTTGTTAGCCATATCTTATGATCGTTTCATCTCAGTATTTTTCCCAATGAAACGATTCATTACCCCGTCTCGCGCTAAAAAGATAGTTGCTTTTATTTGGTTTGTGTCGCCGTTTCTCCTTCTTCCTTCGCTGCTTCACCATGATACTATTTCGACGATTTACGACGGAAAGAAAGCAATTATGTGCGTAGAATCCTGGAGCACTGCAAAAGGATTGCATTCTTACCAAATGTACCGGGTATCATGTTACTTTCTCTTTCTTCTGCAAATATCAATTGTCTATTTTTTAATTGGGCACCGTTTGTACACACGTCAGCAACCTGGAGAACAAACATCTCAAAGCAGAGCGAAAGATTTGCTGAACAAACGCAAAATAATTAAAATGCTATTTCTTGTGGTAGCACTATTTACTTTGTGTTGGCTGCCGTACATTATCAACAAACTTTTGAACATTTTCCCTCCAAGGCCGGATTATGTTCCGCCAGATTTGTTTGTTTTTGTTGGAAATTTTCTGGGACTGTTGAACAGCGTCGCAAACCCTCTAGTTTATGCCGTTCTCAACAGAAATTTTAGAACGGCATTTAAAAACGCCTTGCGGTGTAACTGTAATTATGAAGTCGAAGAACGACGAAGAACTGTTAGTGTTGTTAGCAAGCAAACGCAACGGAGACAGTCAGAGAACCTTACTGCTGACCGCATCCACAGAGGTTCACTATCAGTTTCTGACAGCCAAGTGATCAGTCATAAAGGGTCGCGTGAGATGATTGGTGATGAGGTTAGAAATCTATCAAGCATTGATCAAGAAACAGCTGTCGAGATGTCACAATTTGAGAATTGCTCTCAGCAAAATCCCTGTGTTTCACGACGAAATCCAGAGAAACGCCGAGTGAGCTTCGGAGGCGATGTTTCCACTTTCGTAGAGGACAAGGATTCAAAAGTGCCTACCTTAGAAAATGGAAGCACAAATTTGTCTAGAGAGGTAATGAACGTTTCTAACGGAACTAAAAACAGGGGTGATCAGGATTCTAATTTGGGTTACTTGTCTCCTATTGACGAAAAAGGCTATGCTAACGCCAGCTTTGACCAAGAATACGACTAGATGTAACATTTGTACCCGTCATAAGATCACGGAAAATCATTGTCGAGGAACACAGAAGAAATACGAAACCTCCAATCGCCCCTTAGCGGTCGGAAATGCTGATACAGGAAATTTAGTGCTGTACGATAAAGGCAATTGACCGTCTATGTATCGGGCCTATAGGATTCCTATGGGCTGATGGTCACGGCCTTTGCCGGGAAATCACTAAAATAATAAATTTCTGGCTAGAGAAGATAAAGATTTTCAGTTTACCTTCAATCTCAGACAAAAAAACTTGGGACACGAAGCAAGTTCTCCCCTCCCCCACTTACAATGTTAATAATCAGGTGATTTTTCCCTTTTTGTCGAAGAAAAACAAAAGCGACATTTTCCAACATTGATTGAGGGATGGGGCATACGTTATCCAGCTCAAGTGTCTCAGCTACTTTTGTCCGAGATTGTTGATCTTGTCTTGTTCTCTGACCAATATATTTGTTTAGGACATAATAAAAATTTTCGCTGGCAACTCTCTGCCCCTGGGCCCTTGACAGAAACACTCTGGTATACGTTATCGCATCACGTGATCAATTCAACCCAATCAGAACTTGTCGTTCTATAGTAACTATTCCGAGTCTTTCAAGTTTCAAATGTTTTGTAAAAAAAGCATGGTAACACTACACGCTAAAGAGATTAAGAGATTTATTATAATCGAAATATACAGGTGACTTTATTTCTCCCGCGGTGTGTAAAAGAATTAGAAAACACTGTCTCTGTGTTTTTATCGAGTTTAGTGTAAATGGTCTGCTAGCGCCGGATCTATCACGAATACAGTTCTCTTATTGGCTACGCTACTCATTAGCTATTCTGTTGTAGGTAGTGAGTTTCTTTGTTCAGTACAGGAAAAATTGTAGTTGCTTCGTTGTGTTTTCGGAGTGTCCGTGAAGAGGATTTAAATAAAGTTTTCAACGATTACTAGATTTTAACTAAAACAATTAAATCATTTGCTCTCGATTTCTATTCATGATAATTGACGAGGGCGTCAGAGAAATCTTGAGCTCATATTAATCTAATTGTTGAACAGGAAAATTCGTGAAAGTCTGGGAAACTCGAAAAATCCGTGGAGAGACTCACTCAGTGCTCGTTTTTACAGCATTCCTCGTTCTCCCAAATTTCCTCTCGTGTTTCTATAATTCGAGAGAAATACGGAAAGTAGTTTCTAGTGCCACCATTTGAGTTTAACCTGGTCTGAACTTGATGAATGATTAACCTCACCAAAAAAAGTCGTCTCTAAATTGCCAATTGAAAATCACTTTGTCATTAGTGCTGAATGTTTTATTTTAGTATTTCGCTGGTAACTGTTTACCTGTTAGCTTGTAGCCTGCGAACAGGCTCCCGGCGAGGACGGAAAAAAATTTCGGCGAGCGCGAAACAGAAGAATTCGGAGAGCAAAGCGATCGGGGCGGGGATGCTTCGCTTCGTTCGGGCTCACCGGGAGCCTGTTCGCAGGCTAGTTAGCTTGTTATAATGCGAAAATGACAACAAAAATCCTTATCGAAACAAGAAAGGCTTATAGAATAAGGATTTACTTATTATGCATGTAATATGCAGATGATCTCAGTTGAGCGTAGTGGTTAAAGTTAGCAATTGTGACTGGTTCAAGCCAATTTGTGCCAATGGCATAAAATGTAAATAGTATGTTAATGCACCTTTGCTGGTCGGAAAGACTAACTCACGGGCGTTTAGCATTTAGAGTTAGGCAACGCTTTAGTATTTTAGGGTTAGTTTAGTATCTTAGGGTTAGCTTTCTGGGTATCTTAGGATTAGCTTAGGGTTACGTAGAGAATTAGGTTAGGGTCGGGTTAGTTTTCGGGTTAGGGTTAGTAATTAAATATCGCAGCAAGGGTCACCCTTGCTCGTCGCTCGTGATGTAGTTCGTTCCTTCAGTGGTGCGTGTGAATAAATGACGAGCGTTCTTGCTGTGGCTCATCTCTGAGAGGCAATGTGTTTCATTGAGATATGCAAAAGAGAAAATGATGAACTAAAAAAAGCTAAGTGGAACATCGTCATACTTTATGGATTGCCTCGTGAAGGAAGAAAGATAGAGTTAATCAGATATAAGGCACGAAGAATCATGATACATGATTAAAAAGACTCTTGAAGTTAGAGAAACAGTCACACAAAAATGCTGCCCAAAATCTTGAACATAAATCTGTGCCAATCGTATGACGGTCAGGGTTACCGCTTAAAATTTATTTCCAGGATGATTTAATTCCACGAATACGGAATCTTGGATAAGAAGGGCGTGTTTGGACCCATCTAAAACTTTGGAATGTAAATGTAGCTTGCTCTCACAATGGTCCATAATCTTCAACTGAGTGCTTGCTGCATAATACCCCGACAGCTTAAAATGCGTCTTCGTTTTCATTTTTTCTTTTTTCCAGAAAAGCTGAAATAAAAATAAACAAAACAAAAACAAAAAACAGCCAAAAGGCAAAGTCCCCCATAAAAGACAAAAAACACTGGATGGGTGGGTTACCTAAGCAGAGTAGAAGTCATTGCTCAAGCCCAGTAATAATTGCAGGTCAACAGAGAACCTGACGGTTTGGTCTCGCATTTTGTAGAGAACATACGTAAACACGATGTTGTTCCCTTATCTATTTCATCACCTGTTGATGGATCAAACAAAAAGTAATTGTAACTGTTTTAAACCTATGAATAAAATTGTAAGTATTTTAAAGCCATCTGAGACGATCAGTTTCGTAAACATCGTCTAACTTTTTTGTTTGTGCGACACTCGTATTGCGAGTGCAATGGAACGAGACCGTCCGGACTCGTCGCGATCCATTCGACACCAAGAAATTTTCGAACCTCAGCCCGGAAATTTTGGCTGAATGGATCGCCCTCTTGGTCTCACTATTTTCGAAGAGGGGGGTTGGGTTGGGCTCGCTACTACAGGGGCTCGCTACTTTCGGGATTTATAAGAGGTCACAATTTTTTTGACGATACTTTCGGGGTTGCTACTTTCAGGATTTATAAGAGGCCACAATTTTTTTGACGTTACTTTCGGGGGGTCGCTACTTTCGGGACTTATAAGAGGCCACAATTTCGCGGGGTCGTTACTTTCGGAAGTTTACGGTAATTACTGACTAAATACTGAGTGGACAATTTTCTTGATGAGCCTGGGGGGTAGGGTGGGGTATTTGCCCTCCTTTTTGTTCTCACTTCACACTATTTGTTCCACTTAGACCACTTATTTAACCTGTCCCCGGGGTGGAGGCGGTATGGGCACTACTTCGACACTGCTGGAATGGCTGATGCATTAGCGTCGGCGGGCAAATGAGACACCCAGTTATTGATCAACTTCATGATGATAAAGATAAATTAGCCGCCTTAACGAGTTAGTGAAGCTGACGCTTTGAGCGTTTGCCCGTCGTCAAAGTCAGAAAGAAGTGTGACCTGAAGGGCTAACACTCCAAAAGCCCAGCTTCACTAATAACTAAACTTCAAAAAATTCCCCAGACCCTGCAACAATCGGCTTCATATGTGGGCAGTGAAGTTTTTGCGACCACCAATGTAAAGTCAATTCTGGTGAGGTATTTATAGAATATACGTGACCGATTTTACGCCTGTGTCGATTCTTTTTCTACCGGATCTACGTCATTATAAATATCCAGGGGAAGTGGAAGAAGTAGAAGAAGTCAGTGTTACCGCCCAATCAATCCTGCTAAATATGGCAACAATACCCATATTTGGAGTGAAGGAATTCAATCATTTCCTTGGTGGAAGATCCGCTCGATACATAACTTTCGAGTTGAAGTGTATTGGTTTTCAGATTTCGTCGAATTAGTGGAAGGCTTCGCTCGTGATTTTGGTGGCAATATAAAATTAGGGTAAAGTTTCATAATATATGTCGTTGCTCGTAGATGCCAAACGATGAAAAACGCTTTGGTCGTAGTAATGCAGAGTGTGTGATAATGAATTGTTCATTTGATCGAAAATCATGCAACTATGTATAGAGTAGCTCACAATAGCTATCACTTCAAACAGTGATTGATCAGATTGGAACAAACTTTATTTAAAAGGCTAGTGTATTGACAGTAAAGTTTTCCAGTAATTAACTGTAGTTATCAATCTTAATTTAGCTTGTCTATAACTTATTTTTAAGCATATATTGTATTCTTGAGCTTCATAAGCTTAAATTTAACTTATAGTGAATTAACAATCATTACACTTTCTGGACAGTTTATCTGTTTCATGTTGATCTTGTTGCTATGTTTTGTCCATTTTTTTGTGTCTTGAGTTTCTTTGTTTTTTGTTTTTTTTTGGCAGGAGTTGATAATGAAGCAGAGACTCATTCTTTATTTGGTTCTTGTTTTAACCTTCATTTCTAACATTTACAGTCAAGGTAAGTTATTAGGAAATGTCATTTTGCACCTTTTTGTGAAATAATTAATTGTTAACTATAAAAATGTGAATAATATTTTTTAATACTTTATTTACAACCACATAAGCACTTACATATTATTTTCTTTCACAAAGGAATTAGACATAAAAATGATGGAGACAAAAAAAAAATGCTTGTCATAACAAAAGCTACATATAATTAATAAAGGTGAAACCAGAAATACATTTAACATGTTACTGAAGAGAGCAAGTTACATTGCTTACATATGGTAAGGATGTGGATAATGTTAGCGTGATTTGAAAAAGTTGCGCCAAAATCATGCATGGTGAAGCTAGAAACATCAAGAGACTAACACTGCTCTCTATAATTTATGAACGTGAAAAGAAAAGCCTTCCAGAACTTTGTTCTGTGTTTGAAGGTAAATGTAAAGTATAATTACATATTTTAATAAATATATATATGCTGGGGAGAGGGGCATTTGCATGACCCAAAGATGGAGTACCTAAAATATTAACATTCAATACAAAATAAAATGGAAAACTAGTAAGGTAGAAAAACGTGTTTAGAAATGTCATTTTGTGAAAAATGACAAAAGTTTCAGGCATAGCCCTTCAGTGTAGGAAGTGTTAAATAATGGAATGTTAGAAAGAAATGGAAGCTAAGGATGGGGAAACCAGATGCGCCCATGCCACTTATATGAAATGGAAAACTTAATTTAGGTTGCATCCTTTGGTTGCATAGTGTGAGCCTAAAATTGAAATTGGCGTTGATACAGTGTGTTTGTATTTGTAGGTGCAGGAAGCTGTAGAAGCTCAACAAATTGCCATGAGTGTATAGGAAAGGCTCAATGTGCCTGGTGCTCAAAGGAGGTAATTGTTCACAACATGATTTTCAGGATTTACTATCAACAGCACTATTTTTCATGTACTATAAAGTACACTGGGTCATTTTCATTGAAAAATTGTAATTTCTATTTTTTCAAAGAATGAGTAAACAATAGAAGTTGAATTTAACTTTCTGACTCCTTACATAATGATATGATGATAATAGGACGGGAAATAATGGCCCCATGGTTGCTGGTCAAGATATGTTTTGACAGCATTCAAAGCTCAGTCAAACTTCTCTTGATTGCTTTAGCATGGTTCCTGAGGTGACGTCACTAGTAGCCTGACCCAGATCCACTTGGAGTGGTTGTGAATAGAAATTACAACTTTAAACGCCTTTAGAAACTTGGGGATTTTATCAATCGCTGAAGTTATTGGGAAAAGTAGTAGATTTTATTAAAGGAAAAAAAAATTGGGGGGTTAGTGGCACTTCTCTCTAAAATTCTGTAAACCTTAATTCTCAGTCTGAACCACTCTATTGTTAAGAGACAAGGCTTTTGATAACTTAAGGAAAAAAAAGTCTGTGGGATTTTCAGAGGCAAATTTACGAAAAAAACACCAACTTCTTATAAATGTTGCCTTTCTAAAACTGGTGATTTTGCAGAAAATTTGAGCAACTTGTTTGCACTATTATTGCACTTGCCAAGAAAGGAATATTGTAGTAGCTCTTTTAACAACAATGTGTGCAAGAAATGTACCAATGACAAAGCTTTTTACATCGTGGCCACTCCCCAGGTTTCTGCCCAGGTTTACTTGTTGCAGTGGCAAAGTTTTGAGATAAATTTGCAAGTTTACAGCAAGTAAACAGTTCCAATAGCCAAGACAAGTTTCAAATATTTTATACCGACATGTATTTGATAAGATTTACTGCGAATTTCATGGTACTTTGTATGTTTTTATGAATTTTGCGGGATTTCGCGGATTTACTTGGAATTTGCAGCTCTTCCACTGCACGGAATATCAGAAGCCTGAAGAGAGGAGTCTCACAAATTGTACTTTGAAGCATGAGGGTTTTTTCACTCATGCTAGATGGGCCACATTGGCTTGACAATATCCTACTGGGGCTAGTTGTTAAAGGGGTGAAGAACTCTATCTGCCAGATAAATTGCTATCCAGTGGATATGTGTTGACAAAGAAAATAAACTGCACTTTAAAAATCCTTTGATCCACTGGGGTCTGCAATGGAGCAAGTAAGTGGATTTTGTGCTCTACCAGTACTTGGGAGGTTAATATGCTAAATACAAGTTACCTACAAATAATTTTCTCTGACTACTTGATCAGTGAGTGATGTCCTTGAAGGTACTCGCTGGAGAACCATAACATGGTTTGCCACGTTTTCTGCTTGGTTTAAATGAAATTTGTTATCCAGAATTCTGTTTGCTTTTGTTTGTTCCCCTTTTCTCTGTCGTAACCTAAAACAGTTGCAAAAATCCAAATGAAACCGCTTTAAAAAGTGTCAGGTTACTACTAGTATGCTGTCATGAAGTCAAGTGTCAATACTACTGAAGATGATTTCTGCAGAACATTCGAGCATTAATGGCAAAAATTAAGTTTACAAAGAAACCTCATGGCATGGTAATATTTTGAATAAAGGTAGGAAGATCTTATTGAGACCTTAGCTCCCAAGCTGACCCCTCAAGAGAAAATTGAACTGGAAGTTATCCATATTCCTATTAAAACGGATGTTTCGCGCTAGTTGAAAACACAATAACACATGCTTTAAGCATTCTTACAAGGTTTGACATTAAATTTCTTGAGAATGCTTGGGGATTTAATTGCGGGGTCACCCGGAGAAATGAATTAATGTGAGATGTTTTAAGTAGTATCCAAAAAGTTACTGTGCTATAAGTAGATTTTTAGAAAATAATTTTTGCACTTATTGCTTGAACTTTGAGCAGAATCCATCCTAATATCTAATTAATAGTATACAACACATAGCTTGTTTTTCCTTATTTTTAGAATTTTGCATCATCCCGATGTGACTCACAAGAAAATTTGCGGAACTTAGGTTGTCCTCCTAACAATGTCTCTAACCCAATTAGCAAGTCTACAAATGAAGAGGTGAGTGTTTTTGGTGTTTTTTTCTTTTTTCTACAGATCTTTACTACAAACATATCAGAGTGGAAATATTAAATACAGAGCTTTGAAGTATGTTCGTCAATATGAATTCTAGAGATTAGCTCACTTATTTTGGTGCTACATTATAATTACAAAGAGAAGTGATTTTTTAAAACATTTATAGTAAGTGTAATAAACTGCAATTTAACATATTTCTTTACTTAGGTAACAACATACATGTTTTAAGAAATTTCAGAAATAAGAAAAGAAGAAGTTGTCATTCTAACATCATTATCAAGGCAAAATGAGAATTGACAAAAAACTGTATTTACCTAATACTAAGTAAAACAAAAGTTAATCAGAGGAATAAAAGTGGTAAGAATGTTCTTTTCCACCAATGGAGTCAGCCAGTGTGTTTGAACTAGGATTGTGTTCCTTTATGAATAGCATCTTGTTATGTATATGATTCAATCAAAGTTTCTTCAACAATGGCGCTTCCAGAATATGCAAAACTTGCTTTCTTTGAGGAGAGATGTTTGTTAATGTTTGTTGGCATTTGCAGGCATTTGTAGGTGTTTTAAATGTTTTATAGCACTTTGTTGGCATCAGTAGTTAGCATTAAAGGTGTCTTTCGGCAGTTTTTGGCTTCCAGGCATGTCTCAGTATGTATTCCTATGGTCAGTGCCCTTCAGGATACATTCCTCCTCTGAACAGTCAGCATTTTCGGTTGCTGGTTTCCCAGTCTTAGCAACAGTCAACAGTCTTCTCTCAGGTTACTGCGGAGAAAGATGTACTTTAAAGACATGAAATTCTCAACAGGAGTAGTAATTAATTGTTCAATGTTCTAGAAATATTTAATGCTGATACTGAAGCTGGCTGGAGCACAATATGTGTTTTAATCATTTACCAGAAAAAAAGCTCTGTTTGAAAGAAGCAAGTGAAATTCAGGGTTATTTCTTTTTGTACATATACACATACAGTAATTATATAATTATATAAATTGGTTTTATTTTTTATTAATCATTTAATTGTAAATTAATTATTAAATACAGAATAAAGATGTTGGAGCCACCGTGCAGGTACAGCCTCAGAGAATCAGGTTGGATCTTAGATCAGGTACATCAGTAAGCTCTTGTCTGATTCCACCATTAACCACAATTTGTCATGTTACAGTTAACACCTCAGACTTAATAATTTGCACATTAGATTATCACGCAGTCTTAATAAGTGTATGTGGAATAAGTACAATGCTTTTATTCAGACTACCACATCACCAAACAGAGTGGTGCAATTTGCAATCTTTGAAAAAAAAATTATGAAGCATATTTAGCTGATTTCATAATCATCTGATTACTTAGTATACATGATCAGATATCAATAACTTGAAAACAATTTACAGATATTTAACTTGGTTAAAATGTATTATTATGTGGCTTGAGTTTGTAGCTGATATAATGCATGCTCTGATTAGCTAATTGTAGGGCGTCATTCTCCTTTAATGCCCACGGGCTAATTATGGGTCTGCAAAAACAAAGCCAAAAGCCATATAATAAACAACTTAATAACTCCAATGTTCAGGAAAATCTTAAACCTCGGCCTTGCTGTATTGACCTTGGTATTGCTCGGTCAATACAGCAAGGTCTCAGTTTGAGATTTTCCTGTAAAGACCTCACTCTCAGTTAATAAGTAGTTAATAATGACCAATCTTCCTGACAGTGTTTTTTGAAATCTTCAAAACTAAAAACGCAACATTAATTTTTGTTGCTGTTCTACAACCATCAGGCAATCTTTGCTAATAATGTTTTGAAGTCTTACGCTTGTTTTTAATTAATAGCTATTGGTTGGGAGTATTTCACTCGTTTTGAGTTATAACTGATTATTCATAATCAATTATTTTGGAAAGTTGTAAGTGAGCTGTCATGATGATCATTATTACATTCAAGTGTGGCACATAATTTCTTAATTTTTTTTACACTGCTTCGCTTAAAAATACTGAACATGTACTTCGCCAATCAGCAAAATGGTAGGTAATCTTTATTTTTCCCCAGTATCAATTCATATTAACATGCTCTTCCATCGAGCCATGTTAACTTAACTTATTAAATGATCTAAAGTTAAAAAATTAATTATCTGTACAGAATTATATTGAAAACTGTTACAAACTATTAAAAGAGCTAGAAAATGTCTCAAAAATCTCAGAATAGTCACTGTGATAAAACTAAACAAGCTGAATAGTAACATGAATTAGTAAACTGATATGAAGTTGACTCTACTGATTGCATTACAGGAGAGACCACAACAGTGAAACTTACAGTGAGGCCTGCAGAAAACTACCCTGTAGATTTGTACTACCTTATGGACATGTCATATTCTATGAAAAATGACCTGGAAAAATTAACAACCTTGGCTTCAAAAATAGGTATTTCATTGTGTAAATTACAATAATTATAATAAAACAATAATAAAATATTTTGGAACTAATCTTAATAAACACAAACACAGCATCAGGAGCAGGCATACAGTATTGTTTATTTTTGCCCGCTTTTGGATGAATAACTGGCAATCTTTGGTCTTTTGCTGTTTGCATAGTTCAGAATCTATTGCAGCTGAACATTTATTCACCTTAGTATTAAAGCTACTCATTGTCAAAGGAACATGATGTGAGAGGTGATAGTTTTTAGTTAGTCCAAAACATTTTGTTCATTTGCACCAGCTTGCAGTTTGTGAAGCATGTTCTGGACAGTGTGGTCTTTGATGAAGCCAGTTTTGGTTAAATTCGTCTCTTTCTTTGTTGCTCATTACTTTGTAGAACCTTACAAAATTTCTGTAGTTTCTCTAAAAAAATAAATGGTGGAAAAGTCAGAATTCAAGAACTTTGCCACACTTGACTGGAAAATAACTAAAAATTTGATTACGTACATGTAAACATCTTGCATGACAAAGCAGGGCACATGTATGCAACATGCTGACATAGTTCACGCATGCACAATAGGAAATCTGCAAACATCTCATCTCTCACAGAACAAAAAAGGGGGGAATCTCTGTCTCACAGGGCAACAAGGCTAAGATTTACTTAAAATCACCATGGTCAGTTATTAACCTCCAACCCTTCTTGGATTATTGACTTACATTGTAACAATGTGACTCTTTTAACCTTTCTCAGCTGCAAGCATGAGGAACATAACAACAAATTTTAAACTTGGATTTGGTTCATTTGTGGACAAGACAGTCTCTCCATATGTCAGAACTGAGTATGTAAATTGATATCCTATTTACAATGTGTACATGAAATAACATTCCGCGTGCTGTTCATGCAGCTTAATACAGCCATGTAGCTAGATAGTTTATGGTGCTGGTGATGTGAAACAACAAGTTTAACTTGAAACTCCTCAGAAAGTTTTCCTTGTTGTGCCCTCAGTAAAACACAGTCAACTATTTAGTAATAAGTATTTGTCTTCAGCAATTTTGATTGTTGTGTCTGTTTGTTGTGTAGAACAAAGAAACCATGTTTAAGTACTGCAGATACAAGCACAGTTTGTGTACCTACATATGGCTTCAGGCACATTCTTCCTTTGGTGGCTAACCCAGTTGAATTTGAGGTTTGTATACTTAATTAGAATATTTCTCCCACATAAAAGTCCTTAAATTTTAAGATAGCTCGTGTAAAAGGCATAATCAGTTTTCTGTAATTAAGCCACAAAAACCAAAAAATCTTTACTCAAAGAGAGTACCACTTTTTGAATTTTTTTTGTGTGTGACCTCAATTTAGAGCCTGGCCAATAACTAAAATCAGTCAATCAGATTGCTCATGCATGACTATTGCCCATGTCAGGTATTTTCTAAGTACATCGGTCTCGGCACTGTATGTATTATCTTGTTCAATTTTCTTGAAGTTTTGTGTCTTACTTTTCTAAAAGAATTCTTTTACTCATAAAATAATTTTTCTCTTCCATTCAACTTTTTTCCATTTAAATAACATCAAAGGTGAACAAAATGCTACTTAAGGCAGCTAACCTATTTTTTGTGGCTTATAGTTTAATGTTGCTCCAGTCTGTGATCAAGTAATTTTTCCTTGACATTTTTTGCCATAAAGTAAAACCTTCTATTAACCAAGCTTGCTCGAAACTGTACTGAGAGAATATTAGAAAATTTAAAACATAATCAAATTCTGTTACAGTACTAAACATACAGAGGTAAGAGTTATGTTAGACAGGACAGCTCAACAAGCCTTTGGTGAAAGGTACATACATGTATGAACATGTAGTTTGTAACCTAAACATAGTCCTTATGCAAACTGATGACCTTCTCATTTTGTTTTCTTTGCTATAGGACAAAGTCAAGGAACAAGTTATATCTGGTAATCTAGACGAACCTGAAGGTGGATTTGATGCTTTAATGCAAGTGGCAGTTTGCGAAAAGGTTAGTTCCATGCAGCTGTTGTCGTGTTGACAAGGTTTCTACAGCAGCTTCACAGTTATCCATCTCATGTTCATGAACACACAATGTGATGTCAATGACATGGTGTATCTTAATATTATGGAGTAAACCTTAACCTGGCTGTTGAAATCTTGGAGAATTCAATTAACCTTAATTTTATTATGCGGTATCCAACTGGTGGTGAAACTTCTTATACACAGATTGCGAAAGCAATCCACGTTAGAAATTTGTTTATATTTTTTCTTCATGGTAGTCGCAAATTGTAACGCATGTTGTTATGGGCTACAGTTAATTATATTGTAGCCAATGGTAGCTCCTGTTGTTATTCATGCGGATTTAAGGTTGATTTTGTCGCAACATGGAAGGCTTCATGTTGTAAACTCCAAGACGGTTTCACAAGATAGACAAACCCTCAACTTGTCGCAAAATGTGAGCAAATTTTATGCGTGACAAGTTGTGAGTTTGATGAACGAACAGCAAAGCCAAAATTTGTTGCTCTAAGTAGACCCGCTCTCTACTATTCACAACAACAAAGTTCATCACGCAAGGTGAAAAACCAGAAACACCGGCCAGGTTTAGAGTTTTTGTATCAAACACATCATTGCCACCTTTAAGTGGCAATATACAAGATATGGGTTTTTGTTTCTCATATTTTGCCGCCTTCAGAACATAGTGCAACACATTCACTTTTTTTGTAGTGCATGTTAGGTGGCAGAACTGCATGTGTTCAAAGAAAATTTGAAGGTGTATTTTTAATAAAGAACCATCGAAATAACTGCTCTTGTTTAGTTATTATGAACCTGCTTTTCGTTGTTTTGAGCTTAATTTATTTTTGGTTTGCTTCGATTTGAAATATTTAAACCTGAACAAGCATTTCAAACACTTGAGGAAGGACTTATTGTTTACCCTGCAACCTACTTGATCTGACCAAATGTCTCAAATGTATGTTTTTCACGCTTCCAGATCAGACAACAGCATCTTAAGAAACTAGCATTCATTTTTAAGAACGAGCAAAGCCATACATAGCAAGCCGAATGAGAACTGTATGGCTCGTACAAAACTTGGAGTAACATTCGCAATAAACTGTTCAGAATAATAGAAAACACATGATATATTGATTCGAGAACATCCATGTGTTGTAATTTGATTCAGGCGACACATATGCAAATTGCGTTCTGAAAATTACTAACGTGTTGATTTCTTTTCATTCGTAGAAAGAGCGTGTTTGTTTGCTTGAGGTTATTTTATCTATTTCTGAATGAAAAGGTGTTCTTTTCCAGTATAAGTGCTGCATTAAAACGAGATTTTGAAGATGTTCATCCCAAGTATTTGCTGGCTTTACGTTAAATGTTTGGTTACAACTCTCTGAATATGTTTACATTACCTATTAACGAATTAAGGGAAATCTTGAATTTTGCTCATTATGTGACTCCTATCAAGCCAAGATCACACAGGTCATCAGGAGCTTTTTTTTATATGTGAGAAATTCCCTTGACTCTTGTATTTACTTTTTTTCCCCGATATATTTTAAGATCGTGTGGCTGCAAGTTTGTTTTTCACTTCTGAGCACGTGCAAGGTGTCGCAGAAGAATCGTTGGAAATGTCATCTTAGCATAAAGGAAAAGGGAACTGTCACAAAGGCCAAATCTTTGTTTGCAGGGGCCTTGGAAATTGGCGGGGGGAGGGGGTGGGATAACAACAACCAAGGCCAAGGTTTTCCCTTTCCTTTAGAAAAAAAAAACATTCACCATTTTCACCTAATTTCGTTATCGGACCTCACCTCTCACTCTAGGCCTCTTGTTAAGTTTTTTTTCTAAACCAAAGTGTGTAGTAAGTGTTTTTGAAAGCAGGGTTAGTAGGCTAGTTAGGTGACATGCTTGGGCTTAACTACTTTGTAGCAGTACCTTTGTTTGTAATTTTCCTTGCAAGTCAAACCTGTATTAAGTGGACACCATATTAAGGCACACTCTTTTATTAAGCAGACAGTTGCTAAGGTCAAGCCTGATACAATTCAATAAGGGTTTAAACATATTCCAAATATGGGTATCTAGTTTACTTTAAAGTTAAATATGCATTATTCTTCAACATGTTCTCTATACAAGAAATGTTTGACAAAATGAAAAGCTTGCATCAATAGTAATATGTAGTATTGGTTTTTTTTATAGATTCTAGTTTTTTTAGGTATTTTGCTAGTGTTTTAGTTTCTTAGAGTAAAATTTTAGTTTTTAGGGATAGTTTTGTAAAGCGCTTCGGGCAAATAATGGATGTATGCGCTGTATAAATGAACTATTATCATTACGATTATTATTATTATTATTGTTATCATTATCATTATCATTATCATTATTATTATTATTGTTGTTGTTGTTGTTTTTGTTCTTGTTCTTGTTCTTGTTATTATTATTGTTAACAGTAACCAACAATTTTCTTACTTTTGTAGACAAGAAGTATTGTTAAGCAGTAGTAGAACAGCTCTTGTTTGAATACTTCTATATCCAACTACTTTGGTTTGCCTTTTCATTTGATGACTGTATAATTCCAGGACCTACTTTGATTTTTTCTTGTCAAGCTAACGCCAGCATTGGTAAAGTCTCTGTAGGTCTGTGAAAATGTACTTATTGTATTGCTTTTTTAATTCAGGAAATTGGTTGGTCTGTAAATGGTACATCTCGCCGTCTGGTTATTTTTGTTACTGATGCTCCATTTCATGTAGCTGGTGACGGAAAGGTTGGTATCCCTGTTGATAACCTCACAAACACATGACAGTGTATGGATAATTTAACACAGTCATGCTGTTGCTGGGTTAGTTAGAGAGCAAAATCAAAGTTCACCAACTTTGTAAGCTATGCAGGCAATGAGCCATTACTTAAAAAATGTCTTCATCACTCCACCACAAATGCATGTGCTGGTGGAGTGCTTTTCATTGTTTACGATAGTGGTGCACAAAGAGAGAGTGCTAATATTCTCACAAGGGGTGTGTATCACCCATAAATGTAATAAAAACCATAAATGTAATACCAACCATAAATGTAATAAAAATTAATCATAAATGTAATACTAACCATAAATGTAATAACTTTTAACCACAAATGTAATAAAACCACTAACCATAAATGTAATAAAATTTGCCCATAAATGTAACAAACTGAACAACCATAAATGTAATAAGGCTTAACCATAAATGTAATAAACTGGCTGTGACTTCCAAATCAAGGGGCTACAAACTTGCCATTCTCATTCTTCGTGAAATTGACTTGAAATTTTCAGTAAGACCCCTAGAGGCCTGACTCCTTAAAGAAACAAAAATACTATTTCTTTGTGTGCAGTCCTAAACGAGGCCCATACGGCGTGAAATATCGCGGTTTTTCCCGAGACACCCTAACGAGACCAAACTTACTAAAGAAATTTAGATCCCAAAGTATAGGTCCAGTAAGGTTTTGCTATAAAGAGTGACATAGTGTGTGTGACACCTCTATAATACGGACAACGGACTCTTAATCTCGGCCCCAGAGATCAAAGTACACCTTATTCCGGACAAATCCGTCTGTCGTGTGATTTCCGGATGAAGTCCGTTTCGTTCCAGAATTCCAGAATGTATATATAGGAATTAATGAGGCACTCAAGAGTGGGCGTAAATAAAGAGAACCTCAATCTCTTTCAAATGGATGGAATATCATCAACCACCAGCACTTCAAACACTCTGGTATATAGACTTTCTAATCATACTTGGGTACTTCCTTAATGTTCACAGACCATAATTATAACTTCTTCGGTTTTGGTCTCTGGGTTAATTAAAATACTAACTTGATGCAAGAGGCCCGTGTCCTGAAGTAAGAAGTGCACAAAGAGAATGACAAGTTTGTAGCCCCTTGATTTGGAAGTCATAGCCAGTTTATTACATTTATGGTTAAGCCATATTACATTTATGGTTGTTCAGTTTGTTACATTTATGGGCAAATTTTATTACATTTATGGTTAGTGGTTTTATTACATTTGTGGTTAAAAGTTATTACATTTATGGTTAGTATTACATTTATGGTTAATTTTTATTACATTTATGGTTGGTATTACATTTATGGTTTTTATTACATTTATGGGTGATACAGGGTGGGGGTATATTCATGCAAAATAGATGAGTTTGTTATTGTTGACAAATTCTTTAAATTTTAGGCAGCTTTATTTGTTTTAAACAAACACCTCTCAACAACAACCCATTTATTGCCACCTCCTCATAAATGTTGGGATGGGGGCTTTTAGAAGATTCACAGGAGATATTGAGCTGCTAAGTCCTAACCCATTTGTGACATTGTTTCTTTCAGCTGGGGGGTATAGTGACTCCAAATGATGGTAAATGCCACCTGAAAGACTTTAATGGAGAGTACATGTTGTATTCAAAGTCTAATGAACTGGTATGAACATTTAATGATGATAATTATACCATACCAATGCATATAGCTGCTGTGTGCTACACCGGTGTGATGGGCATTAAGTACCAATGGATGTGTTAATAATGTAGGTTAACTGGTCAGCCTTTCAAAATAGACAAAATAACATTTTCCACTACATGTAGGGGGAAAAAATCATCCCCTTATTAGCCTGTGGAAGTTAAACCCACAACTTGAATTTTCAAAATGTTACTTAAGAATGACCAGGCCAAGCTTACAGCTATGGTAAAGAAGTGTTGCACTCTAGCAATGGTGTCTGTGTTGCTCTAACAATGTTTAAAACACACTCTATTATTACTAGAAAATGTTAAAATGAAATCTCACTGTATTTTCTTGGGTCTAAAATCTGTCTAAACATGTAATTCCAGAGAAGTTAGAATTTTAGTGCTAAATGCAATATTGCAACTCAGAAACTTTGTTTGGGTTAAACTCCAACAGTAAGGATTAAAGCAAATAATGAAGGCTTTCAACTGGTAAATTCTGAATGGAATGTAACATTTGGTTGGCTTTTTTGTGGAAATTTTGGATCGAGGATTACATTCCTCCCAGAATTTTTCTTTGAAAATGAAAGTCCAGCAGCAAATCTCAAATGTACATGTGAATGTGCTCAAAACTTTCCAAATTGTGCACAGTGATTAGTTAATCATGGCCCTCGAAGAAGTTTGTTGGATGGTAGGGTGAAACGCAAAGCACATTTATTTAATACTTATATATGTGAATGGAGAGTGATGACATTTGAACATTGTTTTAATATCACAGGATTATCCATCCCTTGCTCATCTTCATGATAAACTACAGCAGAGTAATGTCCTTCCAATATTTGCTGTCATTAAAGAGGTTTCAAGCCTTTATCAGGTATTTATTGATAATTTTGTTTTAAAAACAAATTTTAACATTACTGTTATTTTTGAATACCTAGTAAATGTTTACTTTTGCCAGCCAAAGACTTCCAAGGAGACTGCTTGATTTAAGCCAATTACTTAAGTTCTCTTGCTATCATTTAAGATTTCTCAGCCTTTAGAATTTTGCACATGTTTTGTTTTATAGCTATTTCCCAAAATTGCTGAAAATTGTTGAAGAACAAGACTGGTTAAACTGTCCTTAAGATTTCTTTAAGATGTGGGACAAGTTGAGGATATTTTAATATTTGTCAAAACTTTCTGAACCATACCAAAGATTGCACAGTTGATAATTCTAATATTTGTGAATATAAGTAATGTATTAGAACTGAAAATAAAATTTAAATATTACTGTTCATAATGTATTGCAATCCTACATAATTTAGGCAACACATGACATTTTTATTGGTCGTTGGTGAAACCACTCCCTTCCGAATAAAAAGCAATAATGTACATGTATGCGGCTTGGTTGAAGTTTTCGTCATAGTGGTACTATGACGAAAATCGCATCTTTCCTATCTAAGCCATTTTAAAACATAAACAAGTAGTCTGCATGAGAAGAAAAATGTTGCTTACTATTTTCAAATATCTCTTTTCATTCCAGAGATATGCAAGTTTTTAAAATATGCAAATTAGCCAAGTGATGACATCATACACTCAACTAAATACTGATCAAATATTATGAAGAAAGATATCTCGGCCAATTTGTATCAGAAGTGTTTGATTCTGTTCAGTAAGATTCTACTCAATGTGCTACACAATATGAGCTGAACAGTTTTGTTACCATGGCAACATACTGGGTTCCAGACCTCCCCAGTATTTAAGGCTTTTCTGGCCACCTTTGGTGTTCCATTTCGATATTTGCTAATGGTACCTCATGTGCCTGGTAAAGCAAGCATATAAATACATTAGCTCCAGTTCGTAGCCTCATTTCATGTTTTTCGAGCTGAAAATTACCAACATATTGAAATCAAGTGGGTGGGGACTGGAAAAGAGTCAGTTGTCATGGGAACAGAATTTTTCATAGCAGTAGGTGTGTTGCCTGTAGAACCATTAGCCTACCAAGTTTCAATGGTCTGTGCTGCAAATTGACTGAGATAGCGCTATTCATAGACTTGACATAATATTGGGTTGAGTGTATGACGTCATCAGTCATCTCATTTGCATATTCCACACATTTTTCAAACTTAAATATCTCTGGAACTAATGGAGATATTTGCAAATGGTAAACTGCATTTTTATTATTTCATGGAATTCTACGTGATACACCCAAAAACTCAAGGGGTAAGAATTTGATCATAGTACCACTGAAGGTTATTTTGACAAATCTTCTCTCAGTGACTTCAGTTGTAAAGCAATGCTTTGTTTATTTGTTGAACAAGTTATGCTGATAGCTGTTGATATCTGTAGGGTGTAACATCTATGTGGAGTGACTTAGGAGCAGTAACTGGAGAACTGGCAGATGACTCTGCAAATGTGGTGGACCTTATTGAGAGAAAATATAAGGTGAAACTAAAACTCACTGAACAAAATTCAAACTAGCGTTCATGGCTTAAAATGTTTTGCCCTCAAGGGCCTTCTAGCATTCCTTTCTCTCCCACATTCAGCTGATAAAGACCAACATTTCATCCTGCCATGTTGTATGATCCTATGCACAGTCTCTTCCTGATGTAATCCATTCTATTTTGAGTAATATTACATATTATATTATTGTATGATCATCCTATGCACAGCCACCCTCTGATGGAATCCTGTCTATTTTGAAGTGTATTACATAATATGCTCACCCATTTCCTGAAAATAAACCTGAAAAGAATGATTTTAAACATAGTTAAGCACAAAGTTTATATTTTGAATTTTATGGTATTAACTAATGACAGAAAATAATAACAAAAAAGAAAAGCAAACAGAACCAAGATTGCAGAGGAAAAACAACAGGAAAAGTAATGATTAATTTTTAATCAATGCTTTGAAAATGTGTTTGGAATCCATGTGTAAATTTCCTTCCAGTTTCTGCTGGGATCGTCTGCATTCTTCATATCTGTGTGTCATTGTAAGATGGATCCACTTCAGAGGAACATTTCAGTTATGTTGAGGTCATTGTTTGGAGTTCATCTTAAGTTTTTTTGTTTGTTTATTATTATGTAGGAAATTGTTTCATCTGTAAGCCTGGTGTATAATGCTCCTGAGAAGGTTTCAGTTACAGTCAAAGCCAATTGTGGGTGAGTGTTATCATTTATCAAAATATTTATTTGCCTTTGAAGGCATTTACAAAGCACTTTGAAAAAATATTGTTTATTTATACTATACTTTTGTCTCCCTGTTATCCCTAAGTGAAAATATGCTTTGACTGCTTTCATTATTGGTTTACTACTCAGGTGATGCACATGATGAAGTTTTTGTAAATCATGGTTCTTGTCTGGTATAGAAACACAGTTACAATGCATAAAATGGGTTTAAAATTTATTGTTGTTGTATTTTCAGAGCTAACGCAGTCAGCGACCAAACCCAGAAGTGTTCAAATGTGAAAATTGGAGAAAAGGTAGGCTGTGACATGTTATTTGGCATAAAAGAGACTACCCGCCATAGTATGAGGTTGATGTGACTATTATTTCTCAATAAGGTTACTTTTGATGTGTCAGTCACATTGGAGCAATGCCCACAAGAACAAGCTGAATATCAGAAGAGGTCAGTTTTATATCTTAAGTCTGTCAACTAGAATGCGCGTGGAGGAAAAGATGCACATGCTAGGGAATTGTTTTATGTGTACTTGCACAGTGCGGCAAAGCAATCAGTTTCAGTTTTTCTAGAATGTTCAGTATGGTAAGAGTTAGTGTTGTTTTTCTAGTTTCACGATCCGTGTTCCAGGCTTTGGGGCTGTAGTGATGGATCTGAACTACATTTGTCAGTGTGAGTGTGAGAAGCCGAGTATGGCGGTAAGCTGAGAACATCTTCTTTGTCATTTAATGTGTTTTACCACTCACTTGGTTTGAGACTCCGTCAGAAGTTTGTTTCACAATACGCTTTGCTATTATTTTGTATTATTCATCCACATATTTTCAAGTTCGTTTTGTACATTTTTTATTGTTCCCCATGGCAGGAAGCGAACAGCACCAAATGTTCTGATGGAAATGGAACATTTGCCTGTGGACAGTGTGTTTGTAATAAAGGAAGGTAAGCTATGTTTTGATTGCACTTGAATGGTTTGTATGATTGACAGCAAGTCACTCACTCGGTTGAACACTCCTGGAAAGCAAGAGATACTGTTTGACTTCTTATGTTTTAGAAGAGGTATTGAAGACAAGTGTTATCCAAACATTTTATGCATTCATTTTATGCATTTTATGGTTCAGTTAAGGATTTCATTAATTCTTTAGTCGGTATGCAGAAAACAATGTTATTAGTTGGGATGCAAACCCACAGGAGTTGACTCTTTCTTGTTTTGTTTAACAAAACTGTTATTGTTATTATACATTGAACTCACTATCTCATTTCTGATTGGCCAAAAGCATAAAGTGAATTTTCAAAATCAGTGCCTGTGACGTCATCTAGCTGCAGATTATACAATAGTCATGTCAAAGACACTCAAGGTCACGGGTAATCATGTCTTGTTTGACTGTGGTGCATGATTTCGAAGGGTAATCATGTCAAGTTCGCGCGTTTTGTGTTACTTGTTGTCAGTGAAGATGCAAAAACATGACTTCCATTTTTGAGTTATTTTTTTTGGAAAAAAAATACCTCTTAGTCGGCGCGTCAGGTATGTTATGGACGGGTCAACGGGTGAGTGAGTGAGTGAGTGAGTGAGAGATGTATGTATGTCACACCAATCAGATTGGATCTACTATGAACAGCTAATCAAATTTCTTGTTGCAAAGGTAAATGGTATGTGAGAAACACAAGGTATGTATAAACATAAGGACTTTGGTAATTGAAAAATAAAGAGTGACGTGTATGTTGCCGGTTTGTGATTTTTAGTCCGGTTTGGAGGGGAGTGTGACAGTTACATACGTACATTGGGTTGTTTTAGAGTGCATAATTTTCAGTGCAATGGTGGCTAGTTATGAACGAGATAAGTCTTGAGTTTTGAAGCAGTTCGTGAGTTAGTAGTAGGCAAATGGCACGAGATATTTTTTATTTTTAATCACAAAGGGTAACTTGATACTTTTGTTTTTTCACAAGGAGTTAATTCAATTAGAGGTCACGAATCGTCGCTTCTAGTTCTTAAGACATGTTTTAGAGGAGTCGAGACTATTTAGATTTGAAGCAGTTCTAACGTTTACAATAGTAAGAGCAGGTAACGATTGTTTTGGTCTTATTGCATGCAAATATAGCGAGATATTTTTATTTTTTAGTTACAATGGGTAATTTGACACTCTTGTTTTTCACAAGGTAGTAAATTCAATTAGAGCTAACGAATCGTCACCACTTGTTCCCACGAGATGTTTGCTATTTTTAGTTACAAATGGTAACTCGACACTTGTTTTTCATATGGGAGTAAATTCAATTAGAGCTTACAAGTTGTCGGCTATTAGCTGCTATTGTTCCCAGGATATTAATCAAAAAAGAAGCTTTCATTTCTAGAATGTTTTTACGTCTCTGCAGTAGCAGTTTAAGGGCCCATTCACCGATCTTTTCGAGTCGTTGCTACGGAAAATTTAGTCTCAGATAACTTCATCATTTTTTGTTAGTTCAGAGTTATTTCATGTGTTTCAACTTTTTCATGATCAGTAACACTAGTGATAACGTCATCAGGCCACGCCCATGGTCATGTGACTAATACAGAAAAAATGCAAAGGCTCCCAGTCAAATTATTTTCTCGGGATTTTTTTCATTGATTTAATACTTTAATTTAACTCCTCATTACGCTATGCATCGATTTTGTTTCATTTCTAAAAGGTCAGAATTTGAGAGCATTTCAAAATATTGAAAAATTCGTAATTTTCTGAAAATAGCAAGATTTCGAAAAAGGAATGCATAGCTATGTTGCCAACGTTGGCTTTAATCGAAATTCGTCGAAGAAGGCTGGATTTAATCAAAAACCGCGTTTCCTTTACCATTTAAAGAAACCGGAAGTGCGCCCGATATCTATTGGAAGTTACCCTATCAGCGCGTGCGCAATTTTCACTACCCGCGCACTTCGGTAAGATCAAACAAAGCCACACGGAGTTAGTTTTTCTCTTTCTATTGCTCTTGTTTTTCTGTCTTTCTCTTATTTTGTCTTTGCTTGTACTATTTTTTACTTTGCATTTTGCGAAACGCAAAGAAAAACATGTAAAATATGTGCCAATTTGCAAGTTTTTGGGTTGTTTTCATTTTCCGTGCTCAGGCTGACGTAGGCGACCGGAAGTGAAGTTTCACCTCCTTGGCAACGCGCGCGAGCGCGCGCATGAATCGGTTAATGGGCCCTTAATAGTTTTATATGATGACATTCATTTTAGTCCGATATTTTTAAAGGTAAAAAGTATGAAAACTGTTCAAATGTTCTTTGAAGACTGCGTGGCGTCAAGTTAAGGTGCATTTAATTAAATCAGACTTTCAACGTGTCAGAGAGGTTTTTTTCTTTCTTTCTATTTTTGGTGAAGTAGTGTTGTTGCGTTGTGTTGTGTAAAAAGGGTAAATTTACGACTCGTCTAAAATGCGAAAAGTTCTCGAGTATTTTTGAGCAAAAATTCCCCTTAGCGGTTGGAAGGGCTTTGTGATCGGTGAGAGAGAGAGTTATGCATGTGCTCGTGTCACACCAATCACAGTGTGGGTTGTATCAAAGAACGAATCAAATTGTCTGTTGGAAAATAAGATGATATCTACATTAATCTGGAGACGTGTCAGATTACTTTAGTATGTTCAGTCGAACATTTTACATGTCAGTCGATTTAGCTTTATGGAGGGAGAATTACATAAGGAAAGTATTTTCTGTGACGCTCAGCTGCTTACGACGCACACGCTGTCAGCAAAAGGCCCAACACTAAATTGTGGTTCGAGCGTTTTTGGACGGGCTAGTTTTGTTGACCGAAGTAAAAATTGTAGGAAGGATATTGTTATTATGAAGTTGTTTGTGTGGTTATAACAAAGAGTTGCAGAAATGTTAAGAAATCTCGTTGTGATTGCGTCGTGGCCTACTTTGCGTCGAAGGTGGCTGGGAATATTTTGTATGGTAAGAGTGGTGTCAATCAAGATTTTTGAGTTATTTTTTTGTAAAAAAAAAAAAAACCTCTTAGTCGGCGCGTCGGGGTATGTTATGGACGGGTCAATGGATGAGTGAGTGAGTGAGAGATGTATGTATGTCACACCAATCAGATTGGATCTACTATAAACAGCCAGTCAAATTTCTTGTTGTAAAGGTAAATGGTTTGTGAGAAGATCTGATCCCGATACAGTTCAGAACGGCCGTATTTATTCTCCGGCTTCTATAAAAGAGGAGGAAGTATTCATATATTGGGCTTACTTCGACATTTTCTGTGGGTTAGGCTGAGGATTATGTCGGCGAGTTTGATAATCATTTGCAACTGAATAATCAGTCAAAGAAACATAGTGTTTAGCATCTAACTACGAGCATGCGATGAAGGGTGAGCTTTTCCCACTAGATAAGTTTTTGAATTGAGTCTTGAACCGCTCTATTATTAGTTCCCTTAACTTGAGTATTTTTGAGCAAAAATTCCTCTTAGGGGCTGGAAGGGCTCCCAAGGGGTACTCCCAGAAAAATTGGGTGGGGGTGTGCGGCCCGCTTCCCAAAACCCTTACCCTATTTATGACCAAAATCTGCGATATTCCTTACCCTATTTATGACCTGACCAAAAATTCGACACTGTATTTACGACCTGCCTCTTAAATCAAAACCCTGTTTCAGACCTGCGTTATAATTAGCTCCCTAGTTCAAACCAATGTTAAATTACCTTAAACATACAAATTTGTGAAGGGCTTTTGTTGATTTTCTTTTCGATAATGATGAAAAAGTGGCTTCTTCTTAAAGCATACCCATATCGAGGCTAGAGTACAAAAACCATACCCTATTTATGACCAAAATTGCCAAAATCAGCGAAAATCGATACCCTATTTATGACCAAAACGGCCGAAAAACTATACCCTTCGGGGCCGCACAGACCTATATAGCCCAGATAAGGGAGTCCCCCCCTCCGGGGAAAGGGCTATGTGATTGGTGAGTGAGGGAGTTATGCATGTGCGCGTGTCAGACCGGTCAGTGTGGGTTGTATCAAAGAACGAATCAAATTGCCTGTTAGAAAATAAGATGGTACATTAATCTGGAGACGTGTCAGATTATATTACTGTAGTTTGTTCAGTCAAACATTTTATGGTTTACTATTTAGTTATTTTACCATTACCGATGTAACATCGTATGTACATCATAAACTCCCAGTTTCTTTCTTGCTGTACATCGCAACCAAAAAAACTTGTCAAATCAACCAAATCAATACTGTAAACAGCTCCATGAATGCTCCTATCTCCGAGACTTATAGTTGACAAAAAAATTACTCTTGCACGCCTTGCGTGCCTATGTTTTTTTTTTCGTTTAATGGATAATAAAGCAATGATTAGATTCTGTTTTTGTGATATCCAGAATAATCAAGGTCTCGGTGAGGATTATCAGCCTCAGCCTTCAGCTTCGGCTGATAACCCCTACCTCGACCTTGATTATTCTGGATATCACAAAAACCTCATGCAGTAATTGTTTATAATCAAATGAAGATAGAAATTTAGTTTGACACGGGGCATTGTGTACGAGTATATTTCTGTTATTGTTGACTTATTGGACAGTGCTCCAATATTTGATGCATGATGCTTAAGTGCGTCATACTACTAACTAGGAGATGGCCTACAACCCCCAGGGTTCGAATCCGGACCGATCAATTTGGTTTTTCTTCTCTGTATGGGAAGCCTAACATCATAAGCCTTGTGCATTCTTTTGAGGCTTCCTCTTCACTTCCTACTGGTCCAAACAAGGCTGTCAACACGTGAGCCTCTTGAAAATCAGTATTTCTACCTTCCGAGTTACAGAGAGAGAGTAGGCAAGATCAAATGAACACTTGTGCGAATTTTGTTCCTAATTTTTTTTCTAATTTTTGTTTGTTTGTTTGTTTGTTTAAGGTACGGAGAATTCTGCCAGTGCGACACGCCTTTTGACAAATTAAAGGATCAATCTAAATGCAAGAGGTAAGTTTGTTTCGATGTGCCTGTCACAGGACACTGGTCATCAAATTCTTCGGTTAAAGTGCACCTAACCCCAAACTTTTTTTTGCTAAAACGAATCCACTTGTTATTTGAAGCATTTGGGCGAAAAAAATTTTGAATTTGGTTGAATCCTCGATTTTCTATGCCCTTTCAAAGTCACGCCTGAAGTTTTACACGACCGTGTTTCTGGGAGTCTGGGGCGGCGGTTGCTGATGACGTCTACCCAGGAACCAAACACAATGGCGCCTCAGTCAGCTCTCTTTACTTGCTCGAGAAAATGGAAACAAAACTAATCGTTCCAATATATTTTGGGGCTAAAACGTCCAAGTTTTGTTTCAGAATCATTTCTTTTTCGTCACTGGAGTCAGAGTTAGGTTTCGATGCGGAAGACACCGAAATAAACTTCGATCGAGCACGTTCGACAACTGTGAACCCACTACTTAGAGCTTTGAGAACAATTTGCAATATTTCAAGGGACGACGGGGAAGACTTCTTTGGGGACGAGCTGCTTGTATGTTAGGAATGGAAAGCTAGATACGAAGTGGAGGAGCACGCAGACGAAAAGCAGGAAAGAAAACTCAAGGACTGCTTTGGATGTCGTCACCTAAACACAAGACTCCCACGCGTGTTTATAGCCCGTTTACGTTTGTCCTTAGCAAGAATGTATTTTGTCAAGGTATGGTTGTTCTATTAAATCCAGTTTGTGTTTTACTTTCTGGATTGCTTCATGTTTATTAGAGCGACGTAAGTGTTGCAGTTTTCGAGACTTGATGACCTCCAAAACACTGGCTTCGATCTATTGAAAATCGTAGAATTGTTTGGAACTGTATTTTTGAAGCTGCGGGAAGCAAAGGCGGAAGGAAACATTTCATACAATCACCGATTTCACATTGTCTCACGTTTTAAGTCGTAACTCCAAATAACCAATGTAAATTTTTCTCAAAGTTTGCAATAAAATTCGTCGGATAAGCGAAATGGATGTGTTCCCCTAACCGGTCCGCAGATAATGTTACGCGGTCATATTTTCGACACTGTTGTAGAGAATGTTTATCGCACTGCTGATTTCCAAACCTTCGAAAAACTCTGTGAGTGTAACAATTTTGTTATCATGTAATTCTAAATCGAAAGAGAAATAAGTGCTGGTTGGCGGCGTACAGTTGCGACCTATTTACACATCAGTATATTTGGTCGTAACGCTTCTTGATTGATCACTCAACTTTGCCGGCTATTTTATAAATGCTGCGGGACTGGAAGATATAGGTTGTTGGTAGTATTTCGACAAATTGCTGGTTGGCTTTAATCAGAAAATTTTGAAAATAGCGTTTGAAAGTCTGCGGAACAAATTCCAGTGAGAGCTCTTCAATGGTTCTCACAGACTCAGTCCGCTTGTTTCGGTTCGACAAAATCAACCATCGTTTATGTCTTCATTGCTCTATTGACCGATCATCGCCAGTAAATTGTACAGGATATCTTTTTTTAGATCTGAGATATTGCTGCAACAGCCGATAGCACTTCTGGAAGGCATTTCTGTACACTTTTCGAATGTGTATTGCTCTATCCTGAAGAAAATGAGAGGACGTGAGGTATTCGACCTTCCTGGGTAGACGTCACAACTGCCGCTGGACCCATTCTCCTCAAGCTCGGTCGTGAAACAAAATGGCGGTGTTTTGGGGCTATTTTCGAGATTTCGTCGGGGCACAGAAAATCGAGGATTTAACCGAATCCAAAATTTTTTTCGCAGAAGTATTTCAATTAACATGTAGATTCATTAGGTGCACTTTAAGAAGGGAAAGGTGTTTTATTAACGCTCTGTTGGAAGCTCGTTGCTTGATGGACCTTGATGTTTGTAAACTAAAGAAGAGAATTCAATAGGAATGAGCAAAAAACTCATACAATACATGACACTGCCGAAAAGTTGTCTATAAGGCTAAAATGCTCTGAAAAGTGTCAAATTTGTTCTGATAAACTAAACGTTTCGGGCTTAGCCCTTCTTCAGCAGGGGGATTGAAGAGAATTGTTGTTAAACTCAACCCAGGTTAGGAATCAACAAATCAAAAAGTATACATCGTGGACAGTTTGGAAAAAGGGACTAATTCTACCATGATTCTACCCATTATTTACGTCTTTTCTGTGCAAAAGGTTTCATATTACAGTTTAAGGAAATTATGCCGAAGAAGAGAGTAATTTAATTGAAGTTTACTCCGAAAAAGCAAGCCAACATTCGCGCCATAAACGCGGCCTTTGCATCACTCGCCTCACTTGTCGTACGCGTGGTTGAAAAACTTGAAATAGAATCCTCTGTCTTACATTTGAAACCTTACCATGTTATTGTCTTTTAGTTCTCCCAACGCTACAGATGAGGTGTTATGCAGTGGAAACGGAGAGTGTGCTTGTGGAAAGTGTGTGTGCAAAGCGGTGAGGACAACTTATACATGCTCTTTATTTCACTGGCTATTTAACAATTATTCCACTCGTGCGTGTTGGATATGAGATGAAAGAGCACGTGGCGCCGAGTTGCTTAAAATCATCTCATATTGAACATGCGCGAGTGGAATAATTGTTTTTAATTATTAAAAACGCCCCCAAAATATAGGAAACTAAATTAAAATTAAAATAAAAACGCCCCAAAAAATCACTCGTATGCTTACCATATTTGTAGAGCATGGTATAATGGCTCATAACCCATGATGGCTAAGCCAGTGAAAAATCCTGAATTGCATTATCTAATGATCCACTTTTTAAGAATGAAAGTTACTTCATGTTATTACTTCTTTCTTAGATGAATTTGCTGTAATGGCGTATATGCTGTTTAATTAGCCAAGTCGATGGTATAACATATTTGTCCGTTTACAATGTATTTTAGGAGCAAGGGAAAAGGTTTTATGGAGACTTGTGCCAGTGTAATGACTTCTCTTGTCCTGAAGATAAAGGCCAATTGTGTGGAGGTAAGGATCAGTTGTAAGTACAGCAAAAATACTCAATGAAAATATGTATGTACAGGCTAACAGCTAGGCACAGCTAGTCATGCAACTTATTACATGAATCATTGTTTGACATTTAACACATAACACGTTACCCGTTAATGGATTTCAGAAGCTTCTTTTCAAACGTAAAAGTACAAGTACAAGTGTGTTCTATTAGAAATCTGCGAATCTGATTCGTTCTCTCATCTTATTTTATTAAATGAAAATAAACTGTAACTGTAGCCTGTTCCAGGCTCTCGGTCAGTGGCGACAATCGAAAAAGCGGGCGGACGACGAGCGGGACGAGCGGGATTGTAATTGTTAAATAAAACCTGATTTGTTGTATGTTTTAGGTCCTGATCGTGGAGTTTGCCGTTGCCGTAAATGCCAGTGCAAGCCCAAGTATCATGGCGATAACTGTGACAAAAAGAACTGTACATTTTTTCCCCCCGAAACACAATGCAAGAAGGATGCAGATTCGGTTAGTATCACAAGCCTTTATCTGTAGTCACGCGATTATTATGTTCCGCTTGCAAGGTGAGACATGGCTCGTGATTCTAACATGAAGGCTTTGTTGTATTGACTTGACAGGAAATCTGTGGAGGTTCTGACAGAGGCACGTGTGAAGCAGATGTAGAAAACTGTCACAAGTGTGTCTGCAAGAGTGCGTATGATGGTACCTACTGTGAGAAATGTCCAGTAAGTCATCAGATTATAGCCCTCAAACTTAAGGTAGCAAAATGGAAGAATCCTACAACGCAAGTGCTGTCTTTTTGTTGTCTAATTTCTCTCGAGCCATCTCCTTACTTGCTTCTTGTCGCAAACGTTTATCTGGGTTTGGCCAATCAGAAGTGGGCATCAAATGCTAGAAATTTAAGTAGCAGAAATGCATAATTAGCCTATCAAGACAGATATTGCGGTTTCATGAGGCGATTAGAAAAGCTGGTAGCAAGCAAGCATGTGACGACCAGACAAGAACAGAACGAGCCTGAATCAGCAGGTTTAGGTTGTGACCAGGCACCCAGAGAGGAAGCAAGTCCACCTTACACAAAAGAAATTGATTGACGTACTACACTAATGAGAAATGGAATGTCCAGATACTGAATATAAAAATAAAAGAGACTGGGAATCACGTTAATTGTATCAAAGCAAACAATCTTACTCGCTACTGGCCATTTTAAATTTTCTTTTCGTAAGGTACATGATGTTTAGGATAATTAATGACTTAAAAGGTTTACAGTTTGATTGAAAGATAACCTTGTCTTACAGAACTGTGAAGATGGCATGTGTAGCCGCAATGAAAAATGTGCTCTGTGTTCAACATTTGAAGGGAAATCCTTAGAGGAGTGTAAACAGAGTGGAAGTTGTGAAGCTAATGTTCTGGAAGTCCAGGTCGTGGATGATATCAAAACAAAGACAGGTTAGTTGAAATCCGTTATCGACGAAATTCGTGTATTTTGCCTTTGGACAGGTTTGCGCGAAGCTTTGATAACATAACAGCAATGTCAGCCGGTTCGGGGCTAAACTGCCAGCAAGAACACTGTTAATATGTTTTAATTCTTGAAGAAAATTTTTGTACTCACCATCTTAAAACTCGAAACAAAATATGGGCTAATCACATGTAGGCATTGTCACTAACATAAACAACTCCGGCCAATGAACGGGGGCCAAGGGTGAGAAGACGCGGGTATATCAAGTCACGATTGGTTTGTGTTACGTGACAACTGGTGACTTGTTGCGATCACTTTGAATAGGGAGTCAATGATTTGTTTTTGTTTAGATGAAGGACTGTATCGATGTGAGGGAGCCGTCGATGGATGCACATACTACTTTACAACTCAGACAGAAGAAAACAGCGAACGTTTTGTTCTTTTTGTTCAGAAAGAAAAAGGTAACACTGCAGTTTGCTTATTCACGATTAATTGATCTTTAAATGGGCTTTGATTTACGACAGAGCTAAACATTATACAGTGCCAAATTTAGTCAAAGTTTGATGTTCAACGAATGTTAGAGTGAGCTACATGACATAAGAAGGAGAAACGTTAAATATTTCCGGTAATTATATCGCACCGATTAGAGATCTGCTCCACCCTACACCTTTCCAAGAAAACCAAATTTTGACTTATGTTGAGAGCTTCCTTAAAGGGAATAAAGTTCTAATAATCAAGATGCATAAATACATTTAACCTTTATTTATACACGATTATATATCAAAGTTTTTAGCTTGTGGGGTCGTGTACAAAACGATTGCAAATAAAATAAAATGGAAAAGGTCTACATTAAACTAGAAAGTAATAAAACAATTGTCAGAAAAAATTGAAATTCCTTAGTCCTTGATGGTTTGCGGAGCGAAAAAGTCGAAATTAAAGTCCTTAAAATTGTAGAACTTCCCAACGTTTGCAAGATGTGCAAACTTAGTTGTGTACCTTGTTTAATTCAAACTGTTCTTGTTTATTTGCTAACTTCAGTGAGTTGCCCTGAGGAAGCGCCCATCATGTGGATTGTTGTGGGTGTGGTCGGTGGAATATTACTTCTTGGTCTTGTTATTTTAGCACTCATCAAAGCCTTTTTCACTATGGTGGTATGTTGTCTCTTTTTGTAACATAGTTTCTTCAAATCTTCCCGATTAAGACGACGTTTTTATGTAAACTGTTAAATAGTTAGTCTCATTATTTTAAGGAAGTTGTGTTTTTATTTTGTTTCAGGATCGCATTGAATACCAAAAGTTTGAACGAGAACGAATGCACTCCAGATGGACCAAGGTAAACGCTTATGACTCATAAATTAATGCTTCACGTTTGAAATGTCGAAGGGAAAAGTCAAAGTAAAAAAACTGATTTGCTAGTGATATTTCTTGACTCCTCCATTTCTTAAATGCTGATGAGTGAAATCAAAACGTATGAACGCTAAGTAGACATATGTCTCTCAAATGATTCTTTCTGGAATGATGTTCATTAACTTCTGAAGTAATTTGCTTTGTATCTACCGTCTTTCCTGCTGGCCAGTGGTTCTTTTGATTCCTTTCTTATGTGAAGCGATTTTGGTTCTTGTTTCAGGAAAAAAATCCCCTTTATCAAGCTGCGAAAACTACTTTTGAGAATCCAACATATGCTGGTGGAAGGCAGTAATATGTTCAGTCAGTGGAAACGTTTCATGAACTTCCTGAGATTAAGTAATATTCTTGTTTTCAAAAGTCGATTTTAAAAACCATCTTAATAATTAATCAATAATTGCAGTGAACATTTCAAACGAGTTGCTTTTGCTTATGGTCCATGAATGCGTCACAAAAAGCAACAGTCAAAACGGCTATTTCATTAAACACAAGTCACGTTTTTGAATTTTTTTGGTGACCCCTGACCTAGCCGTTTTTCTAGTTAAAGCTTTACTCAAGAAGATAGTAGACTGCCTGCTAGTCGGCGCTAAACTAATTTTGTTGTGTGATACCAGTTATAAATATTGTAAGAAGCAATATATTATTATATAGTAACGCACATGAGAACAATTCAGAATAGGCGTTGATTGTATAGTGTGAGTACTGCATATCGACATGTGAACTGTTCCTTGTGCTTACAGCTGTCAATAACTTATACAGTACATTTAGAGTTACAGTGTAAATGTTTAATTACACAAGCAAGTCATATCCTTGTAAATTAATCACGGCTGACAGATTTCCTCAACTATAATGTCTTCTTGGGTTCTATTAAGTATTTTCAAATTCCTAGAGTCCAGTGTAGTGGAATAAACCTTGAAGCCTGTAGAAATGTTTCAAATCTTGGAAAAGTAATTGGAAAAGACCACGTGATGATGGCGTCACTTGACCGTAACTACCACAGTCCTTCACTTTTTCTTTCTGCTATGAATTTCCTGAAAAAAGTGTACGAACCCTGCATGGTAATTGGGCTATTTGTTATTTGTTATTTAAACTCCAGTGTGGTTTAGAAATTTAAACAATGAAGTAAAAGCAATAATTGATTTTGGTAGTTGTGGTCTTAATGATGAAATGGAGCATTTGTGCTATTGTTTTGACATTATATTTACGGATGCTTCTGTGGTTTTCGGATACCTTTGTAAATTTCCGGATCATTTCTGGATATCTTAGTTGTCCAAGACATTCGAAAATTATTGATGTCTTCTGTTACAGACAGTCAGTACTTATAACTGTAATATATGCATTGACTCCAAACCAATCAGAATGGAGATATTTTGTCAGGCATGTGATAACAAGTTTTTTTAAAATAATGTTAAAACTATTTTTTTTAAGTGTACAAATATTCTAATAAAGAGATTGCTGATATTTTTAATTCACGCTCTTCAATATGTTTGTTGACACAGCAGCCTGATCAGCCTGGCATGCACAATAGGCCAGCAATAATTCGGGACAGCCAGCGATTGGAATAGTGTATGCGCAAAACGTAAACTGTGAGTTTTGTTTCCCCGAGACCCTCAACATTGAGGTCGAGGGGAAACAATCTCACCGTTTCCCGTGGGGCTAGTCATTAAGTGTTTTGTTATACTTCCCTACTCAAAAAAGGGAAAAAAAAAACTGCGAAAAAATTATTTGCTTGACGCCAGCTGGCACAACAAATTTGCCGCGGTTTTAACTCTTTTTACCCCTAAGGCGAACAGCAAGTTAGTGCATAACTTGATGTGAAACAAGTCTTGCATTCCATTTACATCTCAAAAACGAAACTGTAAACTTGTCGGGCTGGTAAACCATGTCTTAGATAGGGTGGGGTCACAAATTTTTTACTTCAATGAAGAAATTTCTACACGAGAATTTTCGTGGAAAAAAATTCATAAAAATCTCCCAAGTATTCACAAAATTATGATGCTGGCACTCTTAGGACCTGAACACGTGCGAGTCGAAAGTTCACGTTGTTGTTTCGCTAGGGAGTTAGTGAGTTGTGTTCGCCCTAGAGAGCTAGGCTGCGTTCCCTTGAGGTGATCCGGATCAGGATCAGTGATCCAAGATCACTGAGGTCATGGTCTGATCAAAGGAACCAGTGAAGCCACGCTGGTACCATGGTCCAAGTGATCTTGGATCACTGATCCTGATCCAGATCACCCCAAAGGAACGCAGCCTTAGTTTGACCCACGACGGTCTCTTCCAATCGGAAAACGTATTTGAGTTGGTGTAGCAATTAATGTATAGTGTTGATGCTCGCCTACCTTAGGTTTACCTTACCGTCTCTGAGAGGGTTTTCTTGAAGCGAGCTTTTGATCTGGATTGTTTTCTCATCAGTTTATTTCTGTGTAAATCAAAGTTTCTGTCAACTACTCAGAGGGATTTTTGGTTGAATTGCTGGTTTTCTTTGCTTGTCGACATTACTTCCTTTGAATGTCAAGTAACTGTTGCACAGTAGGGCTAGCTGTATATTGATTACAAAACGCAACCCCGATCGTTTCCGTGTGACTGGAAATCGCTGCCATTCGAAAGCGAAGAATATTTAAACTACGCTACGCCGCAAAATATAACAACGAATGCGAAATCTAACAACCTTTGTCGCAAAATGTAACATTAACTCAAAATTTAACATCTTCTGACGCAAGACGCATGTGGTCAGTTAACCCGTAAGACTGCATTTTACTATATGGCTAGCTCCGTGAGCGGGCAAGATGAATCAAATCCTGCGCTGTGATTGGCTACCCGAGCGGGCAAGATGGAGCTATCTTGCCCGCTCGGGACTATCCGCCGCGCTCCGCAAGAAAACTTTCCCCGAAAGCCATATAATAAATCCTTTATTGACCAAGCTTGTTCGGTCAAGATGGCTGGATATTGCCCTCGTTCTTTTTTTGCGGGTTTATGGACCTCGACTCCGTCTCGGTCTATTAACACGCAAAAAAAAGAACTTGGCCAATATCCAGCCATCTTGACCGAACAAGCTTGGTCAATAACCCATACATCTTTCTCTCAGCTCATGAGCGGGCGGAATTTTCTCATCCGGACCGCCACAGGGGGCGGAATCCGTCGAGCAATATCCAGCCATCTTGACCTCACACTTGGTCAATAACCCATATGTAATCCTATGTGTCTCTCTCTCTGTACAATTTTAAGTAACAAAGAATGAGTCAATTTCAGTCCAGTTTACCTCTCTGATCATTGCTGAATTTGAGAGAATTTCCGTGGAATACACTAAACGGATTTCCTCGCTATCTGCTACTCAATTTACGGTAGAAAAGTCTGATTTCGAGTGATTGGTAACAACTGACAGAAATTGTTTTAGTAGTACAACTTCAAACTTTGCACGAAATTTCACACCGGCAAAACACTTTTTGGAGAACTTAGCTGGTGAACTAAATGCAACTAGCATAAAGTAGTTCGAAAGAAATCTGTTCTTTAATACATCTTTCTTTGTCTCGCTCGTTAGATTTTTTTACGAATGGTTTGTAGACGGTGCGTAAGCTAAGTTGCGTAAACAAACCCACTTGTAAGCCAATTTACCGCAAAAAAAGATAAACATGTTATTGTCCGGCTTAGGGTCGGTCCGTATAGGGAAAAACTGTAACCTCGGGCTTGAAAATGCTGCCTGAGGTCGCAGGCCGAGGGCATCGTTTTCAAGACCTCGGTCACAGTTTTTCCCCATACGGACCTCTTTGACAGGTCAAATCTTCTCCCCACTCCTGATGGGTTTGCTCCTCTTTCCCTTCCCGGAGGGGATCCACCTCCTCCCATGGCCAAGGCTGATGTTTGCAGCTAACAGACACATAAATAAATAATAATCATGACACGAAAGTGAACTAAGTAAAAGAAAATTTCAAACTTTTTTCCTGAGATCTGTTTCAAACTAAATCATTCTATAAGGATGCATATTGAATATAAAGAAAAGAAAAATTAAGAAAAATGTGTATTTCGAATAATTCAGGTTTCTCGCTCGGCTTTTAGCACGCGCTTTCTTACAGAGTTTTCTAAAATATATTATTAATATAGCCACCTGTAAGTATTCCATGAAAATCATTCAAACATGTTGACGCGCTTAACTGACTTAATTCCTTTTGTCCTCTGTGATTATTGGGCCAAATTCAAACATATTAGCTTTAGTAAAACGCCTTTTCAATTTCTATTCAGGTTTTATCCCTGTTTGTTTTCTGTTATGATATCTCGAAAACCCCAGGCTGACTCACACTCCGACTCAGCTACCAAAACATTTGAAGGGAAACCACAAAACCACCGCCATTCAAAATAGTAACTGTTTGTTTCAACCATTTGAACTTGACAATAACATACAACTACCATTGAGCGTTTTTTTTTTTTAGTGTTTGCAATTCCTCTTGGTCAGTAAGGAGACAATCTTTTGACAAAATAACATTTGCGAAATCAGAAATCCTCGACTGATTCTGTCGGTAGCTCTACATCACTAATTCATTGAAATAAGGCAATAAATAATACCTTAAAAGGTGTCATTATTATCCATAGAGCGTTAATCACACGCGTTGCAAACCGCCACACCAAGGAATATTCATCAACCGGGTGTAGTGAAATAGCAGCATGTTGTACATGCTGGTGTGATTCAGTTGAGTACGCCACACAAGGTGGCAACTTACACTGACTATTAACGCACCTCTCCTTGTCTGGCAGATAATAGGAAAACCGCGATATTCATGCAAATGTCAAATGTTCGCGTCAGACGCAGCTAAATAATAAAAAAACGAAGAATCATTTCAAGCCAACAGGTGCAGTTTTTCCGAGGCCAGTGTCAGGGTATAATAGCGAGTGTCTAAACCAGAAAGCTTCACCTCACCAGGTGTAGAAGTGAAACTGAAGATGGCTTCCAAGCTATACGAAGTCGTGGCCGCTGTAGAACACGAAGTTAGCTGTCCTGTTTGTTTGGAGGAGTTTCAAGAGCCAAAATGTTTACCAAATTGTGCTCATAACGTGTGTCAGGAATGTTTAGAAGAGATGACGAGTAAGACAACGCTAAGCAGTATCGAATGTCCGGTTTGCCGCGTCGAGTCGTTCATTCCAAGTGCTGGTGTATCGGCGTTTCCAAAGAACCATTTACTAGCACGACTGATTGAAAAAAATCCTTCCAGAAATACCAAAGACAATGAATTCATCAAGGAGGCGCTGAAAAGAAGTAAAGAAAATCTTGAGGGATTAAAACACGCCATTCAGGAAATGGATGCACGTCGAAATTCGATAAAGAAACAGGCAGAGAGCCTAAAACAAGAAATACACAACGCAGCAGATGAAGCTGTCAAGATGGTTCGCGATCAAGAGGAGATATTGCTTGTTGAAGTTGATCAATACATGAATAACAATTACCCCGAAACTACCTTCAACAAACAAAAGGAGAAGTTAAATAATCTGCTTGCAAAGACTTCCCATTGTGTTGAAAGCGTTGAAAAGAAGAAAAGTGGAATTAAAAGTGCTTGCATGAGGCAAGTGCAGCATTTAGAGGAGCTTGCTAAAGTTGCTGGCGTTCAAATTCTTTCAGCAAGACGAAAGTGCTTTCGCAAGTTTGAACTAAATTTTGCAAGATGTGAATTTTCTCAAAAATCAGTGGAGAGTATTGTTGGAGTTGTGAGCGTTAAAAAAGATCTCGATAACGATAAACATTTACTAGCTGGCCTTAACGAAAGCCTCAGCAATGAAAAAGTCATAAAACATATCGACGGATGTAAAATCAATGTTCCTAATTTTTTCCCGTTTGCAGTGACGGTGTCGAAGAAAAGTGGCGATATAGCGGCCTTAGATGCCGAAAATAAACGCGTACATATTTTTGATCGCGAAGGAAATCATCTGAGCCAATTTCTGTTCATATTTGGGGACTTCTGGGACATCACGTATTCGCCAAACGATGAAATTGTGGTATTAAATAGAGAAAATAATTCTCTGTTACATTATGATCGCTGTGGAAACTTAAAGAAGAAGTTTCCGACAATTCCAAGGCCGAAAGTGAAATTCACTTTTTTGTCTCACGATTCAACCGGACGCTTTCTTGTTACATCAAGCCCGAGATATCAAGAGCTCGCTTCAGAAACCGATGCTTGTGTTCTCATTTACAACGTAAACGGAAAATTAGAATCTGTGTTTGGAGAAGGAAAGTTGTCGTCCCCCAAAAAGGCAGTTTCCCTTGATGGGGAATTCTTTGTCCCTGATGCTGACAGTAAGAGTGTGAAGGTTTTCAGCCAGGAAGGAGAATTTCGTCGAGAAATTGGAGAGGGAATGCTTGAAGATCTAGCTGGGATTGACGTTGATTGTGAAAATGGACGCATTTTGGTGTGTGACTGCGACAGCTATGCTGTTCACGTGTATAGCAAAGATGGTACATTGGTGAGGACCATTAAAACAGCCGCACCCCCGGTTGAAATCGCATTGTCAAGGGACGGAAAAAAACTTGTGGTTTGTTTTGACGGGGATAAAGCAAAATGTTTCCAGATTCTGTCTTACACAGAGGAAAATGAACAGGGTTACCAATCAACCCTTTGAGACTGCTTACATAGACTGCTTACATGGATTTTCGCAAACCCTATGACGTCTAGTCCTCAAAGCGAAGGTATAATATGATTCGGTTCCTATGTTATCAAATGTGATGTACAGTTATAGGTCCATAGATAAATACACATTGGTAAAATGAAATAAAGATGAAAATCACCGTTTATTGCGTCGGCTAATACCGTCTGGAAAAAACCCCGCAGTTTTTCCTCTGTGTATCAAGTAGGTCTCTCGTGCCTTACGAAGGAAAGCATTGGCGGTCGATGGCTGTTGGTTATGATTCAGGAGGAATAAGCTCCATGTCACAAAGAGAGTGGATGGCAAGTTGTAATGTGTGGTGTGAACCCGGGGGGTAGGTACTCCCTTATATGGGCTATATAGGTATGTACGGCCCTAGAGGCTGAGGTTTTACATCCGTTTTGGTCATAAATAGGGTATCGATTTTGGCCATTTTGGTCCTAAATAGGGTATGGTTTTAGCACTGTAGTCTTGAATTGGGTATTTTTCTTGGAAGAAGCTACTTTTTCATCAATATAAATAAGACCGTCAACAAAATACCTTCATAACTTGCGTTTGGGGCAACTGTGCTAGCCGAAACGGTCATAAACAGGGTATCGAAGTTTTGGCCAAGTCATAAATAGGGTAGCAAAAATCGCAGAATTTAGTCATTAATAGGGTAAGGGTTTTAGGAAGTGGGCCGCTCATCCACAGGCAACCTTTCTGGGAGTACTCCCACCTCGGGGGTGTGACGTGGATTGCTATTTGTTTGGCTGTGTTCTGCAAAGAGTTCTCGGAGCGGTCTCACCTATCATTATTTCTTACATTTCTTACATTCAATCATACATGTAAGGTTAGTAGAATTGTCGGCTATGTATGTTGTCTGATGCGGTCTTGTTTCTGCAGTGCGTCTATCGTTTTTATTTCAACTCAGTCAGCATATCGGTTTATTAAGGCCCATTTACGCACCAGAACATTTTTGGCACGATTCCGACATAAATGGTATGTGTAATGCAAAGAATATTTATATCAAAACATGTGCTTTACCAAAATAAGGCCAACTCTTAACGCGAGCTCCGCTTTCTTGGTTACTTGCCGATCATGCGAGATTAATATATAGATTTAGGCCAGCCTAAAAGCATGGCTCCTGGGCCGGGTTGTTCGGAGCCCGATTAAGCTAATCCAGGAAAAGGTAGAATTTTGATTTGAGTTTTGTAACTTTGCGGTGAGGTTTTCTGTATATTGTTTTGCCTTCTATTTTGAGTTTTAACAATCACCATATACACAAAACAAAGCAACAAAAAACATTTGTATAGAAGAAAACTTATAATTCGGTTAACTTTTAATCCTGGGTTAGCGTTAACCGGCTTCAAAACAATCTGGTCCTGTTTTAAGAGAACCTGACATGAGCCCGCAATCCAATCGAAAACCAGCATTTGGCCAGCGGTCAACTTCAAAAAACACGTGACCTCGATGAGCTTTAAACTTGTGTTCGCGATATGGTCACGTGATACTGATCAGTGGATACTTTGTTTTGACAGGTGTCAATTGATTATAACATGGATGTCCAATATCAAATTAAAGAAGTACACAGTAAACCAAGGCTGCATGTCTCTGTCAACTTATTAGTTGCGCGACTCCGTCGCCGTCGACGTCGTACGTACGCGCTTACGAGCAATACCGCTAGCCATGATAATCATGAGAAAATCAACTCATGCGTTTCTTTTTCTTTTCTATATGAGTATGGGGCTCCGCTTCGTGGCCCTTGGTGGCCGCCGGAGCTCCGCCATTAGAACAAACACCTGTGTTGGATTAATCTGGCCACGACTGTGGCAGGTTTAATAAAATCAAATGTAACAGAATCACAACACAGTGAATTATGTAAAAAGTTATTGAGTTACTGATTAAAAGTGGGCGACAAAAATCCGCCACAAGCCACACCTCTGTGGCTGAAGCCCTACAATCACGAAAGAAGCAAAGCTCGCGTTGAAGTTGGAAAGCGAAATACATTTTAACAACTAGGATCATATCACTAAGAACAAATTAAGGAACATAAGAATGACGATGATGAAACCACAGCCCTCCCAATAATAAGAGTAATAATAATAATAATAATAATAATAATAATAATAATAATAATAATAAGTTACTGATTAATTACCGTGTCAATTATATCTAGCAGCGGAGAATCCACACTGCTAATAGGGGACACCTAACTAGAACTGTCTAAAAATAATATACAGAAAAGTCCTATAAGAGAAATAAAAATTATGAGTTACAAAGATGGCTGCCACTACATCCATCTAGGATGTTGCCTAGGTCTAGCCTCCGTACGTGGGTCTTAAACTGCTCGAGATTTATCGCTGATCTTTCTTTTTTGTTAGTTTGCTACATAGCCTTGGGCCTAGATATCGAATTGAATGTTTTCCAGACGCAACAGTGTTAAATCTAGGTAAATAAAAATCTCTCTGCCGTAAACTATAAGTGTGGCTATTAGTATAAAACATGTTACAAATAGTCCGCGGGTACAAATTATGTTTAACTTTATATATTAAAATATAAATGTCTTGTGGTCTCGTATTATACAATGTTGGTAGATTGGCTTTCTCTAACAGCTGCTGGTAGCTAGACAACCTATCTCTAAAAACAGCAGGCAGTCCTCGCACCTGTACTCTCTCTAATCTACGAGTGTCCGAGGCTCTGCAAAAATGCCACACTAGGTGGCAATATGGCAGATGAGGGAGAATAGCTGCTTTGTAGAGGTGTAATTTGGCCTCAGTTGGTATAAGATGCCTCAACCTCATGATCACTCCAATTCTCTGGCTAGCTTTCTTACAGACATTACTAATATGCACCTTAAAATTAAGATCGCAATCTATCGTTACGCCAAGGAGCTTCAAATTTTTTGATTCCATTTTATCCCTGCCGTTAACAGTTAGACACATTTTGTCTCCACAGGTCACACTTTTATTCCGAATGCTCATCGTTTGATATTTCTTCAGGTTACCCTGAAGGAGGTTCGAATCATACCAATTGGTCGCTAGGGTGGCACTCCTCTGAAGTTTCGCAAGTCCAGTGCACATGTTTTGCCCTTTCTCATAGATTTGATGATCATCCACCTACATTGATAAGGCAGAATCTACGTTGTATGAAAGATCATTCTGAAAGATGTTCCACAATAGTGAACATAGTAGTAACTGATCAATTCTGTTTCAAAACTATTGTGCTTTCGGTAAGCCGTAAGGCGATCATCGTACTTTGTTGTCACCTGATTTCCCAGTAAGCGCTCGAACACTTTGTTTACACATGACAGCAACAACAACAACAACAACAACCATTTATTTGTACTCACAATTTGTAAAATAACTACAATAAACATTAAATTAGTATAGAGTACTGCCTGCCTAAAATAACCATAAGGACTAAAAAGAATGGGCAGACATTAAGTTACATAGATTATTTATACAGTTATCGGTCGGTAACACACTTACACACACACACACACACACACACACACACACACACACACACACACACACACAAATATAAAGATACAAACAGAATGGAAACTTACAGCGGAACAGAATATATCCTTATGAATTAATTAAAATAATTGTAATATTTAATATGAATCAATAAAGCGTATTTTTAATTTCTTCTTTAGTTGAAAATCAAGTAATTTTTCGTCAGACTCATCAAGAGAATTCCAAATTTTAGGTCCCTGATATCTAATGTTGAAGATTCCGAAATTAGTTCTGGTTTTGGGCAATGAATAGGATTGTCTGGAGGCAAGTCTCGTATTATAGGCATGAATTTCATTAACTGAAGTAAAATAATTCTTGGCAGGTCTGTAATTCTCCTTGGCGTTCTTGTCCTCTTTTTTTATAGACAGGTGTCCAGTCCCCTTTTCTCCAGTCACATGGCCATTGACCCATTGACGAATTGTAGAGAGTGATAGAGATGTTTCCTCAGCTCCGGCCCTCAGGATTTTGGCGGAGATACCGTCATGGCCGGTAGCTTCATTTGCATCTAGAGACTCCAGCACTCTTTTCACCTGAGTCAGATTTACTTCCTGAAAATCAGACCTAAGATTGATGACAACAACATAGCAGCGTCCGTCTGATCTGTGTTGCAAAAAACTGAAGCAAGAGCCCCTAAATTAGAAGACAAACAATAGACTGCAAGGCTGATACTACGTGAAAAACGTTTCGAGACACCAGCATGACAAGAACCGATAAAGTAGGATCGCAACAGTGGACAGCTGTTTCGCCCTTCTTGGGGCTCGTCAGTACTGTGTAGCGAAGATATGTAACGCAAGCCCAACAGCCAACGCACATAAATTGCAAAATGGCCCGTTCACTATATCAAGTTCCGTACTTTGAACTCACTTACGCCCCGAAACACGCGTTGCCACATCACGTGTTTCGGGGCGCTAGGACACAAAGTGTCAAGATTGGTGTCTCGAAAAGCAAAAGAATAAATGTGGCTGGACAAGGCCAGCCTAAACATTTAAACATTCAACCGCATGGCCAGTACCATGCCAACTTGATATAGTGAACGGCTCATTTTGCAATTTATGTGCAATTTATGTTATCGGTTCTTGTCATGTTGGTGTCTCGAAACGTTTTTCACGTAGTATCAGCCTTGCAGTCTATAGCTGGTTTTCACATGACGTCACGAAAATTTGAACTACAAAACTATTGATCTTCCTGAGATTTTACTTAAATGATGTATAAGAGCAGCTGAAAACTAATATTCATACAAATTTTCTCTCCGAATGGGTTCTTGGTTTTGTGTTACACTACGCTTAAATTTCTAAGCTTTTGCGTAACGCGGCATTTACAGAGCTGTCATGATGGTGAAAAAAGTGACTTATTTCGGGGAACTTGGCTATCTGAACAGTTCATGTCTTAGAAAAAGTATTATTTTAATGTTTTAGAGTTCCTCGAGGGATAAATTCACGCTTTTGTAGTAAAACTCAGTGTCAGATGTTTCTGTTGGTTTCCGGCCGCCATGTTGGTGCTCATACGGATGGGCACCAGCATGGCGTCTCCATACAAATCTCTGTAAATTTGGGTAAAACATTTCCCCGCATATCTCGCATAAGAAGAATTGCTGTGACCAGAATTTTGGCGAGAGTCTTTGCATATTTACCTTCTTTCATTACCCAGATTCTGGACTTTATCTATTGACCGGTTTTAATTTTTATTTTGATCTATTTTGAATTGCGTGACACTGAAAACCAGCAATTGTTTGTCTTCATACATTTTTTTGGCTGATCAGATCTCTTGTAGATCCTACGTTGGCAGCGTTTATGGTATGCGGTCCCTTGCAGTTTCTGGTTTCCTAAATTAGAGCCTCAATTCAACAATTACTGTAATGCAAAAAATATATACACAATGACAATAACAATGACGATGACGCTGACGACGCCGGTGACGATGACGATGACGATGACAATGACAATGACAATGACAATGATCATAACGATGACGATGACGGTGACGATGACCATGACAATGACTATGAAAATGACAATGACAATGACAATGATCATAACGATGACGATGACGGTGACGATGACCATGACAATGACTATGATAATGACGATGACAATGACAATGACAATGATAATGACGATGGCAATGACAATGACAATGACGATGACGATGGTGATGACGATGATCATGACGATGACGATGACAGTGACAATGACTATGAAAATGACAATGACAATGACAATGACGATGACAATGATAATGACGATGACAATGACAATGACAATGACAATGACGATGACAATGACAATGACGATGACAATGACATTGACATTGACAGTGACAGTGGCAGTGACATTGACAGTGACAGTGACAGTAACAGTAACAGTGACAGTGACAGTAACAGTAACAGTGACAGTGAAAGTGACATGACGCTTCGGTTATCTTGTCACCATTATCAAATGCAGTCGCTCAGTTCAGATCTATGCATTAATCTGCATTTGATACAATGGCGACGAGATGACGCCGAAACGTCATATTTTAGCGTTTATTTTTTCTTTTATAATAATGATAATAACAATAATTATAATAATAATAATTATAATAATAACAACAATAACAATAATTATAATAATATAAAACCATTGTAATAAAGTCGTTAAAAAGGAAGCAGAATGTAGTTTACAGAAATGAATAAAATTGACAAGAACTGAGAATTGAAATGATTAAAGTGTCACAACGTAACAAAAATACAATAATAATAATAACAATAACAATAACAACGATAACGATAACGATAACGATAACAGGCTGCGCGAACTCCTGGGGGCGAGAAGCATGCGTGCTCAGGTGTTCAGCGTAAAAAAGGCCATAGCATGAGCTTTTGCGATACCTTTTACATTTTTGACCCGAAAAAAAAATATCACAGGAGGTAACTGTGCTGTTTTAGAATTGGTACCTCTTAGAGGTGAAAAAACTTTCAAGCCCATCGCCACAAAACTGGATCTTGGTACCTCTCAGGGGTTCTCGTCAAAATTCCCGACGATCATCCCCGTTCTTTTTATATGGGAGTTCCACCCCCACTGGGCCCAGGACCCGATGACGGACCCGACCCAAAGATTGCGTGACGATATCGTAGCTACCTTAAGGGCCGCCAAGCCGAGCCCCATACCCATAATCATACCCTATAGGAAAGAAAAGGAAACCAATGAATTGATTTTCTCATGGTTATCATGGCTAGCGGTATTGCTCGTGGGCGCGTACGGACGATGACGCGCGACGGCGACGATGGAGTGGCGCAATATGGTGACCATACTGCAGCTAAAAGGTTGACAGAGACATGCACCCTTGATCTATAGCCTCCTTCTTTGATATTGGACATCCATGTTATGGTCAATTGACACCAGTCATAACAAGGTATCTGCTGACCAATATCACGTGACCATATTGCGGGCTCAAGTTCAGAGCTCATCGAGGTCACGTGTTTTTTTGACCAGGTGCTGGTTTTCTATCGGATCACAGGCTTATTAGAGGTTAACTTGTTGTAAATGAGGCCGGGTTGTTCGGAAGCCGGTTAAGGTGGCTTACTACAGTTTTTCGGAAACTTAGTAGCGCGCGCTATGATTGCCTGCCAGACGTCAGCATTAATCGCGCGTGCAAAAATGGCGCAAGTGACCCTAAAAGAAACGAAAACCACTTCAGCACTTGAAAGGCGTTAAATCACTTCGGTGGACGAAGCAATAGTTTAAAACTCTGTTCAAACACGTGTTTAAGCCTAGGCCCAAAAAAATATGATAAAAAGCCTCGATAAACAACCGGTAAAAGAGTTCTAATTTTCTCTTGCTTTCTCGCACGCGATACATGGCGTCACATGAGCGAGCGCTTAAATAAAGGGCATGGGCAATTCAATTCTCGTCCAAGGGTGTAAATGCCCGCGCCAGTAATAAAGACAGACGACAAGAAAATAGCAAACAACAAACACTTTACTAAGGGCAACAAGGTCGCTACAAGATGGCGGACTCGAACAACACGAGGGCCGAGCGAGGACCTGTGTAATACGCATGCACGGCCGACAATAACCGCTGGCGCAACTTCTTCTTCCATGTAGAAAAGAAAGCTAACGTGTAGAAAGTATAACAAGCAATGAAGGTAAAAGAAACTTAACGAAACGGTTGTAACAGATCGTAACTGTTCCTTACAGTACTTGGTTAAACGCACTATTTCTGAAGTAACTGTCAGCTAAAAACACTAGTTGAGAATGAGCTCCTGTATGTATGCTGGGGGCCGACGGGCCCGTTGGGGTCTTGATTCGGATGAAACTGAAACAAGAATAAGATCAGTGTCAGTGGGGGTGGAGTCTTCTTGCTGCTCGGCTTGGTGCGGGGTGGAGGCTGAAGGGTCTGGGCTGGGCGGACGTAACAAGTCCGGTGAGGCAGAGGGCTGTTGACACGGCTGGGGCTGCTCAGCAATCTCCTCACATTCGTCGTCGTCAAGTGTAGGGACAACAGACTGATATGATGGTGGTGGAAGGGTGTGTGGTACAGTGTAACACTCGGCTAGCTTCACCTTGTAGGATGTAGCCCTGAGTTGCGAGCCAGAGAACTTCTTAATGAAGCACCATTCGCCGTCAATGCTAACAATGATATAGCGGTCGCGAGTGCGTGACTTGTCTCGGTCAGACTTCACATACACCAGGTCTCCAACCTACAAGGGGGAATGGGAGCTTGTGGCTGGGAACCGTCTTCGGCGGCTTCGCTGAAGGGATGGTTGTCTTGGCGGGCTTGGTGCTTCGCTACGATGTGATGTAGGTCATTGACAGGTATCTACTCATTGGAGAACCGGTTGCGTTGTGTCCAAAGCTCCCGTGAGGACAGGCCTTGGCTGCGGAGTCGCGAGTTGAGGCGGGCAGTGGCGATGGCAAGGCCTAGTTCAGTAACAGGACCTCCGCCAGGCTCCTGACGTAACAGCTCTTCTTCTAGTTCCAGCACGGCTCGTTCAGCAACGGGATTTTTGTTGGTGTTTTTAACGCGACCAACTTTGATTGAGCTGTTGAGAAGCTGTAAGGCGTTGGTGTTTTTCAGCGAGACAAATCCGGGTGCAGGGTCGACACGAATCACAGCTTGGGCACCATCGAGGGGGGTGTAGACCCACCACTAATCGGGCGAGGGCATCACGAAGGGTATCACTCTTCTCATCGGGTACAAGGCACGATGTAGTGTAAGAGGTGGTACATTCTCTCAAAAGCAGGATGAATTAGCGATTACGTCTAATGATATCGGCTGCAAACGACACACCTACAACTTCGGGTGGATCTTCCGATGTTTGGCTGGTAAGGGAGGTAGGGAACTTCTTGAGAGAGGCACAGGTGTAGCAGGAGTCTGATACCCGAGTGATAGCAGCACTCATATCCAGGGCAAAGAAGTGACGCTGTATCACCATTTGGAGTTGGTTCTTAGAAGCCTGGTCAAGCTTGATGTGAATAGCAGTAAGTAGGCCGTCAAGTACGGAACGAGGTACGACGATCAACTCAATAGGGTGGGAGAGTGGTTGTGGACGCTGAACGACGAGCAGGCCATCCTTGGAAATGGAAGTGATGTTAAGATAGCGCTTTACGTCTCTGATGTTGGTCAGTTTCTTGGAAGGGCGGGTGCCCTGTTTCAAGTGAGCACAGACGCACCGTAGATCGGGGCACTCATTTTGAACACTGAACCATGCAGGTCTGCTGGGAAAGGGTAGGCGCTTTGTGTTGTCAAGGACTTCTTGAGTGGAGATACCACGTACAACTGAAGACTCTGATTCGTGAACGAAAGAGCAAATTTGGCAGTTCGGTTCATTGCAGTCTGGAGCATTACGACTGGCAAAGTCAGAGGGTAAATTGGCAGTGCCAGCGAGATGCTGGATGTTAACTTGGTATCTACCTACCGTGGTCAAGAAGGAGGTAACTCGTGGACTGGCGGAAAATTCACCTCGGCAAAGTTTGCGCAAGGCCTGAACACAGGGCTGGCTATCGGTCAGAACGCAGGCACGGTGCTTGGATTGGATGACGAAGGGGCTAAAGTGCTTTACGGCAACTGCGATAGACAAGGCTTCGACCTCACATGGTAACCATGTGACCTGATGCTTGCGTAGTTTAGAGCTGTAGAAGCCGGCAAGGAGGAGGCGGTCCTGGCGAGTAACGTACAAGGTGGCTCCGAGACCACGCTGGGTTACTGAGCCATCAGTCACAATCCAAAGCTGGTCAGAGGCACGAGCGAGGACGATAGACTTCTGTGAGTTAAGGGCATACGTAGGGTTCGCCAATACCCTCTGTGTGTCCCTGGCTATTATTCGTCGTCTTCACAAATAATTTGACATTTTCATCAGACTTTGAGATGAGCAATTTACCTGCTAGTTATGTGGAGGGGTTCCATTATGAGGAAGCTGTTAAACGAATGAAATATCAGCCGTTAGGAAAGACAGGAATGACCGTTTCCAAGTTAAGTTTTGGTAAGGTGCATTAGCTGAGTAAAACTTGGTTAAAGTAAGCCATAATACTGGGCCTTTAGAAATATACTGGAAAGATTTGCCTACAACCCCATACATTTAGTATGCATGCAGTGCCACGTTGAAAAAGATTATGACCGATGTAAATGTATTGTCCATGGCGGCCATCTTGGAATGAAGAGGAGGCTACAGATAGGTGCAGCATTGCGGACTATCACTGTATCATGACTAATACCATACATGAAAAAAATTGCTCGATTCTGATTGGCTGAGAGCAGTGCAGTTCAAGTGTAACACCAGTGCAAAAAGTTTAACATCAGTGCAAATTACACATTGTAATTCATAACTGCACATTCGTAATTATGATTGGCTGAATGACAATAGGAAATTTTCTTAGCCAATGATATCATGTCAAATGAAGATGAAAATTTTGTGTGGAAACTTTGAAAAAGGTTTTCTTGAATGAGAAAAAATGGCTTCAAGAAAGATCTTTTGGCACTTCCTCCACACAAATTTTTTCATGTTTGCATTATAAGAAATCATATGGTTTTTCTTGTTTAACCCATTGACTCCTGCATGAAATTTCCCGCAACCCACCCCTAAATTCCCTGGCATTTTTGTGAAATATTTCAGAGCGGGCGAAAGCGCAAGAATAAACCATATGCGCAGTAACCACAGACACAAGATCAGGTTTCAAGACCACGTTTATATAAAGTTGAATAAACGAAGGGCCAAAGTATTAAAAAATATTAACAAAAAGAACGCAACTTGATCTGTAAAACTGATAAGAAAACAAGAAATTACTTTTTTTTCTTTGCTGTGCGACAAAAGCCGAAAAAATTGATTACGCAAAAATGAGTTAATTTTTGACTTCAGAGGACAAAACGAAACTGAATACAACAGTATTTCTACTCTTTTACTATAACGGATAACATTGGATGAAACACCCGAAAATAACAGCGAAAGACATGTAAAAACCAATTTAAAAACAAGAAATCAGATAATTTCTTTGCCGCACAATGAAATAATACAGCGCAGCGAAATAAAGATGAAAGTTGTACATCAAAAAGACGACAAAAACAAGCCAATGATTTTGAGATAAATGGTATTTCAAATGTGTTAATTTAGCTCCCACTTAGTTCTTTTCTCAGGAGTTCTGTAGCAGCTGAATGAGACTCAAAAAGTATATTTGAACAAAGTGAGTAAACTAAACAAACAAACCATGGGGGTTGCCATAAATTAAATATGCAGAAATCCAGCGTACAAAAATACAGGAAGTTCAATAACAATAAATTTTCATTCAAGATGAGGCAAAAGAACTTATCTAAAAGCATGCTTTTTCATGGCCGGTTACGGCCAGCACAGGAAATTGGGGGTGGGTTTTCGCATGGCCGGCTACGGCCGGCACGGGAGTCAGTGGGTTAAATTGGAATTAATTTGCTCTTGTGAGTTTTTCGAAAAGGTGAAATTCCACTCGTGGAAGCGGCTTGTGCAATTTCAGCTTTTTTAAAAACTCTCAAGTGCAAATTAATTTCAAATTGACCAAGAAAGCATATGATTACCTGCACTAATTATCACTTGTGATATATAAAGCTAACTGAACTGAGTGGAGTATAAATTTGGTCTGAAATCATACGCGTGATTTCAAAATGGAACGAGCGTGCAGCGCGAGTTCAATTTGAAATCACAAGTATGACTTCAGACCAAATTGCATGACATGAAGTTCAATTGCCACTTTATTAGATCCATTTTGAAATCGCACAATTTTGTCCCCTTAAATTTTAGATTTTGTTGTATTGTTCCATTAGCCGGTTCGTTGAAAATAGCGGAACCGGAAACACCTTTACGTCTCATTAAGTATGCAAAACGATGTTTTGACGAAAACTCATTTGAACATGACAAAGAAACAAGCAGTTCTGAAGTCAGAATGAAAATAGTCTACTTTATGCATAAGAGTTCAATTCTCGTTGTCTGAATCAATGATGGAAGACCTTCCTTTCTTCTGTGGTTGAGGCTGAGACTTTTTGTTGTCTTTGGAGAAGGAATTAATTTTGAAGGTGCATATCCTGGGTAATTCTGCGATGGATTTCTTTTGAGTTGTGAAACTCCCTTGAGTGCACAATGCCTAGTGGATAGTACATTTTTTTCTTTTAAATACAGTTAAACGGCATGATTTTAAGGGAGTCCAGCTCGTTATCATCTCCTTTTTTTCTGTGAACTTGGTGTAAAACTCAATACTCAGGACCTTGTCAAGTTCTTGTGGCACCATTTGTTTCAAGATTTTTTCAAGATGGTGGGACTGGCACCAGCTTCAGAAGACGTTCGTTCATTCACTGTTTTGTGGAGCAGGGTATATTTTGACTATGTTTATTCAAAGCAACAGAGTTGAGCTCTTTTGTTGCTTCGTTTGAAACTACTGGAAACCTGGAAACATCTACCTTCTTGAGATGGCTCTGAATTTGCTGTTGTGTGGTTTTCGTTTGTTTATGATTTACTGGACTCGGTATCATACGGATCTTGAGCAGATTTTTAAGAAAAATCCCCAAAATATTCATCAAAATGGACACTGAAAGTTGGAAACTTCCATTAAAGAAGGTCTTCAGCTTGAAGGAGCTCATAATCATCATTCAGAAATTGTAATTAATGAAATTCATCAATTTTTTTTGAAAAAACAATAACAACAAAGTTTTGGCAATAGTAGTTGCAAAATTCTCCACACAAGGCTTTTTGCCTTTAGATTTCCCGAAATTTTATTGATTACGTTAAACTAACCTTGAAATCTGATTGGCTGTTTTGTTTTACTGTCCCATTCTCATTGGCTGAGAAAAAGATGTAATTTAGAGCAAAAAATAGTGTGATTCGTGAATAAATCATACCACTGAGGGCCAATCAGATTGCAAGGATAACCAGTGATTTCAAAATGGATTTATTAAATCACGAAATATCTTCTATGTTGCTTGTAAGCACTGTAGCTAATATCATGATTTATCACTGGTTTTATAAGGGATTGATTTTTGAATATTCTGCATTAGGTGTTTATTATATAAGCACATGTTATCATGATATTATTAGAATATTTTAATGATTAATTAGAATTTCATCTTCCCCCTGTGATTTAGTGATAAACCATGATATTATCGGAACATATATTAATTGAGAATTCTTCCCCCTGTGATAAAGTGATAAATCATGATCAGAAGCATATCACCTAGATGATATGCTTCTGTCATGATACAATACAATGCTGTCCCTTTACAACCATTAAAAGCTAACCGCAAGCAAATAGCAGTGAAACTAGCTGATTTTGATATTATCATGATAATTTATATCAAGCAGTCACTGTCAGTGTCTGATCCTCTTTGTTACATGATAAAATCACTCAACTGAGATTTGAGAATAAGAGTGATACATGATATTATAGCTTGCTATTGTGAACTATAGTTTTCCATGCTATTCTCATGATGATTTGATAGTGATACTTTGATATCTCAATTTACCACTTTTTCAGCAGCTATCATGATGATAATCTCATGTAATAAATTAAATGATATTTTGATAGGAATGATTTCATGATGTTATCATTCTATTATCACCAAAATATCAGTAAAATATCAAAATATCAATTGTCAAACTAATGATATTCTATAGAATTATTTTGATAAACTGCAATCCTGCATCTTAGTGCTACCAGGGAAGGTGGGAACCAGAAGATTTCAGTTGTTTGCCGGTTTGATAGAAAACTCAGTTATTCACTTCTAATGTAAAGGATATAAACCCTGTTGAAGTGACTGAATCCCAGGAAGAGGCAACTGCTAAAATGGCTGTACAATACATTTGTCCTCTGGGAGTCCAGCAGCAGACAGAAAACTGAAAATTGCTTCAACAACTCCCAAAATATCTCGGCAAATAAGATTGGTTGTAGTTGGTGATTCTTCAAGCTGTAAGTAATTGTGTTTGAAAAACTTTGTTGTTTTTGTGTATCGTGTCAGTTGTGTATTCATCCTCTACAGCGTCTCTCTTTTCCTGACTGGATGTTTGTTTGACTTTTCTGGAGTTGGTCTTGGTGAAGGAAGTTGAATGTAACTTCCTCCTAGGATGTGTCATAGACGGTCTGGGGAACTCAGTACCAGGAGCACCCTCTCACTTTCTGGACTGACAAATTTCTTCATGTGGCCAATGTTGCTCAATTTACTCTGGCCTATGAAATTTTCAATGATAACTGCATTGCCATTCTTCTCCTCGACTCGATATGACTCTGGTTCAGTTGACGTAGTAAGATCATGTCACCCTCTGCTATGTCACTCGATCATGTCATTGTCTCCTTGAGTCTCCGAGCTTCTTGGGTGCATACCCTTTTGCCTGCATCAATTTGTTGCTAGGAAAGCATTCTTTCTAGTAGTAACTCAATTCCATGTGGTATGTGCCTTGGTCAAATTCCACAGTGGGCTGGCACTAATAGCAAAGCTCTGAATGGACCTTGAACAATATTGTGCCAAGCCAAGGAAGCTTTGTAGCTCTGATCAGTCAATTCTGTGTTTCCGCTGCCTGCACAATGGCTTCAACCTTGTTACCAGACACTTGTAATCCTTGGTCAGACAACAGATTACCAAGGTGCTCCATGCTACTCAAATCTATTTGGCACATCTATTGCATACTTCCACATTAGACCACTTTCTTCTTCACTTGATCCAGCTAGTGATCATGCTCTTCTTGTGAAGCAACAGCTACATGTACATAGATATCATCATGACCGTTCTGAGCACCAAGGCAATCTTTGAGAATCTGTGAGATAATATGTTGAAATTTGTCAGTGGCCATATTTATACCAAATAATGGATGCTTATAGCAGTAAAATCCATTAGGCCTGGCAAAAGTGGTAATATCTCTTGACTCTGGATCAAGTTCTACTCGGTGAAACGCTATTTTCAAATCTTACTTGAAAAAGACTTTTGCCCCTGAGATTTCTTGCAGAGTCACCTCGGTGATTGGTATAGGATATTTCTCTCTCAGTATCATTTAGTTGATTTGCCAGGTATCACACATCACCATTTGTTTGTTCCACAACAACAAGGAGGTTAATCTAACTTGAAGACCCATTCATTTTCTCTATCATGTCAAGTGCCTCAGGTTCCTCTAGATTATCAATAACCTTTTGCATCCTGCTGAAAGGGATTCCTTGCATGGCTTAAGTGATCAGGGGAACACTGTCAGTCATATTAAGTTTCAAGTGAAAGTTCTTTAATTTTCCTAGCCCAGCAAACACTTGTGGGCACTTTGCCTTTAGAACAGCCATCTTATTAGTAGGATCTTTGGATTCACAAGCATTGACAAAAAGCATCTAACATATAAATTAGTATTTCAGGATACCTAATTCTTTAGATGAACTTCTCCCTAACAAGGTGTCATCAGTCCAAGACATTATGAAGAATACTGTTACAGTATTCAATGACCTTTGTGTAGCAGGTACACAAATGTTCAACGCACATTTTCCTCTAAGCTTTAAGGGCTGTTGCATAAACTTTCCTGTCACTCTTCAACAATTCTTTTTTTCCCTTTGGACACTTCTTAATTATCAAACAATTGCTCAGACATTAGGTTGCAGGTAGCACCTGAGTTTATGATGACATGGACAGGTTCATTTTCAATCATAAGAGGTAAAGTGTTTGACTCCCCCAGGGTGAGATGAAATTCAAAAACTCCACTTGCCCTTTGGGCAAGCTGTAATTTCATCTTACTAGCCCAAATCTGTGAGGAGTTAGCCTGAAATTATGTTATTTCATAAGGATAATTAACGACAATAACTTTTAACAATAACTTTATTAATGTGTCAAATACATTCTAGTCGAGGATAAAAAACCCTCTACTAATAGGGGACACATAAAATAAATAAAATAAATTATAAAATTTAAAAACCTAAATTTGATATTTACAATAAAAAGAGACTAAAATTTAACTACATTATTTACAGTAATTCCAACAATTCTAAAATAATTCAATATGCAAAAAGAATGATAATGAATTATTTAATTAATTAATTAATAATACAGAGCTTAGATTCACTAAATCTCTTTGATTTCGCTTTTGAATTTTATGTCCAAATTGGACATTAAAGCTGCCTTCCGGAACATCCCGGTCCACCCCTCTGATTGGGAACTGATTGGGAACTGCTAGGGATGAAGTGACAAGGCCTGTATTTCTTTGATATGGTCCTTCCCTTCGGTCTGCGCAGTGCCCCCTTTCTCTTCGACCAGCTCTCCTCGGCCCTCGAGTGGATCATTCTGCCGAACCTGTAGTAGCTCTGACCACCATGCTGACTCTCTACTTCCCTGGAATTCATGGGTATCCTCTAAGACTCCCACACGATGGAGGACCGCCTCCCACAAGACAAGCTCGCTCGTACCAAACAGGCCCTCCATCAGTGGTCCTGTAAAAAATCAGCCACCCTCCAAGAACTTCAATCCCTAATAGGCACTCTCCAATTCGGATGCCGGGTGATTGGCCCAGGTTGCCCCTTCCTCCAACGTATCATCCACCTTACCAAGGGTACCCATCTCCACCACTGGCACATCAAACTCAATGCCGGTTTCCGTAAGGACATCAAGATGTGGGTTGATTTCCTAGAACACTGGAATGGGGTAAGCATTTTTCTTGATTCCCGTGTCTCCAAACCCCCCGACCTCCAACTTTTCACAGATGCCTCCGGGTCCATAGGCTATGGAGGGTTCCTAGACGGGCTATGGTTCCAGGGTCACTGGCTACCAGAACACACCCTTAACAAAAAACGGGGCATCAGTATCGAATGGCAGGAGTTATTCCCCATTTACCTGGCATGTGTCCTGTGGGGCCCCACCTGGTCGGGGAAGCGTATCCTGATGTGGTGTGACAATCAGTCAGTGGTAGCCATCATCAACTCCAAACACTCCAAGTCTCCCCGGATAATGGACCTTGTCCGCAGCATCACCCTCCTTACCCTCATTAATAACTTCACTATTAGCGCTACCCACATCCCTGGGCTGGATAATGCTATTGCTGACTCCCTTTTCCGGTTTTCAGATGGATCGTTTCCGGGCCCTGGCTCCCACAACCTCTCTCATTCCCTGCGTCATCCCTTCATCAGCAATGCTCATCTGACAGCCTCTGTACAGCAATACTTCCATGCCTCTCTTGCCCCCTCCACAAGGCGAACCTACCAGGCAGGTCAAAAACATTTCTCAACCTCATGCATGGATTGGTGGGCCCCTCTAACCCCCTATTGCCAGCATCAGAAATGACTCTCATTTATTTTGCCTCTCACTTAGCCAAAACCATTTCATATGACACAGTCAAACTCTATTTTGTTGCCGTTCAAGACCTCCATTGTGAGCTCAACTTCCCCCTCCATATCAACAAAATGCATCGTCTTCAAAAAGTCCTGACAGGTATAAAATGCCTAGCCCCCTCAACAAGACGCGATCGCTTCCCTATCACTACCCAAATCCTCACCACAATCCACAACTATCTCCGCCCTGCACTGAGCACTAATTTAGACCATATTATGCTTTGGGCAGCCTTCACCCTAGCATTCTTCGCCTTTTTACGTGCTAGTGAGTTCACCTGTAATGGCCCCTTCAACCCTGAGGTTCATCTCACCTCCTAAGATATAACCTTCCACCCCGATTTGCAATCCCTTTCCCTTATGCAGGTTAGGATAAAACAATCCAAAACCGACCCTTTCCACCAAGGATGCACCCTCACCATAGCAAAGTCCACTTCACCCATCTGTTCTGTGATGGTGATGAAAGACTACATTCTCCAAGCCCAGCCTCCAGCAAGCTGTCCTTTATTTACGTTCTCTCAATCTGGCTCATGGCTAACCCACTCAAGCCTCACCAAGGAGCTCCGGTTTATTCTACAGCAATGCGGCTTCCTGTCCAACAACTTCTACTCCCACAGCTTCCGCATTGGGGCCGCCACATCTGCAGCCGCAGCAGGCATCCCTGCATGGCTAATTAAAGTTCTAGGACGGTGGAGCTCAGACTGCTACGAACTATATATCAAAACTCCACAATCTACTATTTTAACTGTACCTAAACTGTTAGTAAGCCACAGAAGCTCTCATTCTTTATCTTTACCTTGTAAGTAATCTTATTTTATGAACATGACATCTGACCTTTGCTCAAGAGTCTGCCCCCACTTTATCTTACTGTGGGGGAATTGCGTCCCTCAGTTAAACAAGTTCCGCAATTCGTGGCAGGGAAGTGCACCCATTAGCTGCACTTTACCCCACAGTAAGGCTCTAGCCCACTGGAGACAGGTCTGGAGAAATTACCTATTCCAAGGAGGCTATCCCCGGTACCACCTGATCTGTACTGTTCCCTCAGTCCCCCGGGACTGTGGGATATGGGCCTCACCCCTGGAGGCAGGTCTGGAACTTTTATTCCAGGGTGGCTACCCCCGGTACCACCCGATCTGTACTCCCCCAGGAGGGCCTCCTTCCTAGGCCCCTACTCCCCAGTCATCCTTTCCTGCCACCTAAATTTTACCCACAGCCAGTGTGTTATTTCCTAAATGTACAGATGTAGTATCTTTAGTGGCAGCTCAGACCAGGTCTCGAAAGAGGATCATTAAGGATTATTAAACAATTTAATATGCAAAAAGAATGATAATTAATTAATTAATTAATAATACAGAGCTTAGATTCAGTAAATCTCTTTGATTTCACTTTTGAATTAAACCTTATTAAAACAAAACATTTAGAAATACTGAATGTGTGGTTCCAGAAAATATCCATACCCTCTTGAGGGGGGGGGGGGGGGGTTCCAGTTTGATCCTCCACCTTGCAGGATTTTCCATTCCAGGGGGCTCACGGTACTCCCCCCACCTCCTGGAATTTCCATGATTTTTCTACTTGGGTTCCCCTACCCCTTGAAAATTCCATATCCACAAAGAACAACACTTAAGTCATTTATTTTAATCCCCTTGGTACTGTAATAAAATTCATATATTGCAGACGGAGATGCAAGGCGGCATATTTTCACAAACAATGGGAAACCTTGATTTGGTCACACAATGTACACTATTTAATTGTACATCATTTATGAGGATATTTGCTGGGTCAAGATCAAAGCTGCTGGGTAATGAAAGATTAAGGCTCTGAGATTTAGTTTCCAAAAAGTGACCGTGGAAGATTCTAGATGTAACTTCATTTTATGTTAAAAATGTGTTTGAAGTAACAACTGACTTAGAAGTGCTTCACTCCAAAATGGCATAGCAGCTGACTTTTCTTCATTCAAAGAAGTTTTCGTATGAGAATCTAAGAAAGCACTTGTCTGAAAATTTAAGCTGTTTTAAACAACCCAATCGAAGTTTTACTTTATGCATAGTCAAAACAACATATGGAATTACATTACACATGTGGAAAGTAAAGTTGTCACGCAACATGTTTTTCAAAACAGCTGTTTTGCCAAATATTGCTTAGATTTTTCTTTCAGGAAAGGAATACATCAATAAAGTCATACTCTTTCTCTTTGTAGTTTGTAAATGATAGTAAATTCAGTTTGAGCCTTAGTGTTTGTAACTTGTCACACGTTTCATGTACGTGAAACGTTGTTCAGTCATTCTATGAATAACCAAATGAAATCTTGGCTACTGCTCCAGTGCTCCTTGCTATCCATGGTTACATATGCTTCAAGACAACTAGACAAATGGTGTTGAATTGACCTTGCTAACTAACTTAAACAAACTATTAACTACATGGGCAACAATGTAAATATGTGATAACCTTGTTACGGCAAGCTTTTGTCTTGCACCACCGCTACTCTGTCGGGACACATGGTCGGGAAAAAATTATCATTTAATTGATTTCTGTTGCTTAAATTGTACATTTTACTTTAAAAAAGATTTGTATTGCTTCACATTCTCTCACGAACTGTCTACTAAACAGAACGTCTGAAGTTTGCCATTTGGAAAAAAATACCCAACATATTTTCACTCATGTCCACCTCTTGCTTGCCTGTTGGGCAACCTGTGATAAGAAGGTGCTAGGCCGACCGATCGTTTCACTAGTCCCGGGCTATTGGACAGCGTTTTTGTCACATCCTGCTCCCCATCCAAGGAGCTGAAGACATAGTATCCATCATCCTTGTTAACTTTGGTTCCTTGCCTGCTACCTAGGTGAGGTTGGTCACTTATTTTATGTATGCCTTGTCGATTTCTTCCAGATTTACCTCTTCCACTGCTGTCATCTCTTCCTTTGCTCTTTTTTTGTCTCAGGACAGTGCTTATGTGAGGCTGGTTCCCTAATGCAGTCAGAATGTTCACAACAATTCATCACACACTAAATTCACATTGCTAAATTCACAACTCAATTTACATGTACAACCTGGTTTGGAGGCTAACAGGCCAAATGTTCAGCCCATCCCCACTTTTGCTATTCAGCAATTTGACAATCTTTTCCTTCTCATGAAATGATTATATGAATAACTCAAGACATGTGAATCTCATGTACTTTGCAATCAACATTACATTACTAGAAAACCCTTGGTTACTTCAGTCTCCAGACTCATGCAGTACACTTTTTTCTTTGTCTTTACATTTTACTGATATAAAAAAAAAACTGTAAATGTACGAGTAAATAAAGCTATTGTTGTTGTCACATTGCACCAGTCACAAACCCTCTCCATGTTCTAATAGGCTTCTTAATGTTAGTGCATTGTTGAGCACTCATTCGTTCGACACATGTTTTTAATAGGACCACATGTTGCTTTTTTTTACCAAAAATACAGATTTTCAAACTTTGGGAGGTTCCTGTTCATTCAGTTTTAATTTTTCAGCCCTGTGAATGGAACCAAATGGATAATTTTTTAAGGATCAAAATCATGCTGGTATGCTTCCCTCTCTTTGAAAATTGCAATTAAAGTAATGTACACAATTTCGGGACCCAGTGCCAGAGACACTTGGTGTTCTGGGCAGTTTAGAGAGAAGAACGACAGGTGATGAAATGGTTAAAATTGTGGGGTTTGCTGGCAAGCATTTCTTCACTCGTCTTGTTTTATGCCAGCCCAAAATGCAGAACGGAGGACTCTAATTTGTATAGGAACTTTGCTATGCAACCCAGGGGGAGACTCCCACATGAAAAGGCCGGGGATGCTCTTCGTCTCGCTTTAATAAGGGGATTTTGGTCTCACTTAGGGTGTTCATGACAAAATACCACTAATTTTAGCTGTCAAAGTATCTTTTAGGGTGCAGTCGAAGAAATAATAATAAAAAATGTTCTTATTTCTGCTTTTAGGCTTGATTTATGTGGATCTCTCGAGTGTGGATCTCTCGAGTCTGGTCTACAATCTAGCGCAGGCTCCTTTTTTTGAACAGCAGCTGGTAATGGACTCTAATCTGTTTTACAGAGTAAATTTTGGCATCTTTTTAGTTTTAGGGTTCAAATAAAGCTTGAGCCACACCCAGATTGATCTCCTTTAGGGGTCTAATTCAAATTAGAATTAGGGGAGTCTCTGACCTCAGGGTTATGCATGCTATAGAAACTCAAAATATCTTTCAAGAAAAATTAAGCTTTTGAAATTTAGACAAATGTAAATTATACTACAAGTAAAAATCGTTTTCTTTTCTAAGTTTTTTTGGTCACTACTGAGGGGGAGTTGATGTATTAGACATTCTTAAATATAAATCACTCTGACTGTTACTTTTTAAATGATTATAGGTGCTTCATCACTTGGAAGTGTTTTCAGGGAAACTAATGACTTGGAGTCAGTTCAAGTTGTCCACCATGCAATAAAGAACGGGATTAACTATATCGATGTTGCTCCCTGGTATGGTCATGGCAAAGCAGAGACTGTTTTAGGCAAGGTCCGTATTTTTTACAATAATTAGTCAAATATTTAATAATTTTTGTTAGTAATAGTTATCTCGAGTCATCATACTTAGTTACAGAAGATTGAAATAAAAGCATATTCTAAATTAATTACTGTTAATGATTCAATTTAACGCCCAGTGGATAGTAAGGTGTTGTAACATTATTGCATTCCTGGATAGTACATGAGATGGAAATTTCTCAATGGAAAGTACCAGAGTTTTTCTCGAAATTGGCTTTTCACATGAATAAGAAATTTAAGACATGGGGTAAGTCTCTGCAGTTACCATATGCTAATGAAGCAAAATTTTGGTCAACATCAATCCAATATGGTCTAAGCTCTAGTAAGCAACCACCTCCTGTAAGCAACCACCTACACCTGTAGGCTTGACGTTGACATGGTCACTTATGGGAGATTCGACTGCAACACCAAAACTATTCCTCTAGAAGAGAATGCTAATTTAATAAACGATACATTCGGTTGAACTATCGATATCTCTGTATTGTGGACAAGAAAGTGCATTTTATTCCTATCCGCAGTGTTTATTAGTGTGGTTTTTGTTTCACATGAATTCAGAAAGACCTTTGATTCAAACCTTCTTGCAACTCAAAGGTCAATATCATTGCTTCTAAGCCATTATCGGCCTCTTTATTACCATCCGTTGAGTCTTCTTGATGCTTATTACATACCATTTTGAACTCTTTAAAGGTGCATGTGTTTTGGTTCTAAGTACAGAATTTTGTTGTCTAGTAGAAAACCTCAACACACAATGCCTTACTGCCCCCATAGAATATGCAAATGACCAAACACAATAAACACCAAAAAACCTCTGGGGAGTAGAAAAGAGGCAATTTCTAAGTATTTTTCAAAGGGCCATGTGCCTCACCTACCCTGTTAGGGAGTTCATATGCTCCTCCCCAACTCCTACACAAAGTAAACAAATTTCTGTTACAATCTTTTAGTATGTTGTCATATTGCACATGTCCTCAGTTTTATCATTACCTGAAAATTGCAGCAAAAGGGTTGATGAAACCATATTGGATTTTGTATGGGATAACAAACTACATGAAATTAAAACAAATACATTAATTGGAGACAGGAATGTGGGTGGAATAAAAATGAGTGAGTTTGAGTCGATGAATAAAACCTTGAAAGCTTCATGGGTGAGAAGATTTAATACAGAGGTGAACGTGCCGTGGAAAATCATCCCAAATTACATGACTTGACACCTAGGCAGTTTTAAGTTCTAATACTGTCATGCAGTTGTAAAACCAAAGAACTCAATTTAAACAGCATTCCTTGTTTCTATTTAGAAATTCTAAATTGTTGGGAAATGATAAAAAAAATCAAAGCTGAAATAGGTCAAGAAAAAACAGATCCATACAATGCCATAATATGGAACAACCATGAAATAAAAATTGCAACTAAACCAATATTTTATGAGTCATGGCACAAGGCAGGTGTTACAAAAGTTAAACACCTCTTAAACCCTAATAGCAGAAAATTCCTAACATAACCTTTTCAAAGTTAAATCTAGTTTCCCTGTATACTATGGCCTTCTCAGTGCAATTAAAAATAAATGGAAAATTTCACCTTCTGGTAGACAGAGGCAAACACGGAAACAGAACTGGTACGACAAGGAAGAAAATCTTTCCAATGCTGCTCTGCACAAAATAGTTGTTGAGAACAAATTTCAACCACCTACCAATGAAAACTGAATTATTAGTTATGGAGTAGAGCCTTCTGAAATCCAAAAATTATATAAATGGCCTTTTTCTGTCATGAAAATTACAAAGTTAATAATGTTTGAATTCAAGATAAACCACAATATCATCTACACTAAGGACAAACTTAAAAGAGCCAACATAATAGCTGATGATTTATGCTATCTATGTAAAAGTGAACAGCATACAATCCAGCATACGCTTTTAAAGTGGTCCCATGTAGCTTTATTTTGGAATGAATCTTTTGACTGGTGGTCGCAAGTCACCAGTGAAAACATTCAGTTACCAGACTCAACAATTTTTGACGGACCTACAAACCCACTCAAGCGCCATCATTTTACCCTAAGCTTGGCTTTGTTGGTGGCAAAATACTTAAAATGTAACCTAAATGAACAATCTTTACTCTTCGAGAAAACATAATGACTGAAAGGCACATTGCAATAGAAAACAAAACTGCCAGGCTCTTTAATGAGAAATGGAAATGCCTTACATTAAAAGATTTTGTTCAAGAAATTTTGCCATTCATTCCACCATTAAATTCACCAGTTCACACTCTTCTACTAACATACCTTTTCTTGTCGTTAGTGTCTCTGTGACTAACGGCAGTAGTATATCTACTGACCTCTACACCAAACCTACAGACAAACACCAACATCTACTCTATTCATCTTGTCATCCCTTACATACTAAAAAAGCCATTCCTTTCAGTCTAGCACTCCGCTTATGATGTGTCTGTTCTACCGATGCCACGTTTAATACTTGCGCTGCTCAACTTACCACTTACCTCCTTAAACGAGGTTACAACCATAATTTTGTCACCAAACAAATACGACGAGCCGCCGACATCCCCCGCACTCTCTAGACTCTCTCCCCAACAACGTCAACAAACCTAAACGTATACCATTTATAACTACCTTCAATCCATCACTTCCTCACATCTCTAACATCATCAAAAAACTTTACAATTTGTTGCTCTCTTCTAATGGCTGCAAAAATGTTTTTCAGCATTTGCCTGTTGTAGCCTTCAGATGCTCCCCTAACCTTCATGAGTTACTAGTTACAGCTAAACTCTCTTCTAATTCTTCTAATCCCCAACTCCCTTCTGGTTCTTTCCGTTGTGGCTACTTGTCCTTACATTTCTCACAGACTTACTACATACACCTTCTTTTCTACCAGGGAAACGCACCCCATAAAATCTAACCTGACCTGTGACACTAAAAACCTCATCTACATGATTCAATGTAACCGCTGTAATTTACAATACATAGGAGAGACGAAACAACGATTAAAAGACCGATTTAATGAACACCATCATACCATAGATAGCCCTAACAACAAATCTAAACCTACTACAGCTACCGAACATTTCCTGTCCTCTCCTAACCACACTGCTAACGACATGCAATTAATCCCCATCGAAAAAATCTGTTCGAACCGGGACTCTATCCGTAAGGCCAGGGAAGCTTTTTTAATTCAAAAAGGCAGAACAATTGATCCTGATGGTCTGAACATCTGCGAAGAAACATATTAATTGTTTCCATTTGTTTTCTTTTATCGTGTTATTTTATTTTACTGTATGTTTATCTTTAATTTACACTGTCAATTACTTTTACGTATTTCTGGTATTACGTAAATATCGGCTACATAAAAACACGTCCCAATGTAAAATTTTCATTGTACCTGAAGAAGGCTGGTTTGGCCAGCTGAAATATAATACACCTTCAAAAAATCATCCTAGCTACGTTGTGTCGGTTTTTGCTTTTGCATTCTTCATTTTGTATGTAAAGCCGATTAGATCACTATTGATCCAATGTATACCAGCAGGATCATCGTTCCAGTTGCGTGCTTAAACATTTTATAGTCAAAATTATTGACAACTGAGGGCCATGTCTTTGATCAGTAACTAAGCATTTCACTTTCTTGAAGCTCCTTTCCCGCTTTCCCAATATTCTAACCCCAATAGTCCTCCGTCCCAACCACTTTGCACTAAAAAGGGCGTTTAATCAAGTCATGATTACAACAACAGATACTGTTACTCAAGAACTGTTAATCAAAATTAATTCAATATTTGAGTATAGACTGGTATTTTTAAAAACATATCCTACATAGGAAAAAAGGCTTTTAAACACCAGTGGCCTACAGCTCTTGAGCACTGTTTATCTCCAGTATGTGTAGGATGAAGCAGCTAGGAGTATTCTTACTTCTCCTGGATAGGATGTTACAGTGTAGTCCATCACAAGTAGCTCCCAGTATTCTGTCCCCGAGAATATATAATAAATTTAAACCTGGGTAGAGAGAGGCACTTGTGACTGATAGCTGTATGTCAAAAAGTAGCACCTTTTCGCTTAAACTTGTGTTTGATGTTATGACAACTAACTTGTTACGTCTGTTTTGTATTTAGGCTCTAAAAGGTATTCCTCGAGAAGCATACTTCATTGCTACAAAGGTATATTTCCTTCTGTTACAGTTTGAACAACCTCACTCTCTTGAACTCAGTTATCTTGAACTGCTGCTATCTCGAACTCAAATCATTTTCCCTTAGAAATACTTTTTCAGTCACTTGCTATGAAATATCTGGAAAACCCAGACATCTTGAAGTATTTTTCGTTTTCATTTGTTAAGATTTGAAGATAATGGGGTTCAACAATTTTAATCATTGGGATAAGGGTAACCCGAAAACATTGACTCCTGGTCTGCGGACCGCCACTATGGACTGGGTCGACAGACTACCCTACAGACCATGAAAAGCTTCAAAAACATATTTTGGTTAGGAGAAGCAGAAAGTTCAAGGAATTCATTCAAGGTTTTGGTATATCATGGGCTTCCATTTATCAGGAGAAGGTGATCTCCATGTTAACTAAATGCAATCATAGTACAAGTTAAATGTGAAATGACTTTGATGATACTGATACATTTGAAAAGAAAGTGGTGTTATGCTGCATTATGTTCAGTAGGGCTGAAACTTCAGTGCCTGGTGGCCAGCTGGGCCAGTATCATTGATTTCTAAGTCACCCATGACCAAATAAAATGGATGGACGAATGAGAATTATTTATGGATTAAGTTCTCTTGGAATTTTCCACTTATGAACTAAACATTCAATGAAGTCAGTGAAATTAGAATTAGGGGGAAGAGAAAAACAAGGTAGTCTTACTAATTATTAAACTATTGGTTCCTTTTTTTATTGCAAGTTTGTAGTTCGCATTACATTTGGTGCACAGAATTATTTTGCCCTGGTAGGTTCAAGTCACCTCTGGCAATCTGGCGACTGCCAAGTTTGAGCCCAGTGTTCAATAGATTCAATCTAAGAAAGAAAACCTCTTTTAAACTAAAATGCAAGCTACATAATGAAGGCTAAGAGAAGCCTCGAGGCTCCTGACCATGATATCCTGTGTGTCCAGCACATAATTAAGCTTAATATATGAAAAAAGTAAGTTGCCCAAAGGCAATAGCTAGTTGCTCGTGGCACCCAGGTGCCTCTAGAGCACAGCCCTGATAACAATTTTATTAATGCTTTTATACAGGGTGGGCTAGGACTCTTACGATTGGTCACAAGAAGAACTATGTTTTATAAGCAAAAAGAAAAAGTCTTCAATCTTGAAAACCTTTGTGTCATTATTTGTGTTTCACTGTGTAGAAAAAGTTTGTGGACACTTTGTGGCAACCAGATTTTTCCTTCTGGTGCAGCTAAAAAAGGTGTTAATAGGGTGCCATGAAAACCAATTTTCAAGCTTAACTTGCTCCTTGGGCAAGCTGTAACTACGATGTACTAGCCCAAACATCATTCTCACTTAGCGGCCCCATTAAAGTTCATCTCTAACTGTACCTCTGCAATTTGAATTCCCTCAAAACTTTTTCCAAGAAACTTTCCTTGCCTGACTGCAAAATCCACTAGCCCTGTGCTATTGGAGACAACCATCTTTGCATACTGGTTTAGTTGGTGTCTGTTCAAGAAAGTTAATTTCAGACCCTGCAGGTTCTTGTAAAGGTCATCTGGCAAAGTGCATGGTTTACAGTTTTAAAGTGGTACTACAACGAAAATCACATCTTTTATTGTACTCAATGTCCAACACGCTACTTGGCCTTTAATCGATAAGACGAAATGTACAATTTAATGAGTGCAAACAGAAGCTATGAAAAGGGAGCGGTTGCTACAAACAAAATAAATTACAAGTTATAGACGAATACAATAAAAGAAACAGAAATAACGAGCCAAAGGTAGACGATACTTACAAGCGTTGTGACTAGGAAGCTAAGATACACGTAAAAAAAGGAAAACGGCAGGGCGGTAAACGAGACGAGATGACGGTAGCGTCGCGAAGAAAATGCACAAATAAACTAGAAAGACGCATACAAAGGGGACTAAAACAAAGCAAAATTATGCGAAAAAACCTAACAGAACATCGATAACGTGAAAGCGAGATAAACGAAAAGAATGCGATGATCATGAAAGAATGCACACACAAATGGAAAAAATAACAAATGCGGCTGCAACATCTGGCTCCTCTAAGAGTTTACTAAAACTCTTAAGTTCTCAGTTTTTAACGTTAAAGTTCATAACACAGTTCTCCACTCCTTATGGCTCCTCTGGCTGGGATTTACCCTGGTCTTCATTTCTCATTCTCCAGTATCAGCACGAGTTTGTCGATTGGGCGATCTAGGGTTGTTGCCGTGGTAACTCTGACCGACCTGACCTGTCCATTTGAATCCGGGTGTACGTCGACAACTCGGGCCATGCTCCAGTCGTTTCTTGAGGCTCGATCATCTACGATCCGTACCAGGTCTCCCTTTTCGAAGTTTCTTCGGGGGCGGTTCCATTTTACTCTCTTTTGTAGATTTTGGACGTACTCTTTTCTCCATCTCAACTAAAAGACATTGGAAAGATACTGCACATGTTTCCATCTTTTGTGGAGGTACAAGTCAGCTTTCTGAAAGTTTCCTGGCGGAGGCATGACAACCCTTGACTTCATAGTCAGTATCTGATTTGGTGTGAGTGGATCCAGATCCTCAGGATCGCTTGATGGGACAGTGAGCGGGCGACTGTTGATGATGCATTCTACCTCGGTTAATAGGGTTCTAAAGGACTCATCGTCGAGGGTGTGGCCGTGTTCTCGCATCAATGCAGACAAAACTGATCTGACAGATCGTATCTGGCGCTCCCAAACGCCACCCATGTGGGACGCTGCCGGAGGATTCTGTTTCCATTGGATAATCCAGTCAGCATTGAAGTCTCTGCAAAGATTCCTTTGGATTGCGCTGTGGTCCAGCTCGTCTAAAGCTTTCTTTAGTTCGCTTTCTGCTCCTACGATGTTGGTGCCTTGGTCTGATCTGATCTCACGTACTGGCCCTCTCCTTGCTGTGAATCGTCGAAGGGCGTTAATGAAGGAATCCATTTCCAATGAGTCGGCCGTTTCAATGTGCACCGCTCGGCTAGCTAGGCAGGTAAATAGTACTCCATAGTGTTTAACATCTCTCCGTCCTTGCTTGATGTAGAAGGGACCAAAATAATCAATGCCACTATATGTGAAGGGACGGGAGGGCATTATTCGCTCCTTAGGAAGGTCAGCCATCTTTTGTTCACCTGTCATTCCACGAAGATGACGACACACCACGCACTTGGAGATGAAATGTCTCACAACAGAATTGGCATTAGGTATCCAATATTGACTTCTTAGTTCGCTCAGTGTAATGCCCCTGCCAGCATGGGCGACCTTCGTATGGGTGTCGTGAATTATGAGGTCCACAATGAAACTCTTCTTCGGGAGGATTACAGGATGCTTAAAGCCTTCTGAAAACTCTTCTGACTTGCTTAGTCTTCCGCCGACATCTATGAGTCCGTCCCGGTCCAGGAAAGGATCAAGCCGATACAATGTGCTAGATTTCTTGATTTCGGACTTTATTGCCTTTACAAATTGGCGGTCACTCTCACAATCTACTTGTCGAACTTTCTGCAGAGCTTCTATTTCTTTGGGAAATGCACCGCTTTGTACCAATTTCAGAATGGTCTTCTCCGCTCTGTCTAATTCTTCTACTCTTAAGGGCTTGCGTTTCACGTTTGCTGTACGTCTCACTTTGTCAGCTCCATCCTTGGAAAGCAATGCCCTCTCATCGGAGTTAGGTTTTAGACGGAGTATCCAGGCAATGGATTTTTTCATACGGTGCCACTCGGAAAAGCGTGTGAGCCTCTTCAAAAGGTCTGCGTTCTCTTCAACATCCATGCTGTTCACAAGAACCTTCTTAACCTCAGGATCATTGTAGGAAATGTCGTCCAAGTCACCAGGAAGTTGAGGCCATTCGCTCTCGGGTAGCCATAGGAAATTTGGACCTGTAATCCAACAATGCTGTTTGGATAACTCATGGCCTTTCAAACCACGTGACGAGTCATCAGCTGGATTAATGTCGGTCCCAATGTACCTCCACTGGTTAGGATTTGTTGCATTTCTTATTGTTTGCACGCGATTCGCCACAAACACGTGGAAACGCTTCTTGTCATTTCGGATGTACTTCAAAACAGTTGTACTGTCTGTCCAATAAGTCTTACTCTCAGCAGGTTCGTCTAACTCTCTAGCAATCATCTCTCCCACTCTAACTGAAACTGTGGCTGCCGTAAGCTCGAGGCGTGGAATTGTCATGGTCTTAACAGGAACTACGCGGGCTTTCCCCATAAGGAACGCACAATGGATGTCTCCTTTCTCATTCTCAATTCTGAGGTATGTCACTTGACCGTAACCCGTTGAGCTAGCATCAGAGAAGTTGTGGATTTGTCTGGAGATGACTGTACCAAAGTTTGCAGGTTTGAGACATTGCTCCATAGAGAAACGTTCCAGGGCAGGCAACTGGCTTCTCCAATTCTCCCAACGTACACGGTACTCTTCGCCAATGTCTTCATCCCAGCTTAACTTGGTGTGACACAGATCCTGCAGTATTGACTTTCCGACCAACAGAAAGGGTGCTGCTATTCCCAGAGGGTCGTAAACGGAAGATATCGTAGACAATATTCCTCTTCGGGTTAGCGGCTGGTTTTTAAGGACGATTCTGAAACCAAACGTATCCGACTCGATTGCCCACTGAACGCCAAGAGCCCTCTCAAATGGAAGTTCACCACTGCCTAGCTCTAATGTTCTCACGTCTTGGGCACGAGCTTTGTCTGGGACACTTTCTAGTATGGGTCTACTGTTGCTAACGAACTTGGCCAGATTGAAACCTCCATGTGCACAGGCATGGCAAACACCACATATTCTTTGAATAGCGGACTCCTCCGTATCTTCTGGGCAAAGGCAGTCGTCAACATAGAAATTCTTCCTCAACATGTTAGCGGTTTCTGGACCAACGGCCTCCTCAGCGTCATCAGCTGCTTTTTGTAGCACGAAGTTTGAACAACTTGGCGAGGAAACTGCACCAAATAAATAGACGTTCATCTGATACTCCTCAAGATTCTGCGTTAAATCTCCATCAGGCCACCATAGGAAGCGCAAGAAGTCTCGCTGGCCTTCTGGTACCCAGACTTGATGGAACATGGAATCAATATCACTCATGAAGGCGACCGGTCCTTGGCGGAATCTTGTCAGAACACCTACGAGTCGATTCGTCAGGTCAGGCCCCTGCAACAATTGGTCGTTTAGCGATGTTCCTCCGAACCTGGTACTACAGTCGAATACGACCCTGATCTTGTTGGGCTTCTTAGCGTGGTAGATGCCATGGTGGGGTATGTACCAAAGTTGGCCTGTCTTAGCAAATAGACGATCTGATGGCACCTTCCTAGCAAATCCCTTGGCAATAATACTGTTCATGAAATTGACATAGTCCTTGTAAAATGTCTCATTATTGATAAACTTCTTTCTTAACCATTGTGCTCTTTGAAGGACCTGCTCCTTGTTCTCAGGAAAGCGTACATCGTCACGGCGGAATGGAAGGGGAATCTCGTAATGACTATCTTCTGTATGCCGAATACCCTGGGTAACTATCTTGAGAAACTTCTTGTCTTCTTGTGAGTGTCCTTGTTCCTTATCATCAGTTCGCTCGCTGAAGTCTAGCTCAAACATCTTGTTCAGCACTTGTGGAGTAACGATTTCTCTGACTTTGTTCTCTACCATGAAGTGGTGATTGAGGTGTCTACCAGAACAGACTTCCATTGCAGCAACTCTATGGCAATTTACAGTAGGATGCTCTTCATAGCACATGTATAAGGGCCCAACTATTGCCCATCCAGCAAACGTTTTAATTGCAAATGGACCACCATCTTCGCTTGCTAATACATCCATTGGCTCGAGAGCTTTCGGACAATTAGAGCCAATCAGAAGACTGATCTTGGCATTAGGTAACTGTGGTGGCAGATCTGCTTCTATGCCTTTAAGATGTTTCCATCGATGAGCAAGTTCAGGCGTAGGGATGTTATCGCAGGTAGAAAGGTCCTTTTTGGTGAAGATCTTCGGTAATTGCATGGTATTGTCACCCTTTAAATCTGAAACGACCAATCCGTTCAAAACCTTGGCGTCGTGTAACTTGGTGCCATTGACGGTCTTCACCATCAGCTGTGTATCGGTACCCTTTACACCCAAACTGGATGCGATATCTTCTAGAACAAAGGAACCGGTGCTGCAAGCATCAAGCATGGCGTAAGTGAGGACTTCACTTTCTGCAGATCTCAACCTGACAAGAATGATGGGTACAGCGGAGACCGACTTCTCAGCGCCAGTGGCATTACAGGTTGCTTGGGCCATTTCAGTGTGAGCATTCACAACATGATCCTTACGCTGCGGAGGCGGGGGGATCTGCTGCTTGGAGGCTACTTGATTGATGCGGAAGTTGTCATCATGAAGTCCCGTGGGATGACGACGTGAACACTTCTTACAAGTTCTCCTCTGGGCGCACCCGTTAGATCTGTGGCCAGGATCGTAACATGAGAAACAGAGCTCCTTTTCTTTGAGGAACTCCTTCCTATCTGGTAAAGATCTCTTCAAGTAGGCTTGGCAATCGTCTAAGTTGTGCCCCTTGTTGCAAAGCTTACAAATGATGGTAGGGTTACGTGAAGCAATTGTTTTGTCAGCGGTTACATCTGTTGCGTGATTGGAGACGTGATGCGGGGCACGAGCACGGTCCCCGAAAGTTTTAGGCTTCCCAGAACCTTTGCCTTTGTTGGAACGATCAGGGCGATCTAATGAGCCATCCAAGTGATGGAGGGCTCCTCGCGAAAAGACTGGATCTGTTGCAATCCCTGCTTCGGTGTTTACGAAGGTCATGAAATCATCAAACGTGGGGATCGTTCCTCTAGCAAGTCTACTTTTATTGGCTTCAACAGTTCAGTTAATCTGTTTTGTTTCTGAAGAATGTCACAAAACTGCGTATTTGGCTGTATGTCGGTGACGTGAAACTCAGGTGCGAGAGGGTTTAACTTCGTAGGATGTCGCGTCGGCTTAGGAGGTGTTTGTGTAATAGGAGCATCATCATGGAAACCCCCAGTAAAGTTCACATTCGTTACAGTGTTCGACGTTGCGCTTGGAACAGTGTAAATACTGGATACAGGCAGAAAAGATGGCCCAGAGAGAGAAATTCCTGGTACACGAGAGGCTCCTGAAGGCATTTCCGGCTGGTGCCTTAAATCTTCCTTGACGTCATTCTCGATTTCTGCGAACACACGTTCACGAACTTGGGCGACTGCTAATTGTTCTTCTAAACGTAACCTCTTGGCCCTTTTCTCTAGCTCTTGCCTTTGTTCCAACATAGGCACTTTTGCCATTAATTCGGCCGCTTTTGCCTTTTCTTTTGCTCTGGTGGAGATGTTTAAGGATCTCGATGTTGCGTGAGAGCGATGCGATGCTTGCGTACGTCTTGAACTGGCTTGAGATCTAACCTCCAAATTCTGCTCGAGGACCTCTTTCGCAGACAAAATCTAGCGAACGGTTTTTTCAATAAAATCGCTTATTTGCTTACTCTTTTCGGCATACCAATCGTTAGCTATGGTTAGCTGGTCACCTTCACCCTCGAGGTCGTCCAACAATACAGCGACGCATCTCGTTAATTCTTCCACGGTGACACGAAATGCAGTCAGATTCCTTTCCACGACGTGCACGTTTTCTTTGGTACTTGCAGAAGAAACAATTTCCTTAATTTGCCGTTGGATTCTTTTATTGACAGTTTGACAGTCTGTCCATCAAAGATGAGCGATATAGGCCTTTCCTTTCTCGGTGCACTGCCTTCGCCTTGTTACACCGGTTAAGAGGGCCGTGCCTGCAGATTCTAAACTGTCGCTTTCCAATCCAATTTGTTCCTGTTGGCTTCCAGTGCTTTCGATTGGATCCACAACGTTTCAACGGATATTGTAGTCAACGTCCAACACGCTACTTGGCCTTTAATCGATAAGACGAAATGTACAATTTAACGAGTGCGAACAGAAGCGTTGAAAAGGGAGCGGTTACTACAAACAAAATAAATTACAAGTTATAGACGAATACAATAAAAGAAACAGAAATAACGAGCCGAAGGTAGACGATACTTACAAACGTTGTATGACTAGGATACTAAGATACACGTAAAAAAAGGAAAACGGCAGGGCGGTAAACGAGACGAGATGATGGTAGCGTCGCGAAGAAAATGCACAAATAAATTAGAAAGACGCATACAAAGGGGACTAAAACAAAGCAAAATTATGCGAAAAAACCTAACAGAACATCGATAACGTGAAAGCGAGATAAACGAAAAGAATGCGATGATTACGAAAGAATGCACAGACAAACGGAAAAAATAACAATTAAATGCGGCTGCAACATCTTTCTTATCTAAGCCATTTTAAAACATAGAAAGTAGTCTGTACAAGAAGAAAAATGCTGTGTACTATTTTCAAATATCTCCTTTTGTTCGAGAGATATTCAAGCTTTCAAAATATGCAAATTAGCGAAGTGATGACATCATAAACCTAACTGAATTTTGATCAAATATGATGAACAAAGATATCTCAGCCAGCTTGTAACAGAAATGTTTGATTCTTTGCAGTAAGACTCTACTAGAGGTGCTCCACAATATGAGCTTAACATTTTTGTTCCTATGGCAACATACCGGGTTCCAGACCAAATTAAGGCTTTTCTGGCCACCTTTAGTGCTCGATATTGATATTTTCCAGTGGTGCCTCATCTGAATGATTCAGCAAGCATACAAATATGTTAGGTCGAGTTCATGGCCTTGTTTAATGTTTTTCGAGGTTTTGAAGTGATGCATGTAGAACTATTAGCCTGCCAAGTGTCAGTGGTTTTTGCTGCATTGTCCGAGATAGCGCTATTTATATACTTGATGTAATATTTGGTTGAGTACACAATGTCATCAGGTATCTCATTTGCACATTTTATACATTTTAAAACTTGAATATCTCTAGGACCAATGCAGATATTTGCAAATGGTAAGCAGCATTTTTAATCTTTCATGGAATTCTATTTAATAAACCTAAAAATTCAAGGGGTAAAAATTTGATCATTGTTCGCCATTTGGTCAGTTTGGGGCCTGCTCTTGTGTGAGTAATTTCTATCCTCTGAATGTGATTCAAGGATTTTTGGGTGTAATGGATGAATGGAGATGCTTGTAATAACTCCAGTCAAAACGATTTGAGGACAAAAGACTCAATTAGCACTGCCAACTGTTGCTTGTGCTTAACATTTGTAGATTGCGTGGCCAATTAGTTACCGTATACCTTTAGAGGTGTTTCACATCCAAGTGATGTAGCATGTCCGGTGTAAACTGTAGATACCTAAACCCCCATATCAATTTATAGCTTAAAGAGCTGGCTGTCAAACTATACCAAGAATTTTGAAATAAAATGAATTGGTGAATTTTTTTACGACCTATAAATGCAAACGTGCAAATCACCTTTTGAAAGCTATAATTCAAAGTGAATTTTGTCTTTCGCTTATTTAATTTGTCCCTCAGTTTCCGGACCCAAAGCACTACAAAAATGTGTCTGCAATATGCCTTATTCAAGTGACACAGTGAAAGTTATAGAACATTGCTGAAATAGGATTTAAAAAATGTATAGTGATCATAGAAAAATCGCTCTTGGAGAAAAAATATTTGGAAATTCACAAAATTTGCAGACATGTTCTTGTTCTTTATATGTCAAACTAGCTACTGTCCAAATTTGAGGGCAAACGAACAAGTTCCCTTTGACTAGTAGCTTTCAAAAGGGACCAAAAAGATGATTCAGATGCTCACATTTAGAGGTTATGAAAAACTCAACAATTCATTTAATTATTTCAAAATTCTTAATATGGTATGATAGCCAGCTCTATAAGCTTTAATTTGATATAGGGGTTTGGACGCGAGACACCTCTGAGGGTGCTCTGAAGGTATACGGTAACCTTAAAGAACCTTTGATCAATCCTACATGTAACTTGTTAGCCTGTGTGTTTAGGTCTTGCAAGGTTCATTGATATTGTTATCATGTATTATTTAACAGGTATGTCGATATGAGCCAGAAACTGAAAAGATGTTTGACTTCTCTGCTGAAAGAACCTTACAAAGTGTTGAGGAAAGCTTAAAGCGCTTAGGACTAGACTACATTGATGTAATTCAGGTACAGAAGAACATTGGTGCTTTATTGGCAACTTTTCCCCCTTTATACCCCCAAGTAGGGACATTTTTATAGAATTTCACTTCCTGTTAGACATTTGGAATCCAGGGAAGGGGAACTTCCATTTGAGAAGATCAGGGGTGCTCGTCAGAAAAATTGAATTGAATTCCTAAAGGAGACTAATGTGGACGCCAAAAAGACGATCAACAGACAAGAGAATTGAGGAGAATTCGAATGACACGTTTCGCTATTATTTATACAGTGTTGTAAATACATGTAAATACTTCAAAGATGAATATGGACATGGTGAAATGATTTGAACAAAATAGTGGGTAATAGAAAAAAAAAGACATTACACAAGACTGGGAGTCAGCAGTCACTAATATCGCCTTGGAAAGGGAAGAAAAAAAAAGTTATTGCAATACGGGGTATTCGAATTTGGTCACACATCCAAGCAGGAACCCCACCAAACAGGGCTTAACTTTGATGAGCATTCGAGACATGGTGCCATCCTTGTGGTACTATGACTCTATGTTTGATAAGTTTTATTATTAAGATCAGAAGGTAACAAAGAAATAAAAACATCACTGATATCGCCTGGGAAAATAAAGAACAAAACAAGAATCCAATTATACTTGCTTTGCTGATCGGACAAGAAGCCATATACTTGTCTCGGACGAGGATCACCAATAACTTCATGAATGTTTTCAAGGGTGTTACATCTCCTCGTGTATTCTCTTACCGTTGCATTTTGCCTGTGGGCTTTAACTTTAACTTAACCTACAGATTAAAACCTCAAGTCAGTGGCATCAACACTTTCACTGTTTACAGACGACCCATTTTCCAAGTTGAGTGGCTCATTTTACTTCAAAAACAGCTGTGGACAAGGTGCATCTTGAAATTTGTCTTGATTGCAAATTATTACTAACAATAATAATTATTGTCAACAGGTTCATGACATGGAGTTTGCACCTTCTTTAGACATTGTTATCAATGAAACATTACCTGCCCTACAAAAGGTATGTTGCGATAGCACTTTTATAAAGCCTTTTATGAAGTAGTTGTTGTGGAAACTTGTTATGCCAAGAAAAATGGAATTTCTGGCAATTGAGTGGCTACGAATTAGTCAGAAATTAAATGTTTCTACAGCATGGTACATAATGTAGCAACAGGCCATGAGCCCGAGTCCCTTGGTGAAGCTGCATCATGGGGTAATGGCATGTGAGTATTTAAGCTTGGGATTGCACTTGCACAATCATTCTTATCTAGGCCAACACCACTCACCAGAATTTTTAATTAATGTTTATTTCTGAATATTTTGCTTTGTGGAATGGGCTGCAGGAACTTGGGCCTGGTTCCTACCCAGATTTCCTACATGTCCTTTTTTTCCCTAGGTTCTTTTTCTCTACTCTCTATTTACGCTCTATGATCTTTTTTTAAATTTTTTTTTATTATAGAAAACAAAAGTTACAAATACTTTCAGAACAATACTTACTCTACTTACGATACGACACAATAGTTAGTCTACTTACAATACAATAGAATATTTTACTCTACTTATCACTCTACGATCTACAATCCACCCTCTAAGCCCATCTGCACTTTACTCTCTACAATCTACGATCTACCCTCTAAGCCCATCTGCTTGGAAGATTATTGGAAGTTTTTAATTTTTTTTTGAATGAAGACTAGTGAGCAGCACAAAAGAAGACTTCTTGTAGTTGTAAGCTTTTTCACTTATTTCCGACGTGCTTCGTCTCTATCTGAGACTTCTTCAGTGAATGATTAAAGCATGCTTAAGTTTAACAAACCCATGGAAGTGAATAACTGCTGAAACATGTGTTAACAGACAGGGCTGGAAATAACAGTCGGTCATCGGACATTGTCCGACCAAATTTTGAATATGTCTGGCCAATTTTACATTATGATCGGACATGATGTCCAAACATTTTACCAACACCAAGTTATTGTCCATCCATAAAATTTGGTTAGATACATTAATAAAAGGCTCGAAATTGCGACCGGTATGGTCACCACTACAGCTAAAATTTTTATCTTTGGTGGCCAAAAATTCTGGTCGACAGCCAAAAATATGTCTGCATTCAAAGGCTACCATAATGGCGACTATGTTTCTCTGTGTTGACGATCAATAACGGTTATTTTCTCAGACATTATGTTCTTCCAGAACTACATAGTGAAAGGCCTTGGCAAGATTTCTGTATAACCCCATACATTTATTATGCATACAGTTCTTTGTTTAACTAAACAATAGCGAAAACAATAGCGCTCCTTTGAGACTTATCTGATTTGAATAACTATAAATTTTACCATTTTTTTTCTAAGTGTCGCATACTTTTAGACTTAAACTTTTTTTCGAATTTTCTATCTAAAATACGCAAAAACGGAATGATTTCTTGGAGACTAAATTACGGAAAACCGCAACGAAATTTCATAATTTTGGGCGCATTTACCGTATTTTTAAACTGAGCACAAACTTAAAACTGCTTAAAATAATAGCGATTTAGACCTGTTCGCTAGTTTAAAAAAGCTTAAAAATACTGTTTTAGGCCTAAGCAAAACCAGCTGCTTGCGGTTAGCTATAATCTGTTGCGCGGGTGAGTGACTATTGTACTAATTTTGTAAATGTAAACAAAGTGAAATAAAATTCTAGCTTACCTGTCGCGTCTCTTCGCGTTTTTTCCCCCTTGAATTTCCTTCCTCAAATTCAGACCCATGCGATGAAGCTGTGTATTTTGTTTCTTTCCTCCATGAAGTGGTGATCAGATCACAAACAGTGCATACAGTGGTACGAGGAACAATTTACGCATCTTTGCGCACTTCATATAAGTCGGCGATATGCTTGATAATGTTTCTAAAAGGATTATCTCCATAGTGCTGACGCCACAACCATTGCTGTAGATAGCTTTCGAAGAGATCTTTGGATGTTCCTGTACGAGGCATACTTCGTTTGACTCCCCACCATGTATTTTCAATGTGCTGGGTGTGCGCACCTGTGTCTGGGTCTACGATGTTTAGGCTGTGGTTGACTGTGAGAAGCGATTGGGAAAAAGAAAGAAATCACCCCCCCCCCCTTTTATTCACCAGGGACCCACACATGCGATGCATATTTTCATGCAGCGTGCAACATGCGTTAAACACATGAATAGGTAAATTGTAATGTTAATTTTTTGGAATGCGAACGAGTCAAGTAAAATAAAAATTATTTTTTGAAGGGGTAGTTCTCAACTAAACCTCGTAGTGTAGTGGTGTAGAAGAGAGACTGGTAAGCGAGAGGTGTGCGAAAGGTAAGTGGTTCGAGACCTGATAGGGTACAAGAAAATAAAGGAAAAAAAAATCCGTAAGGAGCCTGAGTAATATGGAGAAGAAAAAGAGAGAGGAATAGAGCTAGGGGACGAAAAGAATTGGCGAAAAGACAACGCGCGATAGTGCGCCACAGCGCGCAATCAAATCCTCTTTTATTCACACAGTAAGTAGTAATTATCAATGTATATATTCAATACCTTAGGGAGTTGCTTTTGTCTTCAAAAACAGTAGAGCGCATACATGATTAATAATTCTGCATGCATAATAAATGTATGGGGTTATACGGAAATCTTTCCAAGGCCTTTGCTTCTATAGCATTCAGCATAAGAAAAGAAAGCAATCTATCCTTTTGCTGTGCTGTAAAGGCTTCTCTCACATCGGAAAACTTGCAAATGGCTGCTTGTGTTTGAAATCGCCCTATAATGCATTGCAAACCCTTGAGCATTGAGTATGTCATGTATGCCTACCGATTGTGTCTCTTGAAGTGCATGAATCTTTCAGAGACATTACATTAGCTACGTACACAAAATTAGCGGCCAAAAGAGTCTTGAAAATGTTTTCTTTACAGATTTTATGCATTGAGTTTTTTTCTGAGTAAAATTCCTACTTGATTGTTATCACTTAGTTGCCAAATGGCAACTCAAGATTTTTTTTAATTTTATGCCCTTGACTCTGACAGTCTCAGCCATATCCAGGTGCCCATTATGGGCTTCTGCCATATCATAAAGCAGAAGTGTTCATCTTTCCTGTACTTGCCAAATAAAATACTCTTCAGAAATCTCCCTATTATGCACTACGTACATTGCAATATGCTGTTAGCACCTCATGTTTGGACCCTTGAGTCAACTTTGGTCAGGAGCACATCACTAGGAGCCTCCAACTCCCATACTAAGCCTATGTCATGGTATTTTTACAGAACGGTCTATTTTTAGGCTTCTTTTCCCACTAAAAAGGTCAGTTCCGGTCTATATGAGCTGGAATCAGTAAGGAGAAAAATGGCAGCCTCAGGTGGACATGTCAACCTAATCTTCTGGTGAAATTATAAAGTCCATGCTTGTGATTGGTCACTGAGGTTCCTGGGGGAGGGGGGCTGAATTCGTGCTAAATTCAAACTAAAGCTAGACCAGTCTGTGAAAACACTAGGACAGGAATAAATGGGGTAGTTGTACACTCCTAGTGATGGGCTCCTGCTTTAAAGGGACACAGTCAGCTGGTGCATATGCGCATTAGATACCATTTCATAGCTAATTTGCATATCTCAGGGACGCGATTCATACTGTTTTTAACCAAATATGATAAAAATAATATCATAGGATTGCGCAAAAGCACACTCAAAAACAGGTTTTTCAGTGAATGATTGAAAATCAAGAAAAACACTGCAAAGATTGAAGCAGATTTCTAGATGTACTTTGATTTCAGGTTGAGGTGAACTTTTTTCAAAGTGAGAAAACTATTGTCCAAGTCAGCATGGACCTAAAGCTGACTGTGTCCCTTTAATGGTAAAATCAATAGGAAACCAGGTTTGCTTGAAGAACATATAATCAGGAGATAACCAGGAGAGATCTGTGCAGTCATCTTGTAGATTAAGTCATATAATCATCATAAATGATAAATAAATCAAATTTAAATGCAGTTTTGAACGATTTGTATTAAAAATCTTTACAGTATGCCAATAAATTTTATTATGCTAATTAATTATGTTAATAAATTATGTAAATTAGTGTCTGGTCAAATTGATAAGATGTCTGACCAAAATGAAGATTTGACATGACACGTGTCCTGTTAAAGAAGAAAAATTATTTCCAGTACTGACAGACGTTACAAGAAACGTTTTAATGCACATGTTATGTTGTTATATTTTGGGGGCCATATGATTAGCGCTAACCATATGGCCCCCAAAATAATATATAGATTTAGCCAAGCCTAAAAGTGGAAAAATAGTAGCATGAAAAATAGTAGCCTCAATACTTGTATCTGAATTGCATTATATTTGAAATAAATTTTCTTTCTTCAAAAATCACTTTGGACGCTAACAAATGCAAAGAACGTGCCATTAAGTGAAAATGGCCGCCATTACTTGTTACCAGTCTACAGGGAGTCACCATGTGGACCAAAAAGGACTGGTGACTAGCCTAGTTTGTTTCTGCATAGGCCTTCGAAGCTGTCAAGTAGCAGTTGATTTCTTTTGTGAAAATGAGTTTCTTTATAAAGGTAGAAGTGATGTTACGATTTCACAAACTTGAGAATTTCTTTTTGTTTATCTCTGACCATTTGTATGTAATTTTGCTGTAAAATTGGCTTTTGTTGCAAGTGTGTTAGTGTTCATGTTCACACTAAAAGTATGGTCTCAGTTTCATCCACACTCATCTTATCAGTCCTCCAACAGAAATTCCACCACATTTACAAAGGGACTTAGTTGAATAGGAAGGTAATTTGACAAGTTACCATTTTATCTATTATCTTTTAAAGCACGTTTAAATAAATTGCTGTATGTTTTCTTTGTGTGTATCTTCAGATGTTATGTTATGATCGATTGAGAATAAACAACAGTGATGTGCAATGCAGATGGCCAAGTGTTAATTGGAGTGTTTACTTTAACTTTATCACTTTCTTTTGCCAAAACTATTTTCTTCTAGAAAGTATGGGGGTGCACATACTACTTGTGGAAATTCCGGAGGGGTGGGGAGGTCATTTTTGTGTTCAAAAAAATGGAAATTCCGGGGAGGAGGAGGGGGGGAGGCTTACATAAAATTCCCCCCATGGTGGGGGTATGGATATTTTCTGGAACTACACATTTGAGTTTTGTATCTTTGCAGTGAGGTTTTCTGTATACTGTTTGGCCTTCTGGTTTGAGTTTGAATAATCTCAAACTATGCAAAACAAAAGCAGTGAAAACTTTTGTATACAAGAAAAAATTATACTTTAGTAAGCTTTTAATCCTGGGTTAGTTTTAGCTGGCTTCCAAACAACTATTTACAACAAGTTAACCTGACATGAGCCTGCAATCCAACCAAAAACTAGCATTTGGTCAGCAGTCAACTTCAAAGAAACATGTGACCCCGAAGAGCTCTGAACTTGAGCCTGTGATATGGTCATGTGACACTGGTCAGCAGATACCTTGTTTTGACAGGTGTCAATTGACCATGACATGGATTTCCAATATCAAAGAAGTGCATTATAAAACAAGGCTGCGTGTTGAGTATTGCCGTCATCGTCGTTGTGCGTACGCGCCCACGAACAATACCGCTAGCCATGATAACCATGACAAAATCAATGCATGGGTTTCCTGTACTTTCCTATATAGGTATGGTGCTCCGCGGAACTCTGTTATAGAAAAAGTTAACATATAAAAAAAAAATTTAAAAAGTTTAAAACATTAAAACATTACAAAAGACATAGTTTTTGTTTGGAAGGGTCCCAAAGAAATCCTATTAAAGTTTCTTAGTTGTTTCTATAGCAAGAATGATCTTATCAAACTTACGTACTATGTTATTGATGAAAGTAGAATTTTGTTTCTTGATTTATTTCTTTACAAAGATGCCAATTTTAGCACTCTGCAGTTTTCTACCCATTAAAAGCCACTAAATAAGTATCTGTACATTCCCTTTGAGTCGTTTCATCCCACGAGCAACAAGAGGGCCTTTATTAGAGACAAACTTATGTGGTACACTAAAAATAGCTCTATGTTTAAAGCCTTTTAGTAAAATGCGAGAAATTCTGGAAGTGCCTCCTGCTTTGCAGTTACGCAGTTGGGTTTTTACTTCCTTTATTCAGGGAGGTTAAATGCAGTAACGAACTAAATGGCTTTTGCTAAAACGCAAATCGCACAATGGTAGAATGGTAGTCTTTAAATCTGCATTTAACTGTAGTCATGGTAACTGATGTGGTAACATTTTGTTATAGTGTACGCAAAAAGTGCAAATATTTAGGTCATGTGACTTTGAACCCTTAGTGGATGTTCTGCGACCACATGGAGATGTTGTTTAATAGATTTTAGGGTCGTAATTTGTCATAGAGATTGCTGTTCATTTCAAGTTTGAATGAATGGTTTAACTTGGAACCACTAACATCAAGCTGGTTATCCAGAGACATTTACCAGACTTAGACTGTATTGTCAGTTATAAATCTACCACTACTTTAGCACATCTATGTAGAAAGTATGTTCTCTGGGGGCCATACGATTAGCGCTAATTGTATGGCCCGTAACAACATACAATGACATATGCATTAAGGCATTTCTTGTCACGTCTGGTTACAGCATGTTTCAGCAGTTATTCACTTCCATGGGAAGTTACACTTAGCATACTTATGTGCTATATATGCTGAGGACGTTCAATGTTAGTTGTAATCATTCCCTGAAGAAGTCTCAGACAGAGAGGAAACACGTTGGAAATAAATGAAAAAGCTTACAACTACAAGAAGTCCTCCTTTGTGCTGCTCACTAGTCTTCGTTAAAAAAATTAAAAAATTAAAAAATTAAAAATCTTCCAAGCAGATGGGCTTAGAGGGTAGATCGTATATCATAGAGCATAGATCAAAGAGAGAGGCAGGTAGAACGTAGAGAGTAGAGCGTAGATGGGTTTAGAGGGTAGATGGTAGATTGCAGAGAGTAGCTGGTAGAATGTAGAGAGTGGAATGTAGATGGTAGAACATATAACGTAGAGCATAGAGCGTAGAGGCTAAACTCAATACAGAATTGTACATTAAAAAGATTACTAAAATGCTGTAAACCATAACAACACTTTAATAATACTTACATGTACATATATATGAGATGATAAAGAAAGCCAATAAATTACAATTGAAGGGGTGAGTGCAAAACCATGCTAAGTGACGATTTGGGTGAAAAAAAAATTTTTCTCGAAAGGGCTTGGATTTTTGCATGTGGTCTTCAATGTAATAGAAAAACGCGGCCCTGTATTTTTGTTGCTGGTTCTTGCTTCGTTTTCGAGTTATAACATATGCAAAAATACTTGGCTTTTCCTAGCCATGTCTTTAGGAGTTTATTTGTTGGACAGCAAACAGGCAGACTGTTTATAGTGTATGAAGTCAAAATCAAATCTCACAGCATATATAGAGCAGAAATCTGGGAACAGATTGTTTACGTTGGGTATTGTGACGTGAGCACAACACGTGAATCGATCGAGAGTCAAACGAAATTCATCGAACAAAAAAGAGATGTGCCGCATTAGAGCTCTGTCAACTAATATCTTAAGCATTATTTTAAAGTACCTTGTGTGCCTGCCTGGTGGTTGAGAGGCATCATAAAGTCTCGATAAATCCGTAAGTCATCCGCACGTTTTAAAGAATCAAAATGTGTTCTGAAACTTTGAAGGCAGTTGATATACCATAATCGTGTTATCGGCGTTCGAAGTCTGATCAAGCCAGGCAGCAAAGTCCAAGAGCAGTTCTTGCCCCCCAAAAAATACCCTCTGGTGAGTCGTGGCCCATTTGCCAAGCGTTGCTAGCGTCAAAGTTTGGAAAGCGAGAACTGGTTTAGACTTATAAAATTTGTCTTGTGCACGTGCATGAGGTGTAAAGACCCTTCCGGGCATGCATTGCGATCACGTTCTGCGGACGTTTCTCGAACTGGCAACTAGATTGTTTAAACATAAGAATGGCCAACAAGTAGCGATCGATTGTAACATAGATCTGTGATCCAGGTTGCGTTGATTTTATTTCAAATCGGCATGATTTGTAGTGTTTTGAGCTTCTGGGATCAGCGGACATGCAGATGTATGGAGACCCGTACGTTGCGGAGAAGGGTTAATCTGTTAATCTGTCAGCCCTATTTATAGCGTGTTTTCATGTGAAATCAACATCATTGAGCTTATAAGTTGCGTGAAATTACCATTTTGCTGTTTTCTAAGTGAAACTAGCATCCTTGCTGTCAAGCGTTAACGTGAAATCAACATTTTAACCTAGTTAGACCTGAAATTAACATCATTGAGCTTATGCGCTGTGCAAAATTGACATTTTGCTGGTTTCTAAGTGAAACCAACATCCTTGCCGTCACGCGTTAACGTGAAATCAATATTTTAACCTATTTAGACCTGAAATCAACATCATTGAGCGTATGCACTGCATGACATTGACATTTTGCTGGTTTCTAAGTGAAACCAACATCCTTGCCGTCATGCGTTAACCTGAAATCAACATTTTAACCTATTTAGACCTGAAATCAACATCATTGAGCTTATGCGCTGGGTGAAATTGACATTTTGTTGGTTTTTAAGTGAAATCAACCTCCTTGCCGTCACGCGTTAACGTCAAAGCAATATTTTAACCTATTTAGACCTGAAATCAACATCACTGAACTTATGCGTTACATGAAATTGACATTTTGCTCATTTCTAAGAGAAATCAACCTCCTTGCTGTCACGCGTTAACGTGAAATCAACATTTAAACCTTTTTTGACCTAAAATCAACATTTTTGAGCTTATACGTTGCGTGAAATTGACATTTTGCTGCTTTCTAAGTGAAATCAAAGTCCTTGCGGACGCGGTGGGCCGATCCTTTGTTGTGATAAACCGAGGCGAGACTTCGACTTATAACAAAGGCTTGGCTTGGCTATTATAACAAAGGATCAGCTCTGTTTATCATAACAAAGGCCCGGCTTCGTTTATTTGAAGACCTCGGCGGGAAAAGGGTGCTAGGTATTTTAATAAAAGTGAACTTTGTCGAAAACGCTCCAAATTTCGCATGCAGTTTTGTTTAGGTATGTTTAACAATGTCCCGTAGTTTTTCCGCTAAGCTTCGCTTCGTTTTCGAGATATTGCGTATGCAGAAAAACCACTCGGTTTTCCTAGCGGTGTCTTTATAAACGAAGCAAAAACCAGCGACAAAAATACAGGACCACGTTTTTCTATTACATTGAAGACCACATGCAAGAATTCAAGCCCTTTCGTGAAATTTTTTTTTTTTCACCCAAATCGTCACTTAGCATGGTTTTGCACTCACCCCTTCAATTACAGAACAATAGTATTGCAGATGATCGAGAAACTTGCACTCACAACCCAATATTTTTATCACTCTACTGGTCTTTTAAGCCTCTAAGCTAGTGTGGAGAGTAGTCAAAAATTCTTGAACTGATAAACTCGTAAATACGTAGAGCTTAGAGTGTTGATGGTGGAACATGGAGTGTAAGAGCTTTAAGAGCATAGCACATTGACTGTAGATGGAAGAACATATAGCCTAGAGCGTAGTCAGGGTAAACTCAATACAGAATTATAAATTGAAAACAATTATTAAAACACTGCAATCCGTAACAACACTAAGCATTCCCTAAGTGATGTAATATTTGCGACAATAACTATACGCCACTACACCTCTACAGTGTATGCATATCCGGGAGAAACGGAGTTTAAACATTCAAAATGCTACCGTTGAGTCGTAGAGCTCTAAGAAAATTTGTACACCTAATTGAGCTTCATAAAATGGGCTGAATATAGCCCAGCTTGCTCTCCTTGTGGTACTTTTCTCTTTAGAACAAAACCAATATTTGCTCTAAACGCATGCGCAGATTAATAAGCGTTAATGTCAACTACATATCAGGTGGAGGATATATTTCATACAAGATCGCACACTAACGTTGAGCACTTTTCCTTGTGGTAGAACCCTAATAAGTCATACGCATGCGTTCTAGCATCATTAGCGCGATACAAGAGTGCTACTGTGACTGCGTGTCTTTTGGAATTACGCCTAACTTTTTTCAAGAAATATCATCTGTTGTTCCCAAACTACGTACACTAGTGTGTTTATTTTATCCTTTAATTGTCTCTATCAAAGAGACCAAAATGTTCATACTCACAGCCAAAACTCTCCCGAGTAAGTGGGCTGGCTGGGGAGGGGGGGTACTCCCAGAAAAGTTGGGTGGAGGTGTGCAGCCCGCTTCACAAAACCCTTAGCCTATTGATGACCAAAGTCTGCAATATTCCCTACCCTATTTATGACCTGACCAAATATTTGATACTCTATTTATGACCTGACCATTAAATCAAAACCCTGTTTTCAGACCTACGTTAGAATAAGTTCCCTAGTTCAGGCCAGTGTTAAATTACCGTAAACATAATAATTCGTGAAGGGTTTTTGTTCATTTTCTGTTTGATAATGATGAAACAGTGGCTTCTTCTTAAAAACATACCCATATCAAGGTTAGAGTGCAAAAACCATACCCTATTTATGACCAAACTGGCCAAAATAGACTAAAATCGATACCCTATTTATCACCAAAACAGCTGAAAAGCCATACCCTTTGGGGCTGCACATACCTATATAGCTCATAAAAGGGAGTACTCCCCCTCCCCCCCCCCCCCCCCCCCCAGGGTAAGTGGCATTAAAACTTGTCAAATTGTACAGAAAACCCCAGGAAACTGCTTGAATATTGCTGCACACTCCGTGGCACCTAATGAAAGTATAATTTTATCAGTCTCTGAGGGGACTTGTTCACTGATGAAGTATATAATCTTGGTCAAGTAGCGCTGTTTACTTTCAATACCTCTCGTTGAAATGCGTCTCAGTTGTATTATTCAATATCAGTGTGTATTTTAAATTTAAGTGGTTTTATTGTTTATGCCAAAGGTAGCAATAGAACGTGCTGTTCCATGACAATTTGATAATTAGATTAGTTCTTGTTTATCGGTCAAAAGAAAATTTGCATGTCGAATAAAGCAAATCGTTCCTCTTCCATTTCTTCATTCGACATTCAACTTTCTTCCATTTATCTCCAGCTGTGAAAAGAATACAAGCACATCTTCCATGTGTTTTCGAGAAAACAAGAGTTTCAGGTTACATACATTTGCGAGGAAAACAAAAGTATCAAGTTACAAATGTTTGCTTGAAGAGTAAAATTGTCACGTTTGCTACTTAAATGTATTATTTAATTTGAAATGAGCAAAAATCAACGTAAAACACTACAGTAAAATTTACAAGCTGTCCTGACAAACGGTTATTACTCATGCGCAGTATGGCGCATGAGTTAAGGATTGGGCTCCGTTTCTCTGTTTTGGTGTCACATTGGTGCATGCAAATTTATGCATGCACACATTTACCACGGTCTTTGGAGCTCCGTCCGCCATATTGGATTCTGCAAGAAGGTTCCGTTTTTGTGCAAACGTTGTGCTTTTTACCCAATTTGATACATTAGATATACGTTAGATCTATGATGCACTTTTTTCAAATTAGCATTTCTCTCGTATTATTTCTAGTTGTCAGATGGCAAACGTTTTCAAATTGCTTGTCTGACTATGTATGCATTGCGTATCTATTTTATATGACTTGTATTCTCTTGCGCATGAGTATGGGCTACTTGGAGCCTCTTGTTAACTGTAAGTTATTCGTGGACTGTGACTGAAAATACACACATCAAACATACACACTGCTAAGATTATGTCTCATCAAAATCCCTAGCTCAATACAAACCAGGAGTGAATGGATGCAAAGGAAGTGGAAACTGAATTCTTAATGCACAAGCAAGGCTAGCCTCTCAGTGGTATAAGGAAAATTCACTTCTTGCAAACAAGGATAAATTTCAGACAATGACACTAAATGCTAATAAGAAAGAACCAATGCTAGTCACTATTACACTTGATGACACGGCACCGATAGAGCCCACTAATCTTATGAAACTCTTGGGTATAATTATAGACGATAAACTTAATTTTACAGAACATGTTAAATTAATTGTGGTTAAGGCAGGGAGACTTGTCGGTGTCATAATGCAGTTAAAAATCTCATTTCAGAGAAAGTCAAACTTCAGCCTTATAAGTCAGCAATTCTACCACATTTAACTTACTGCTCTCTTGTATGGCACTTCATCAAAGCTTTTGATGCCCGTAAACTAGAAAGGATCCAAGAAAAGGCACTTATCTACCGTGACACAGCTTCAAGTTATGAAAAACTGCTGACTGCTGCTGGATTGCCAACATTGTTAAATTGAAGACTCCAGCACATAGCAATTTTAATGTTTAAAGTTAAGAACAACTTATGCACACAATATATAATTGATCTTTTAAAAGAGAACAAAGTAACTTTAATTTGAGAAATGCAGACTTTGTGATCCCATGATTCAAGACAGTGACTTGTGGAAAACATTCAGTGTTGTATTTGGGTCCAAAACTATGTGCCAGACTTCTCAATCATATTAAATCATTAAGTTTAAAGAATTTGAAAAATTACATCAGGAAAAGGGATTTAAACATTTTAATTGATGCACGCAGTGGATGCAAATGTCATATGTGTTCAACTTGACTACTTTCATTCTTATTTAACTTTATTTGTAGCTTTATTCTCTTTTGTGTTTTTGTTTATTTTGATTGATTAGGCTTTTATCTTGTGAATGTTTACAAATTTAATATGTACATAGTCCTGATGATTGTAACTCTTTTTAGGTGTCCCCAATTAGCAGCAATGCTAAATCTCATTGACACATAAATAACATGATTGATCATCACAGTTAAGTACACAATTTAAGCAACTGTGAAATTAAAGCCTGAAAAAAATTCAGGCTCAAATGGGATTCGAATCCATGACCTCTGTGATACCGGTGCAGTGCTCTACCAACTGAGCCATCAAGCTAACTGGGAGCACTGCACTGGTATTGCAGAGGTCATGGGTTTGAATCGCGCTCAAGCCTGAATTTTTTCAGGCTTTAATTTCACAGCTGCTTAAGTTGTGTATATAACTGTGATGATCAATGATGTCTTCATATCGCTTTTATGTATTGGATTCCTTACTTACTGTACTCTGGTGCTTGCCAGAAACATACAAAAATAAACCCGATGGCCCATTTTTATGTTGTTACTGAAATTTACCATTACTATTTCATCAATGATTGTGCATTTGTTTGATGCCATTATTGTAGTGTACATTGAAAATGAGTGATGTAGTATTGTTCCACCAAAGTAGAAAGGTTAAAAAAAACTTTGGAAACTGTTGTCAGCCACCTTAGCTCAAGATATGGGGCACTTCAACGGATGTGTCGAAAATGAAGACCCAAAAATGAAGACCGAAGACCTAAGACCCACTGGTCTAAAACGAAGACCCACTGGTCTAAAACGAAGACCCACTGGTCTAAAACGAAGACCCTGTGGTCTAAAACGAAGACCCACCGGTCTAAAATGAAGACCCACTGGTCTAAAACGAAGACCCACCAGTCTAAAACAAAGACCCACTGGTGTAAAACGAAGACCCACCGGTCTAAAACGAAGACCCTGTGGTCTAAAACGAAGACCCACCGGTCTAAAACGAAGACCCACTGGTCTAAAATGAAGACCCACTGGTCTAAAACCTTTTTTTCTTCAGGAAAGACTATATACTAGGCTATATTGCTTTCGTTTTTGTAGCGCATAAATTAAAATGGCGTCTGAGCGTGCGGCAAACTTGACAGTTGCTTTATCTCATTTGGTACAACGAGTCAAATTGTGTAACGCAATGAAATTCCAACAGTATAGAAATATACACTTTTGACATATATCAAAACCGCAACAGTTCTGTAACTGTTGTTCGTTTTTACACTTGGCCAATATATCATCAATTACAAATATTGGTGACGAAATAAAATTGTTGTACCGATTGAGATAAAGTACCTATCAAGTTTGTTGCACGCTCAGATGACATTTTAATTTATGAGCTACAAAAATGAGAGCAATTTAGCCTACAATCTTGGACAAAATAAAAAGGAACAATTAACCCCCTTCCCCCACAAAGCAATGATGAAGGCGCGAAGGAGCAAAAACGTGCCATTTTGGCATCATTGAAATGGGGGGTGCGGGGGGGGGGGGGGGGGGGCGGTGGTCCAGGTTTTCAATTTATCTTGTCCAAGATTGTAGTGTATAGTATTTCCCTGAAGAACATGAGAGTGATAACATAATTTTCCTGGGAAAATCAAATTCTTGTAGCACGTGGTGAATAAATTTGCGAGTCACGCACAGTGGACCTTTGCGCCTTTATATGATAAGTACAGTAAAGCAAAGTAATGAAGTCACCTCATCATAATTTGCTCATGTGCATTTGAAAAACAGAATATTGGTGACGACAAATTATACTAAAATCGTCACTAAAACGTATATTTCTATACTGTTGGAATTTCATTGCGTTACACAATTTGACACGTACCGAATGAGATAAAGCAACTGTCAAGTTTGCTGCACTCTCAGATGACATTTTAATTTATGTGCTACAAAAACGAAAGCAATTTAGCCTAGTGTATAGTCTTTCCTGAAGAAAAAAAGGTTTTAGACCGGTGGGTCTTCGTTTTAGACCGGTGGGTCTTTGTTTTAGACCGGTGGGTCTTCGTTTTAGACCACAGGGTCTTCATTTTAGACCAGTGGGTCTTCATTTTAGACCAGTGGGTCTTTGTTTTACACCACAGGGTCTTTGTTTTAGACCGGTGGGTCTTCGTTTTAGACCACAGGGTCTTAGGTCTTCGGTCTTCGTTTTTGGGTCTTCGTTTTCGACACATCCCACTTCAACTATAATTCCTGGTGTAACTGGTTAATTTTAATAGAAACTGAAGATTGGAAATCTTTAGGTTTCTTCAATGGCTACAACCATATTGTGTTCATTACAGTCAGTAAGGACTTCTTGTGCCAGTGGCATATTCCAAACTACATTCAGTATTACATAAGATGCTGGACACAAGAATGTATAGAGCTGCAGGTTTTCTGTTTATGGAAGTGTGTGCCAGAACCTGATTGTGTTTTACGTATATGTATTTGCTTTATAATGTATTTATCTTTTTTCTGGTTTAAGCTGAAAGAAAATGGGAAAGTGAAGTTTATTGGGATCACAGGATATCCACTAGAAACCTTTCGGTAAGTATAACTTTTGGCTTTTCATTATTGTTATTATTATTTTTTTGATTTTGCCTTTTGAATGATTGTCAATGTACACTGTTGTTTAATTATGCTGCATCAGGCAAGGGTATCATTTATGTTTGTTTATGAATGATAATGCCTTGAAAACTGCCCACATGGCAGCATTGCCTGAAACTCACAGTCCCAGGGGCCCATTTCTTGAAAGCCCTAGAAACTTTTTGGGCCAGCAAGGCCATTTTTAGATAATTTGTATCTAAAAACAGAGGGGTGTATACACCTGAAACTCCTGGTATGCAGAGAATCTCTGTTCACATTAAGAATATGTAAATAAAACAGCTCTGTAATAACAAGGTTTGAGATTTTGGTACGGCTTTCTGGGTGCAAAAACTTTTCGGGACCTTTGAGAAACAGGTCCCAGGAGTCATAAATAAGTTACAATAATGAGAATAAAAGTCAGTATCAAGAATATCATAACGTGAATAAAGTGTTCAAGTTATCAAGGGTGGTGAAGAGAAATGCCAGTTAAATACTTTAAAAGTCTATTCATGATGAATTCCAAGATGAGCTAGATGTTGAATTGATCAACTGCTAAAGATGGGAAGGTCGACCCAAGCAATTGAGGCCCCCATCTGCTGACAAAGGCCACCTACTCCCAACACACTAACCAGTAACTGCAAGGAAAGTTGCTAATCCCTAACACACCATAAATCCAATGTTAAGTTAGCAACTTTATTGTGCTTCCTGCATTATCAATAGAATCTAATTAGTCTGAAGGAGTCAGGTAATAAATCAAAAACCACTGAGATATATTTGAGCCTGTGACTAATTTTCTTGTTTAGAAAGGTGGTTGAGCATGCAGTTCAAGCATTAATGTTCATTTAAATTTTTTTTTTATAATTTCGGTGAATATGCAACTTTCAACTAGTATGTTTGATTCTTCACTTTATTACATCCCATTCCATTTTAAAACCACTGTTGTTCTTTGCAATCTGATTGGCTCTTAGCAGTGCAATTTATTCACAAATTGCACTATTTTTTTGCTCTAAATTGCTTCCTTTTCCCAGCCAACGAGAATGGAATAGTAAAACAAACCAAAAAATCAGAATTCTAGCAGGGGTTTTGTAAATGTTTTCAGCAGAAGGGCAACTGGTTTTCACAGGAGGGCAAAACTATTTGAAATGAACTTCTTTATAAGAAAATCTTTCTGCCAAATGGTTAAACCAGGTGGGCAAAATTGTTCTCACACCTGGTCAATTTGCCTGGTGCCCAGTCCTTAATGAAACCCCTGAAATTTCTAGGCTTGTTCAAAAGAGCCAATAAAATAAATAAATAAATAAATTACAATGTTTAGAGAGAGAGCCACATCAGTTTTAGCTGGTTTTCATGCAGGTCCTCTATACAGTGGTCAAATTGAAATTTGGAGAGTTGGTTTTTGTAGAGGGAGGAAAACCGGAGAAACCGGAGAAAAACCCTTGGAGCAAGGACAACAACAACAAACTCAACCCACGTATGTGGCCCTGGGCCGGAATCGAACCGGTGCCACATTGGTGGGAGGTGAGTGCTCTCAGCACCACCCATCCCTGCTCCCCAATCAAATTGCAGGAAAGCCAGATGAGTGTAATTTATTCATGAATTGAACTATTTTTTGCCCTAAATCACATGTTTTTTCACATCATCTTTTTTTGCATAGAAAATGAGATGTAAAAGCATGTCTGGTTGTGCTTTTTAATAAACCATCTAATGGATCAATAATTAGTTCTTATTAACCGAGCTGGAGGTCTGTATGGGAGAATCTTGACCGAGGTCATGAGTACAGACTGAGGTCAAGATTCTCTCATACAGACCGACCTAGCTCGGTTAATAAGATGTTTATTATATGGCAAAGAAGAAAACTTTAATTCGTTTAATGTAACTGGTTTGCTGACATTTTGTTTGCGAATGGTGATGAGCTTAACGTTAACCTACCGAAATTTGCTCGTCCTCTTTACCTTTTTTTTGTCATCAGGCTTTTTGGCACTCCCATAAATGAGTGAGAAGAAAATGAAAGAAAATAGTGAACATTTTTGTATTTTAGTTTGCTACTTTTTCAACGCAAAATGAAACCGGTCTAGATGCCAGTCTAGATGGGAAAATCTAGACCATGGTCAATATCGATTTCAGCCAATCAAATTTGTGAATTCGGTAGTTCCCTGTCCTGTGAGACACAGCCATATAATAAAATATAATAATGGTACTGACTAAACTCCTGTATCTATAGTCAGATTATATACAGTATGAGTATTTTTATGCATGAGAGGTTGATTTTCTCTCAGCAAAGTCTTTTGGTATTGCAATCATGTCTTTACAATTGCCTGGATTGTCACAGAGCACAATTATGTTTTCATTTCACTCATCCATCAGATGGGTACTTTCCAGATTTTGGGCATTCAAACATAAAATCAACTTGTCTGAAAATAGGTGACAAACAAGACGTCACCTACTACCAAAACAACAACACATAGCTATTTTTAGTAAAAGGTACTTTATCTGCATATTACTTCATTGATCAATAAACAATACTAACTACTTATTAACCTAGAGTGAGGTCTTTTCGGGAAAATCTCAGACCAAGACCTTGTAATGACTGAGTGATAGCAAGGTCGAGGGTTGAGATTTTCCCGTTAAGACCAAACGCTCAAGGTTAATAATTTGTCTTAATTGGCTTTTTGTTTTGTTTTTGTGGCCATCACAGGAGAATAATGCCCTACAAATAGCCAATCAGAGCACGTGTTATATCAGCTATAAGAACAAACCATATAATAATGAACATTATTATATGGAGAATAGTGTTTTACTGGGAACTAAACCACTCGTAGATTCCATACGCCACTTCATCCAGGACCCGAGTGGCGTATTTTCCATATGTCACCTTTGTGAGTGTAGTATCGTTCAATGAAGTCACGATTCCTGCCTTTTGCTTTTGTTGAATTGGTTTCTTGATATAATAAAAAGAACATTACACGTTGGCTCGAAGATATGAATTTTATGTTCTCGTGGCAAGAACAATATCTCACTCATGAGATATTGTTCTTGCCACTCGAACATAAAATTCATACCTTCTCGCCACCGTGTAATATCCTCTATATATTATTAGTCTGTTAGTGTGGGAGCTGGAAATAGGTTTTTCCTAAACTATATACTAGAGAACTAAACAACAAACACTGATTCATTGTTGATTTTGATCGAAATACTGGGAACCAAAAATCCCTGATTTACAGTGAGCAGAACTCTGTTGTGTATTTATAAGTAGCAAATTGTAGTAGCCAATCTCATGCAACTGAGTATTTGAGCTAAGTGATTATCATTAATTTTGTTCTCCGATTTTTTGGGAATAAACAATGTAACCTTTCATCAGAACACCTGATCACAGGATATAAACAATGTTGTGTTGCATTGCCATGTTCACTGTTCTCTTATTTACTTGAAACCATTCCCTCTATAAACTTCTCTTTTCTCTGCAACCAACATATTCAAGCCTATTTAGGTATTCAAGTGTTATGAGAATGTTCAGACTGCATCAAATATGCAAATTTGGCATTGAAATATGACATGTACAGAGAAATGCTGTCAGCTATGAGGGAGAACAAGCGATTTTTTATGCCTTCTGCATTTCCCGAAACAAGTGCTTATGATTGGTATGGCATATGACAGCCACACAAACACTGTTACATCTCAAGAATTTATTCCACGTAGGCTATTACCTCCTGATCTTTTAAGGCTGAGTTTGACACGGTAAATTTTACTTGTCTGGTCAGACGAGTACTTTGTGGGTTATACTTGTCTGAGCCAAAAACAACTTACAAGTCAATTAGACATTCAGACAGGTGAAAGGTTTTTGCCCTGCAGTGATATCCAGACTAGGTACTGATACATGCACTCCACTCTCATGGTACTCCCTAAAATGGCCACCTCTATACAATAGCTCATTTTGCTGTGAGGTGGCTGATTTAGAGAGGGTTAACTGTATTCTTAAAAGAGAGTCACTTTAATTTTTGTAACTTTTTTAATTGCATAGTGATTTTGTTCTGGATGTCTTTGACTTGTTAATTACCTTTTGACTAATCACACAGGACAGTTTTAGAGAGAAGCAAAACAAACATTGACACATTGTTGACTTATTGTCGCTGTTCATTAAATGACACTGGGTTGCTCAATTACATGGAGTTCTTCAAAGTAAGAATAACTTTTTATTAATATTTCCTGATGGTTGCTAACAATTATTTGGGTGACGTTTGACTCAATGGGGAGCTTAATATAATTAACAAACCATATTTAGCAAGGTGACTAGCAAAGTAGCGAACAAAAGTTTTATGAACATGCATGTACCAGGTATCAGCTTCAATGGTAGTACATTTCTTACCTGGCCTAGCCTCTGAAGAAACAACTTGAAATATCCAAATTCTGCTTATTCCAGGGTGCTAGAGCCACATGCAACAGCTAATTTTTTGAAATGATATGGTGTCTTTAACATAATTATATTCATTTGGAGCTGGTTTTTCTATCAATAGATATACACCTTGGCTATCAAGAGATTTCTAATAACGCAAGGTTTTGCAAAACATTTGAGAATGTAAAACAGCAATACATGTACATTATAAAAAATTGAACGACATTTTGATGACTCCATATCATCGTTATCAAGCTCAATGTATAAGATAGATTTGCTTATTTTATAATTATAGGAAAATAGCATGAAATATCCAATTTCAGTGGTCATGTATTTAAGACCAGTTGGTGTCATAACTGGCAGCTCCCTTAATTTAGTAGGACTATTTAATACTGCATAATGAACTGTTCTTAATATTATGTTAGCTGGAATTTTTTTCTCCTTCACTTCACATGATCATACTCATTGACTACTTTGAGGTCACATGACAGATAACCATACTGTCTTACCTAACATATTTGAACTCTTAACTCTTAAAGACTCCCTCAGCCCTAGACTTAAACACTTAACCCTAAAACTAAAGCTAACCTAACTGGGGTCTGCATGTAGACTTAAAACTGCAACTGTCAATTTTTTTAAAGATTGAGCTTAGGTTAGTTTTTAGGTTTTAAACCAGGTAAGACTCTAGAAAAGTATTAATTTTGTGTAAGCTCTAAATTTAATATGATATGCATTAAATTCTGTTGTTAATGACAAGCTTGTGTGCAGCAATTTAATCTTGGATCTTTTGGCTGTGGTCAGGAATACCCCTTTGTATTGACTTTGTGGGAAATGGACAAGTTATGGCTTGAGGTTTCACAGCATATTTTCTGTTTTCATGTGAAGATGGAAGAGAAATTTGTCCTCAAGGAGATGTATGCAGGCCTTTAAATTCTAAATGTCTTTAATACTGTCTTGTGTTTTATCAGGAACATGGAGTAGGGGTCGTGAATGCCTCCCCCATATCAATGGGCTTGTTGTCAAATCGTGGGCCTCCTTCATGGCATCCAGCTGGACAATGTGTACGTGACAGATGCAAACAAGCTGCTGACTATTGCCAGGTTTGTTATGAGATTAATTAACATATTCACTGGTCCAATTTCCTTATGAATTGGTAATTTGTTGGTAGTATGAGGCTATCAAAGTTGCATGGATCCAGACAGTTCAAAAGCATCTTTCAGAAGTCTTTTGGAAGTCTCTTTCATCCTTGGCAAGGTAAAGCTACAATCAGGGACTAAAGTGTTGAGACACATTTAAAAATGAGATACTTTTAAACAGAGATCCATACATCCCTTGATAGAGGAAACACCTTTTGCCACTAGCCACCCCCACTCCCCAGTCAATGTTGAAACAGGCTTTGTCAATGCTGTCACATGGTAAAAACATCGGAAAATGGAGGGGGGTTGAAATCTGAAGAGTGTAAAATAGGACAAATTACACTTGAAGAGACAACATTTGTTTAAGGGAAGTGTCTCAACTTTTATCCCTGATTGTAGACTCATTGTAGTTCCATCTCATGGCATGACTGCTCCTTGTCTTAAACTATGTGCAGCATTGCTTGCGGTCAAAATTGCAGAGCCAATCTTTGAAGAATTAGACCTGACTAAGTCAGTGACATGATTGTGGGGACCGATTGTGGTGTAGTCTCTGGATATATTACTGTATCAGTGAAACCCACCACTTAACTGTATGTCTTTGGCAGCTACTAAGTAGAGCACATCACAAAATTTTCATCTCTTCAACAATATTATTACTATATGCTGGCTGTACAATCAGTAGATATTCGGAACCTGAGTGACAGTGTGTGGCATTGTGGCCCCAATTTCCTTCGCCACCAGGAAGCATATGCCAACTTGTATTCCTTCAGAACTTGAAGAGGGTGACATCAGCCATTTTTGTACCTTACCCAGGCTAATTGCATGCACCTCAAATTCCTTGAATTTGAAAATCAAAATTCAAGGCCTTGAAATTCTGTCATTGTATGGCTCCTTGAAAATCCTTGAAATTTGAAAGAAAAAGGAACAAGTTGCCAAAGCACCTGACACAAAACTGTCCTCACTGTGGGAGAACTAACTTTAGGAGGCAGTGTGGCCGAGTGGCTAGGATGCTGTGCTTGAAATCTGGAGGTCACGGGTACAAGTCCCACTCTGACCATTAAGCTAGAGTAATGTTTCCCAGTAGACCATAGTTCAACTCCTCGGTCATTTTTGTAACAGCCAAGTGGTCTGCCTCCTGCCAGTTGAGATTTTTAAGTCTATTATGTTTACTTGATATTTGTTTCTTTTAGTTTAAGTGGCATGCCTGTGAACTAGCTAGGTGTAGCTAAGCACATTGACCACCATAAACAAGAACATTTGAACATTTTTGATATTTTATTTGAACTAACAAAGATGTGGACTTGATCAAATCCGGCATGTATCTCGTAAAACATATATATTTCTTAAACCTGACAACATCCTGCCTAGTAGATTGGGAGGTGTTCCTCTATTACATTTAGCTATGAGGAAAAAGGTGTTAGTTTCTAAAGGAACTGTGTGGCTGTTAGCTATTTATCAACTTGGTTAACTAGTGTAACTGTGAGAACTTTCTGTGAAATTTCTACGTTTCAATATCTTGAAATTCAGTTGATTAATGATCTGCTAGACTGAGAGAATTACCTTATAGATAATACACCTTTCCTTACATGGAATTGCTTTTTGAAGGAACAAGGTGTTGACATCTCAAAGCTTGCTCTTCATTTTACCTTGGGAATAGAAGAAGTTCCTACAACCCTGGTGAGCACTGCAAGCTTTGAAAATCTTCAGAAGAATCTTAATGCTGTTGACCAGACATTAACAGACACTGAGGGAAAGTGTTTGCAGTATATCATAGACAAGTAGGTGATCTTTTTGTGACCTGGTGTTTACATGTATTTATTTACCATGATAAGGTACAATGAGTGGGTTTGTACACACTAATTCTTTAGTTGACAGCCGATGAACTACTTTTCATGTTTATGTTTACATTTTACTAAAGTACAAATGTATTATAATCCTTCTGGTATAATCTACTAATTGTGACAAATTTCACTTCACCTGCATTTACACGAGAAACTTGTGTGGTTTGTGTCTGGCCATATTGAGGCACTCCAAACCATTTTATAACTAGTGTTCTTTCTATCCTAAACGATTCTAAGTGACTGACAGTATTCTGTTATTGCAATTTCTTTTGCAGTATTTTCAAACCAAGTGGTAATCTTTCATGGGAAGGTGTGGAAGTTTCCAGGTACTGGCAGAAAATGAACCAACTAAAGCCTGCTTGTCCTCTGGCAATATCATAACAAGAGCTTGCATCAATGTTCTACATTAATTTGAAGTCTAGGGTCATGTATGTTCATTTAAAAGAGGACAGTTAGTTTTTAAGCTGGATATGGACTGTGTCATCAAATTATTTGACATATGTAAATTACATGAAATGTAAATGAATGTCCTATCTAATTTTAATGTGTGGTCAAAAAACAGATTTGAAAGGATGTGCCCTGCTATGTAATAGGAATCATTTCCAGCACTGGACACAGGATTTGGTCATTTTTTTTAAAAGTGACACTTAAATAGGCAGTTTTCTTGGGTTAAAGATTTTTGTCAGTATTTAGGGGAGTAGTGTTCTGGAAGATTTTCTTTCTTAGGTTGAAATTTAAATTAACTAATGTGTCTCTGATTGATTTATATCCTTGTTCTTGTTAAATTATATTTACTACTTATCAATGTATATTAGGCAAGGAGGCCCAGGGAAGCCAATAAGGCTTATATGTAAAGGACTACCTTAAATATACCTAAGACTTAACAAAAGAATAAAAATGTTGTCATCAGCACACAGAATGATCATAATTTAGGATAAAGCAGTTAAGCAAAACTATGTTAAGCAATGTTGGAACCCTTTTTAAAGGTTTTTGTGTTTCTAATATGTTCTTTCTTCCTTGTTTGTAAACATCTACCAGTCACGCTGATATAGCTCCACCGATGTATGCTTCACATGCCTGGTTGAATGACCATTCCATTGACTTTGACAATGCATGTGTGATTGACAAGGGAAATTTCCGTGTTAGAAAAACTCTGGAATCCTGGCACACAGCAATTTCGAAGCATGCTGACAATAATGCGAAACAATTACCAAGACAATATTCAATTTTATTTTGAACTTCACATTAGCATTTTTACTCGCACACAAGCATTTCTATTGTTTTTTTATTATAATTTTGTTTTTTCACACTTTCCTCAGTATATATTTTAACTTCCGCGCTTTCTATCAACTACTCGTTAAAGACTACAGACTGGTAGTCGAAAGCTCGTTTTAAACAAATTTTTCACCAGAGATTGTTTTTCTATTTTTCCAAATGTCTTATCCTGGTTACTCATCTATTTTTAAATAAGTTTACTGTTGTCACTCATTATTTTTATTTTCATAAGACTCTTGTAAGTTGTTACATATTATTTTAATTAATATAAATAATGTAAAAATAACATGTAAAGATATAAAAATAGTTTAACTAGAGCTTTATAAACTACACTATTTTCCTGAATTTGCATGTAGTTTTTCAAGAAAACTCCTGCTACCCTTACCTTTATTGAATTATCCCTTGGAGAGAACAGGTACTTTCACCTGAAAGGCTGAGTTGAAAATCAGTTACCCAATTTGCCAAAATACTGTTAAAGCTTTTAAATACAGACAATTAAGGAACTGAGTTGACATTAGAGAGATGTCCACATTGCAAACTGAACTAGATGTTGTTTGAATTCTGGTTTCTCTAGGAGCAAGTGAACTGTGTGTTATACAGGTGTCTGCAAGGGGAGCTCCAACTATACCAAAATATTCTATTCAAATCACCATGGTCAGATCTTGAATTTCTTGAAAGCCACTGCCTCTTGTAAGCAACCATGGTCACATTTAGAGTCATGGAGGTTAAAAACTAGGAATGTTATACAACCCTAACCACTATTAGATAACATCAGAAATAGCCCCCCAAAAATATTGTTTCTATAATTTAACAATTAGATCATGAGCTTGAGATATCTATCATGCATAGAAATCAAGAGTGAATATTATCCAATTGTTTTAGTATAAATCTACTAGTCATTCAAGACTTTATCTAAATCCTCTTCACAGACAGCTCAAAAATGCAAAGAAGCAGCTGCCATTTTGTTAGAAACTGAACACTGCTATGCTACTCACTATCTGTCACAGAATAGATAGTGAGTAGCATAGCCAATCAGAGAACAGCATTCGTGATAGAATGCTAGTAGATTTATACTAAAACTTGATGGAAACACAGAACTAGCACAAGCTGTTGATGTAATGATAGTGTGAGCAAAGAGAATTTACATTTTGATGATCAAAGTAACCAAGTTGTTTCCTTTTTTCGTTGCAAAATTATGTAAAAGAAGTAGAAAACGTTCTTCGTGTTTCTATCGAGTTTTAGTATAAATCTACTAGTGTTCTATCATGAATACCGCTCTCTGATTGGCTACACTATTCACTATCTATTCTGTGATAGATAGTGAGTAGTATAGCAGTGTGTGCTTGTTAAGAAAATGACGGCCTCTTTTTGGCATTTTGTGAAGAGGAAGTCTGTCAAGAGGATTAAGATAAAGTTTTAAATGACTTGTAGATTTATACTAAAATGATTAGATTATTCGCTCTCGATTTCTATCCGTGATATCACCCGATATAAATCTTGAGCTCATAATCTAATTGCTTAACTGAAACACCCATGGAAGTTTAAGAAAACTCAAAAAAGTTGTGGAAACACTTGCCTGTCAGCTTGTGTTCCCGCCGCATTTCTTGTTTCTCCAAGCTGCTACTCAAGTTTCTTTTAAACAATTAAACTATGGGCTCAAGATTTCTGGCTGCACCCTCGTCAACTATCACGTATAGAAATTGAGAGCAATTAATCTAATTGTTTTAATTAGTATAAATCTATTAGCTGTTCAGAACTTTATCTAAATCCTCCTCACAGACACTTTGAAAACGCAAAAGAGTGGCCGTAATAATTATTCTTAATAAGTGCACACTTCTAAGCTACTCACTATCTACAACAGAATAGATAGTGAGTATCGTAGCCAATCAGCAAACGGCATTCGTGATAGACGCTAGTAGATTTATACTAAAACTCAATGGAAACATGGTTCAAGTTAACTTTTCTATTTCTTAAATAAAGACCAAGAAATGTGTTTATGAAATCTCCTGGCACTAGATGTATTCTGTGTGTAACTCTGTTCTTCATAAAGACTGACCACTTGTTTAGAGCATAGAAATGAGCATCAATTTGTTGTTGTGTAATCAGATTCGATGCTTTGTAGGTTTGAATCAGAAAATTGTGGGGATCTAGGCATTTAGAGATTTCTGCATGACTCATGCAATCTAGACTACCGGTAGGTGGGTGGACCTCTCAGAAGTGACCCACAATGCGACCAGCTATGTAGACCTGGCATATTTTCAGGTGGTTGCCTTCAGGGGGTTGACCGTATTATATAATACAAATGACATTAAATAGAGCAAATAAATAAATGACCATAGTTCAATGTAACAGGCTTAAATCCTTTGTAGGAAAAAAAAAGTTGGCAACTGGTTCATTTACCCATAATTCTTATGCACCGAAACCTTGACCTTTCCATGAAGGATTTTAAGACCAAGCTAAATAAATATTATGTTGATAATTTAACAACGAAAGCATAAATCATAATATTTAAAATATACTTAAAACACAATAAGTGTTGTAAGGTATCTCTTTGGTCCAAGGTGTTTGTTTCCTTCCTCCTTACAGCATACTAAAAGTAAGGTTTTAATTAGTCTAAGTTGATGTGTACTCAGTGTAAATTTTAATTCACAACACACCTCCCATCATGGATTAATCTATCAGAATTGATAAATAATTGTCCAAAAATACTGCCTAATTAATCTGCTGTACTAATGAACCATAGCATGTTTCGTATGGCATCTCAGATGTTCTTGCACTCCAGTTCATCCTTGATCTTGTTGTTTTAGATCATATTGAACTCTTTGCTGTGTGCTGTCACTGCTAACCAGTCAACTGTTTTGTTGTCAGAGATATCAGGTCTTCTGAATTGTTCGATCTTGTCTTGTGCTGAGTACCATGGCAGTTGTTTAGCTATCCGTTCCATAAGAGCACTTTTTGGTGAGCGACCTTTTTTGTACGGCTGCACGAGTGAGACATCAAAGAACAATGTTTAGCTGAAACTGGCAATGATTGGTCCAATAATAAATTCACAGATTTAGTGCCATAACTGTTAAAGGTCTGTATGTGTACATGTATGCATGGTTATTTAAAACACCTGAGCTGAGAATGCTTGTGTAAAAATTAAACTAGGACAAGAGGAAAATTTTTGTTTTTAGTTTTGTGTCAGTTATTTTAATATAGAGGTGTCAAAAATATCAAACGTAAATCATGAAAAGTGTTTAAAAGTATACTAGGGGGTATGACGTAAAGAATGAACAAACAAGCAAATAGAAATAAGTAGGTTGGGGAGTAACTACCTCGATTTACTCTAAAATATCATTTAACCAACAGGGCAAGTAAATTATGTCCTTTTGTCACTTAAGGTAAGGCATACCCCTTTTTGTAAGATGAGTGCACTATCCCAGTCTGGTTCCTGTTCTTTGTATGTTATCATCTGTTTTCTATACCCGTCTTTGGAATTTAAAAACTCCTGATCTTTGTAGGCTGTAAAAAAGATTCGTAAATATCCTGTTGATGCTTCTTATTTATCACTGACAAAACTATACTAAGTTGAGTGTACAATCATATAATATTATTGTTGATAATAATTTAGATCACTTTTGAGATTCAGGTGCATTTCCAAATATTTCTGAAGGTTTAAATTTCAAAAATTCATAAATTTTAAAAGCATGTTCACTCCTATTTGAAGAGCAAGACAGTTCAATTTTACAATTTCAAGGAGTACTATTCTTGATTTAAAATGATAAAAGCTGGGTCATATCTTTGTTGACTCAGAGTACACAAAGGAAGGCTGCATCCTACTGTTATATGAGATAATGTTTGGGAAAATGAGGCAGGTGATACTTACGATCGTATAATACATTTAATGTTCTGGAGTGGAACTTCAGATTACCAGGGTCATGGTCATAATTAGTGGTGAACTCTGGCAAACCATACTTCTTTGGATTCTCCAGCTGGATTGGAATTAAGTCAATAGTTAATGGACCTTTTTTACCGATGCATAAGCATGAGCAAAATCTTTTGCAACCTCATAAAAATATGGGACCCCAAACTTGCCAATTTTTACAGAGAAAGTAAATCAGCAATTCTACAAGCAGTTTTCTGCATATTTTAGCACCAGGTTTGGTGCTATGACTGAAAAAATAATTATTTTAACCCACAATTTTACATAATACTGTAACCCGTGCATCTGACCTTAAGTGTTCATAACTTTATTATATTTTATGTAGTTTTGAAGTGATACATCATATTACAATGCTCTTATTTGAGGATAGATTAAGTCACTTGACCTGTGATTTGTTGTAACATAGTAGTGATAACCATTGCAATTTGCTGGTATAGTGAGAACAACTAAACCACTTGATAGCTGGTCATTCAGCTGGCTCTTTTAAGAATGCTGATGAAGGCTTAATTTCTTCAGTCAAAACCTCAAAACGTCTTGTTAACCTAAGTGATACCAGCTCACTGCTGAAAGAGATATATTTCAAGCATCCCTGCTCCTGTCATAAGGGGTGTTATTGATATGTGAGCCAGTGAGGCTGGCAAGGCATGCGAGCCAGGATTCTTAACCCCAATAAAAAGGCTAACCACAAGCTAAGTTAACTTAGGCTTACCAGAGTGCTATTTAGACTAAATTAAACAGAGGGCTAGCAGGTGAGTTATTTAGGCTATTTTCCAGCTGCCCAGCAAGCAAGCCACACGAGCCAGTAATCCACTGGTTCTATAAGGCAAACCACCAGCTTACTAAGGCAAATCTTTTTTTTTTAGCCTATAAACTGAAATAGCTTGCATCAGTCAGCTTTGCATGACTCGCTGGCTCTCACCTTGTGCAGAGTCCTGTCGCAGGAGAGGACCCCCCCCCCCCCTGCCTAATAACTTCAAAGTTAATGTTAGAACATTCTGTGGAAAAAAACTTTGAAAAAGAAATTACACACGTTACTGCTCTGAAAACTCTAAAATCAGTTCAACTTGGCTTCCCATTTTTGTTATATGAATTATATTGTTATTATAATGCAATTATCTGAAATGAATTAATTAACAATTAAACTGGGTTTACACTATAACAAAATCCAGATATAAGCTTACATGTACGTCTTTTATTTAACAATGGAAGCACTTACTGGTCTGAAATCATCTCCTCTGAAGGCATGAGGTCCTGGTGTCACATAAGGCTCACGGTTGTGAATACCATTCCTGACGTACATAAGTTTAGCTGTGTGAGAGTCGGGAATTCGGAACTGTGTAGAGAACGGTGCTTTGTCTGACACCGAAGGCTGAAGTATTTTTGGTAATTGAATACGTTTGAACTCGATGTGCTGTTTCCTTCTTTCCTTTGCCTTTTTATTCCATTCCTCTTCGTTGTATCCTGGTATCATGGCCTTCCTGCTATTTCGTTTCGGCGGCTTTGGTTGGTAGATTTGAAGTGTGAAGTCAGGGGGGCTGATATCCCATGGAGTTTTCTTCCTCAGTTCTTCTTCACTGCGAACTTTGTCACGCACTCGCTTGGATTTTAAGAAGCAATCGCTTCGAGAAAGAAGCAAATCTTGTGCAGCATTAAATTCACCCTGAGATCGAAAATTAAAACGCAACGCGTCATATCCACTGTTCTTTTGCATTCTTCCTTTCTGTGAAGAACGCCACTTGTTGATTTTTTTGTGAATGGAACGCTCGGAAAATTAATTCTAATTAGTTGTTAAATATGTCTTTTACACCTTGTAGTACAAAGTACCTTACAGCTTAGAATACAGAAAAGAAAACAAATGCTTGCTCTACGTGGTATATAGAAAGATGGCCAGAAAGATGAAAATTAGTAATGCAGGCCACTATTCATACTGTTGGTGCGTTGCTATGACAATCAGACCGCAATGAATACTGCATTCCTTTTGCTGGCTGCAGACACCTGAACATAGCATATTTGACGTAGTTGATGTGGGTCTAGCGTCCGTTACCACTTGTGGCAGCGTCCCTTTGTAGTCTTTGTTCTCTGAGTACAAGGAAAAATATTTGCAGAAGATGGAGGAATTTCATAAACGCTATACTCGAATATGTCGAGAACATCATCTATACCCATTAGAGGTTATTTTAAAACACATTCGAATGTGTTCAGAAGGGAATTTGACTTCTGACGATATGACGAAGTTGGATCTCTCATCGTATAACCTAACTCCAGAAGACTGTAATGCGTTTGTTGATGCTCTTACAGACGATCTCTTCTTTGAAGAGCTATCTTTTTCTGACTGTTTGCTGAGCGAAGAATCAAGCAAAATTCTTCTTCGAGGCTTGATGGAGAACAAGGCTGTCAAAAGATTGAACTTGAAAGGAAACAACATTCGCTCTGGGGCAGCGGAAGTTCTGGGTCAGTTCCTGAAGAAAAATACTTGTGTTCGGAGTCTTCTCGTCGAGTGGAACTCTCTTGGCTTGTGGGATAATGGAATGAGAGCTGTTTGCGAGGGACTAGCCGTCAATCAAGTTTTATTATTTCTCGATATGAGAAACAATCAGATCACACATGAAGGGGCTAGCCAAATCGCCGTTGCACTGAAACGTAACCAGTGTTTAAGAGGTCTAGATTTGCGCTGGAATAACATCGGCCTTCTTGGAGGAAGGGAATTGTTGGAGGCTTTGAAGTACAACAAAAGACTTGTAGGATTAGAACTTACAGGTAAGCAGATTCGGTCTTGTAGGAATGCGATATAAATTTACAAGATGTATAGAAATAACTGGATAACGCAGTTCAAGAGTTTTCATTGGCTAATAAGTCATCATGATATGAGCGATTTTAATCCATCAAATATTTTTGCTTGCATGTAATTGGTCTAAATGCATCATGTGACTGAATATTCCCCATCTAAAACCACGCTCAGTTTTGAAAATTGGGGAATATCACCTGGATATTCCCCAATTTTGGAAACTACTTGTGCTGTGAAAAATATCTGAAGGATAATAAATACAATAGCCTCCATTTAGCCCAAAAATATGCTCCAATATTTGTCCTTGGACATTATCTGTTCCTTTAAGCTCTCGGAACAGATAATGTCTGCAGACAAATATCTGAGGATATTTCTGAGCCAAATGGAAGCTATAGTTTATTTTATACAGTGTAGGACATTCCATATACGTGAAGGTGTAATTTTTTTTTTTGGCTTTTTTATTTTTATTTTAGTTTTCTATATTTTGGGTGTGTTTTTAAGAAAAAAATTATTCCACTTATGCTTGTTGGATATGAGATGATTACAGCCAAGTCAGAGCTATGGGCCTTGTTGACTATTTATCATCTCATCCAATGTGAGCTTGTGGAATGATTGCTGATTTATGATAATCCATCAAATATTTTCGTTTGCACATGATTTGTCTAAACTTATTACATTACTCAACATGCCCCAGCTAAAACTTGGGACTGTTTGAGTGACATTACCCATTTGTGTATATTTAATGCAAAAAATGTTTGAAGGATAATAAATGCAACAGCCCCTATTTTACTTTACAAATATGCTCAGTTATTTACCCTTGGACATTATCTGTTCCTCGAAACTCTCAGTTTTCCACAAGCTTTACTCGCAGAAAACTGCGTGCTTCTCAGAACAGACAGTGTCTGAACAAAATATTATCCGGGCACATTTTCATGCCAAATGGAGGCTATTGGTTAATATATATAATGGTAATTGGACTGAGAGGAGTGCAAGTTTGGTCTGAAATCATACTTGTGATGTCAAATCAAACTCATGCCGTGCACTCGTTCGATTTTGAAATCACGCATATGATTTCAGACCAAAATTGCACGACATGAAGTTCAATTGCCACTTTATTACATCCAGTTTGGAATTGGACAATTTTATCGCCTTAAAATTTTAGATTTTTGGTGTATTGTTCCAGTCGCTGGTTTATTAAAAAAAAAGCGGAATGGGTAGCCTGCATAGCAAGCGTTTCCATGGGGTTTGGAAGCAGAGAAAGACCGAGGAGTAGGATTTTCTGTGTTTTGCCGGCGCGGAAAATGGGGCGAGAACTAAAAAAAGAAAGAAAGAGGGGGGTGGGGGAGGTGAAGGAAGGAAATGCTTGCAGACAAACCCCTGGATTTTGGAAATCCCCGTTCGCCAGCGAAGGGGACTTGTGATTGGATGGGCTAGTCCAATATTATTGACATGTGTTGATCAAGGGGAAGATGCATTCAAAGCTTGTTTACAAAACGCTGTAACTTTCCTCACCAAATGAGGATTAGTCGTCAGCTTCGACAGTAGGGTAGAAATCCTGTAGTGCAATGCCAACGCTTTGGTTTTTCGAAGCCTGCACATTATTGCAGAAGCAAGTGTGACACAATTTGCAGCTGTTCCTTTAATTTTAACATCACTTTCTTGAATGCCACATGCACCAAGGGCAAGATAATAAACCACAGGACAGAAAATTTCCACCACTGCATGGGAAAACCTAGTGATTTCGTCTGGCTTGTTACATAGCAACATGTCTTTATAGGTACTCTGACATTTCATTAGAAGGATTTTTGCTGACAGCATTTAGAACCTCTGGGTACAATTCTGAATGATTTGTTTATATAGTGTTAGTTGTGGCATGCCAGTTTTTGTCACATATTTGCCTTACCAAATATTTAATTGTCTTGTCACAGGGAATTCCTACGAGGACATTTCCAGTGTTGGTTCTAAAAACAACTTTGACTTGGAGGCCACCTAGGGGAAGATTATGGTATCTTTAGTTAGATACTGGTCAAGATTATCGTTATTTTCCCTCTTAGATGTTTGAAGCCTCTCTTCCCCAAATTCCAAAGTTTTCCGAGAAGACTTTCCGTTGTTTGTTTTTGTCACAGGTGATAACACTCGAACCGATTTGTGGATCTGGCGTTTCCAGCAAACGCATCTTTACTGGAGTTGCCTTTGTAGGAGTTGACTTGCTAATTTTACCTTGTATCGATTCCTGGACAAATGAATACAGTGATCCAAGATTTCGAATCTTGCAAGCACAAGGATTACAAACACAACTTGAATATTTCTCACATTTTAACTTCTCACTTTTTTAACTTAACTTGCAGATTTGTGTTAAAATGTCACCCTTGCAGTCCTTCCTTTTAGACAGATTGAGTAGAAATAAAGTTTGATTATAAATTACCAAATTTAACTTTGAAATTGCAATTTCAAAGCCTGCCTTGGTTGCATGGAGTCATCGAGATTTCTCCGTTCCCTCCGTGCGCTCATTGTTTCAGACATATTTTGACAAGTTAAAGTTTGTTTTGGCTCAAAGTTCACTTCCGCTGCAGAAGGCCAAAGATTTTATTGGTCAATTTATGACAGCCGATGACAGCATGAAATCTCAGTTTGCACACTCAGGTATGAAAGACCAAGTGGGTGGTTTTCAAAATCCAGGGGTTTGTCTGCAAGCGTTTCCTTCCTTCCTTCCCCTCCCCCTGCCCCCTCTTTTACTTGCTCCATTTTTTGCGCTGTAATTCTTTGCTCCTGAACCCCACAGAAACGCTTGCCACACAGGCTACGGAACTGGAAACGCCTTTACGTCTCATTTAATATGCAAAATGATGTCACGAAAACTCATTTGAGCATGACAAAGAAACATGTGGTTCTGAAGTCAGAAGGAAAATAGTCTACCTCAGGTAGAAAAGTTCAATTCTTGTTGCCTGAATCAATGATGGAAGGCCTTCCTTTCTTCTGTGGTTGAGGCTGAGACTTCTCATTGTCTTTGGAGAAGGAATTTGAAGGTGCATCCTGTGTTATTCTGCGATGGATTTCTTTTGAGTTGTGAAACTCCCTCAAGTGCATGATGCCCTGTGGATAGTATGTTTTTTTCTTTTAAATACAGTTTAATGGCATGATTTTAAGGGTCCAGCTCGTTATCATCTCCATTTCTTTTTGTGACCTCGGCATAGGACTCAATACTCAGGACCTTGTCAAGTTCTTGCAGGGCCATTTGTTTCAAGATATTTCTAAGATGGCGGGTCTGGCACTGGCTTTGTAAGATGTTTGTTCATTCCCTGTTTTGTGCAGTGGGGTGTATTTTGACTATGTTTATTCACAGCGACAGAGTTGAGCTCTTTTGTTGCTTCGTTTAAAACTACCAGAAACTTGGAAACATCTACCTTCTTGAGATGGTTCTGAATTTGTTGTTGTGTGGTTTTCGTTTGTTTATGTTTTACTTGACTCGGTATCATTCGCAGATGTTGAAGAAAAATCGCCAAAATATTCATTGAAATGGACACTGAAAGTTGGAAACTTCCATTAAAGTAGGTCTTCAGCCTGAAGGAGCTCATAATCTTCATTCAGAAATTGTAGTTAATTAAATTCGTCAACATTTTTTTGGAAAAAACAATAACAACAAAGTTTTGGCAATAGTAGTTGCAAAATTCTCCACAAAATGGCCTTTTTGTCTCTCATTCTCCTGAAATTTTATTGAGTACTTTAAACTAACCTTGAAATCTGATTGGTTGTTTTGTTTTACTGTCCCAATCTCGTTGGCTGAGAAAAAGATGCAATTTAGAGCAAAAAATAGTGCGATTTGTGAATAAATTGCACCACCGAGAGTCAATCAGATTGCAAGGATAACCAGTGATTTCAAAATGGATTTAATAAATACAGAAATCAATGGCGAAGAACGCACTCAGGCTGTCTGTTTGTTGTTATACAGTTTAGGGAAGCATGCAATATTCTGTCTTGTTATATAAAACAAGTGCACGATTTGCCCCCTGAGCACTCAGAATAGCTATTTGAAACTAAAGAATCCTTATTGCTGAAAAGGTTCATTCCAAGCCTCTCAATCTCCCCACCCCCCCCCCCCCCAATCCCCCCTCCCGTCGGCATTTCTAGATTTTTTGAAAAATGCTTTAAATTCCGCATGGTAGAGCTTGACTATTATTTGTTTGATTTCTATTTATATATCTTATTTTCCAGCCTCATAACCTGCAAATGTATTCAGAGAATCTGACCTCTATAAAACAATCTGATTGAATAACAGTAGCAGCCAAGTACTTTAAATTAAAGGTCTTGTCCTGCAAAGCCTCTTTCCACCTTTGGCTTATTTTTATGCAAAACAAAATGAACTGATGGTTACCAGTAATTAAAGATATCAGGTTATTTTAATATATATAAAGCACTATAACTGTCAGACGACTTCTCTGTGTGAAAACCCTGAGAAAATCAGAGGAAATTAATCTGTCAGTGAAGGTTGTTTAGGAGCCAATTATAGTGGGCCAAGGCGTCAAATGTGTGGTGTTTTGCAAATAATTTACAGATATCTGTATACATAAAAAAAATTGTCCTTGACATATTTAATTCCAGTGTTTTGCTTTTCTATTTGGAAAAAAGGGAACTGAAAGGCTATAATCTAACCACAAAACAAAGAAAGAGAAGAGGGAAACATGAAGAAAAATGGCAAAATAAAAAAGAACAAATCAACGGGCTCTTTGGAAAAGTTGAAATTTTATGTAAACAACTTGGTTAGTTGGTTGTTGCTGCTTTGTTAGTCTCAATTTCAGCCATCTTCCTGAGTCCAAACTCCAGAGAGAGGTCTAAAATGAAAAGTTGCTGATCTCACTACCTGAATTTAATCAGGTGGTGATTTTAATTGTTTGAATTTTAGAATATGATTTCACAGTGTATTGTTTGAATCTTTTGAGTTAATTTCAGCAAGGCATTGAAATCACCAAATGCATAGGAGTTCAATTTCAAGAAAATTGTCTCATAAACAGGAAAATGAACTTTACTAGGTCTCTACTTACAAAATTATGGGGATTTTTTCAACCAAACTACGATAGAAAATTAATATAAAAAGATTGAAGGTTTTAAGTAAGCAGCAGTTGTGGCTTGTACATGCAGTGATTGTCCTGATTAGAATTTTCTGTTTTGTCAACAAGCATGACCCATACATTCTGTCCAGCCAGAGAATTTTTGAACTTATTTTTGTGTTCGTTGTCGTGTCAGTTATGTTGAATACTGAATTATGACATGTACTTTACTTATGCTGGCTGTGTTGTATGCTCTTACAGTAACAGTCTCATTCAAATTAAACCAAAGTAAGTGTTGATTAAGAGTGGATTTTTTTTAGCCATGAACTATTTTAAGCACTAGCACCTGTATATACAGTGGAACCCATTGATATGGTCACCAATGGGCCATGAAAATTTGGCTGTATTAACAGGGTGGCGGTATAATGGGATAGGGTCAAATGTCATGATTGGTCTAAACTGAGTGACGTCTTAATAGATATATAATAATTGCACATCTAAACAACTGTTCTTTAATAACCATCTAGAATGCTGATATAATTTATAAAAAATTGAAACTTCAATCAGTACATACCGGTATTAACAATGGAAAGATGAACATAACTGGTTTGAGTGGCCATATAAACGGGGTAAAATCATAAAGGATTATACAGGCTGGTATTTCAGATTGTGGCCAATGGTTGTATTAATGGGGTGGCTGCAATAACAGGATTTTCATGTAAGAAAATGTACAGTATGTATGGCCGTTTTGGCTGGGACAAAAAGAATGTGGCTGTAATAACAAGGTGACCGTATTAATGAGGTGACCAAAAGGTGGGTTCCACTGAACATGCAAAGCGTAAATCAGATCACCATTCAAAATATTACCTGCAACTTTTTATGATCCCATTCATTTCATGTTAACTTAACATAGGTTGTACATTTTTTTGACCCAAAACTATCTTGCCCAAAGTTTTCCCTAGACAGGTAGCCAAACTATACACCTTGTGAAGTTTGAATTGTTTGGCAATATTTTCCTGGAAAAGAGCCAAAAATAAGCATTAGATTTCAGTGTTTTGGGAAAATCCAGGAGTCAATGGGTTAGTATCATGACAATGTTTTGGTCCTAAAATGTAAACAGTTTGTGACAAAAACACAGGTGTTACACTTAATTATTCAATGTTGACTTATCTTCTGAGTGATTAAAACAGGTGAAACTTGAGATAATACCTATTGGTAAGTTCATGGATTATTTTGTTTCTCTTGTTTAGGCAATAACATTCCTCAAGACATTGTCCATGCATTGTCTGTCGCCATCCAACAAAACAGTGACAGACAAGTAACTTTTGAGGAGCACCGGGCCAAAACTGAAGCTTTGACAAGAGAATTAGAAAAGGCACAGGAACTCAAACATCAGGAGGTATATACTTTTATTATTCAAAAGTTAATGGTACACTGAAGGGTAGTAAATCAATAAAAATGATATCCCACATGTGAGGATATCATTTCTATCCACATCCACTCGTGAAGATTTCATTTTTGATAACATTTTTGTCCCATAAACTGCACATAAATTTGTTGGTATATGATCAAACATCTTCTGATCTTCTTTGGAAGTCTTTGACAATCTTTGGTTATCTTCAAAAAATTTAAGAAATCTTCGGAAACCTTCGGAAATTGTTCAGAAATGTTTGTCCAGAGAATCTTCGGAAATCTTCAGAAAGTGGTCGAAAATCATTAAAAAAACACCAAAAACATTGACAGTTATGTATTGTGAAAATTAATATAATAAAAAGAAAATGACATCGCTTGGAGATTCGAATTTCTGTTCTCATGTTTATAAATATTTCACTCGTTTGCTGCGCTCGCTTGTAAAATATTTTTCAACACTCGAAGCATGGCCATGTAATACCTCTATGTAATCCCTACTTAATGCAAAAGCCTCCTGCCTAAAAATACGTTTTGTACACCTGATCATGATCGTGATTATTTACAGTTGAAGCTTTTCTTCTTGCCTCTCTGATCACCAGCTTCCCTTAGTGGACACCCTGTTATGTACCAGTCAGTGCTGTTGCTTTTAAGCTCTTGTAAGTCATCACTCCTGGCAGAAAAATGTGAATGCAACAGATCAAGAGATTAGTCATTCCCAAAAAGCAAAGAAACTACTGATTGGATGAGGTACTAATAAAGGGTTGGTGAGATGTGGGATGAGCCTTTTTTTGCTGCTGAGATGCAGAATTGAAGGTGGGATGCAGGATTGCAAGGGGTCAGCGGGAGGCAAGAAGTTGGTGATTTTTTTGTGGTGGGGTATGGGAATTATTGATTTTTTCATGCGGGAAGAAGGACATAAGACAGTTGAAATCAGGCAAACAATGCAAGCAAAACATGGTAATTCTCAAGTTTTCTTTGAGTTTCTTTTTTTGTCCACTCTTTCAGAGACTGTCTGAATTTTTTTATCCTTATCAGTGAGTCAATTTGCAGTCTGACTACTGTTGCATGTAAAAATAAAGCCAATAAACACCTGTTACAGACTTGTCAACTTTTCTATGGTAATAGAAACCATTAAAATTCTAACACGATCATGTCAATCACAGGAACAAAGAAGTTGAAGAGTGTCGCTAGGTAGATCGAGTGTGGATCTTGTCTCCTTAGAATATGTCATAAGAGGTTTTGAAGGAAATCTCTTGATGTTGTGCACGCGCCTGTGTGTGCACACTATCGATGTGAAAATCGTGCGCAGTAGGGATATGCAATGCAATAATTGTGAGGAATCACCGCTGGAGACCTAGTGTACCATGTTTATGATTTTTGCCATCAACAGAACTCTGAGAAGCAACATCAGGCTATGTCAATTTGCGCAAAGTTTACGGTCTGGATCTCAGACACACGGGCCTGGCTACTCTGCCCCAAGTTTCGCGCCATAAAAAATGAAAATGGCCTAGTGCATTGTTTGTAAACGTCAGGAGGGGCTCCTGCCTAGATGCACTCCCTTTAAATTTGATGATACAGCATGACTGAAAGGAGAGTAACAGGTCTTTCACCAGGGAATAGTGAGTGATCACCGAGAGAGATGTAACACTGAAACCAAAAAACAACGACAGACGCTTAATGCTCATCAACGAATAACAGTCAACTCAGAAGTATTTACTGAATGACCATCATTATAATTACTCTGAGAGATTTAAATTTTGTCAACATTCCACAAATTCCTTGTATAAGCAGGTCTATTGTGAGACCACAAGTCAGAAGTCAAATTAGCTTGTTTCAGTGCAAAACACTTCTTTAAGGATTTTTTTTATTATTTTTATTATTTTTATTTGGAATAACACAAGGGAAACTTGTAATACTTACTATACAATTACGAACAGTACACTCTTTAGACTACTTACAACACTATACTCTACTTACATTATATTGCTCTAATTATTTACATTCATCTATTTAAATTACAATATCTACACAACTTACAGTACACAAAAGGAGAAAAATAGATAATTATCATTACAGCTTGAGGTTGTACTATAGAAACAAAAGCAGACCGAAGGCATGTGGTACATTATAGATAAAATGAGCTATGCACCTGACTGGACATTAGAAATAGACAAATGGGTAAGAGATAAATACAGTTAGGTATAGAAAATATAATCTAAAATATTAATTAAATCCTCATATATCCTGCGAGAGGTTTCCATTTCTTTGTGTCTCCACTTTTTATTTCATATTGTGATTTTATTGTGCATAAGAAATGCGTAAGATTTGGACGATCTTCTTTTGTTGTAGTGAGCCATATGTGATATCATGCTAATAGAAAGCAGTAATTTATAAGGAGTCCAAATTGAGAGATATCTGGTCTCAGACGCAAAGCAGTAACATTTGTCACAGCATAATCTCTAGGAAGTAAATTTAAGTTTCTCAGCCATTCAGTAACTTTATTCCAAATGTGAGATGTTTGGCGGCATGACCAAAAAAGATGAATTAATGACTCAGAGTAGGTGTGACAAAATCTGAAGAAGTTATTGGTTGGTACGCGTCTACGTAAGAATTTAAACTGAAACTCTATTAGCTTAGTGCTCTTTTTAGGCAAAAGATAGGCAGCAGTCCAATTTACTTTGTCATTTATTGGTAGGCTACAATCCTCTAGCCTCTTCTTTTGACTTGACTGATTTTTTTTTATGTATTAATGTAGTTGCTTTTTTGACTTGAAAAATTCTTGTTGTAAGTGGCTCATATTCGAAGTTGGTGTTCTTTAAATCTTGAAAATTAGAGTCAGTCTGTAGAAACTTCACAGCCGATATTAATCCGTAGAAGCTGAGAGGGCGAGGGTCTATTTTATACTTACAGCGGAAATCATTTAATGAAAGAAAGGAGTTTCTCTGGCACTATATATATAAATAAATGATGTAGTGTTTTTTTTTTTAATTTTTATTTTTAAATTTGATTGTAGATTTTTAATACTTGTATAGTTTTAGGTTATTTATTGTTGTAATGCACTTTTGATCACCTGGTATGTTAAAAAGCGCACTATAAATCAATAAATTATTATTATTATTATTATAAAAGATGTTTCACCCGAGTTATTCTCTTTGTAAACCAATTTTTAAAAAAGACTGTCTTGTTTACTATCTTTATTAGGGAGTCATGCCCAAGTGGTTGATCCAGAAAGTGATCTTTCGATATTATTTCAGATTCAAAGTTACGTTCTGCCCAGATTCCTAACAGTTCTTTTAAAAAGGCATCCAAAGTTGTTATTGTCGATGAGGTGTCTCTAACGTTGAGGTTGTAGGAAAAAAGTTTTGACAGCCATATTTTTTGAGGGCTACATCAAAAACGATTTTCTATTTTCCCTTGTTATTTTTATCTAACTATTTTTTAATCCAAGTGGTTTTGAGAGATTTATTGAAGGAGCTAATATCAATCATTTTTAGGCCACCAACACCGAAATCATTGATCATTACCTTCCGTTTTATCTTGTTGCCTTTACCGTTCCAGAGAAAAGTGTAGAGTAAATCGTTTATTTCATTTAAAACATTGTAGTTTGAGCAAAGAGGCGAGAGTAGATAAACTAATTGGGAGATCACTAATGACTTGATAATAGTGATTTTTGCTAACATTGTGAGTCGGCGGTATTTCGAGCATCTTAAGATTTCTTTAACTTTTTCAAGTTTCTCATTGTAGTTTAAAGATACAGATATTTCGGATCTGTTGAAATCCATAGCCATAGGGATTTTACCTTGTCTTGTGGCCATTTAAATTCTTTTCCTGATAACAGAATTTTATCATTTCCAATACTTGCACCGATCCATAGAGCTACATTTTTCTTATCATTGAGTCTGAGGCCAGAGACTTTGCTGAAATCGTCAAGCATTGTAAGGGATGAAAGGAGATATTAACGTAACCGGTCTAATATAACTGTTGTGTCATTGGCATACTGACTTAACTTAATTTCCACATTTCTTCAAGGATTGGTGGCACTGACAAGTTTTGTCCAAATTCCCATGGTAGTCTCTGAACTCTACATTGTGTGATAACAGTCTTTGTGAACATCTGCTTATTGAAAGCTTCAAATTATACCCAGATTTGTGCGACAGTTTTTGTACATATATTAATTGAACTAGTAGAAATCAAAGATTATAGCAGTACATTCACGCGCGTACTGCATATTTGGTCAACAAAGTTTGATTGAATGACAGATAATGATTTGCACGTGAAGTTGAACTAGCGATGAATAAATTATATCCCGCAGCAGCAACCCGTAAAAATGTTTATAATAAAGTTTTAACTTGTACTGGACAAAGTATTTTCGAAGAAAGACATTTTATGTATATAACTATTTGCGAAACTCAAACTTCAATTTCAGATCGCCAACACTTGTGATAAATATTTCTTGAGAATGAAAATTTTTGACCTGCCGACCCTGCCAGACAGCTTGTCACCAACACTTACCTTGAAAATTTTACCTTGTGTTTGTATTTGCTTTGATTGCTCAAATTTACATCTTGTTGTAATGCGTCAGTCAATTCCAGCAGTGCCCATTCTCTCCCCCCCCCCCCCCCCCCCCCAGGCTAACCCGCAGGCATTAGCATTTTTTTTAAATAAATGGGCAAATTCCCCGGGGTGGGGACACATAAGCTGTCTAAATGCACCGGGGTGGGGACGAAGAAAGAGGGCAAATGCCCCGCCCCCGGGATCGTCGCCTTCCAACACCTCTGCAGTTTTTTTATTAATCAGTGAATGAAACGTTCAGCTGTTCAGTATTTTAATGCAACGGGAAGACTTCAAGGACAACAGTACGTGTTAGTTGATTCTGATTATATTTATTTCTTTATATTTGTTTTTAACAGTTTGCTAGAGGATAGCTGGGATCGCGGCAAACGTGCCTCCAGCAACGAGCGATGATAGTTGCCTGTTTTCGCAGGCTACTTTTTCTGTAAAGAATCAAGACATTTCAAATGGTGATGCATTGCATTTTAAGCTCGCAAGATCTCTCTTGAAGATCGCATCATTTGAATTCGCAAACCTTAAGTATTTTAACTCCACTTTCATGAATTTAAAAAATGCTAGGCTAGTTTTGAATGCGAAATGCAAAATAGTCGTGTTCACGTCAGTGATTGTTTTGTGATAAACAAAATATAGTTCACCTTGTCGCTTATATTTATATGCTTACAAGTAATGAAGATATATCTAAAATTGAGAAAACACACCTTTAAAACATCTACAAGTTTCTCTAGTGCTTGACAGACAAGTCATTGTTCGACAAACGCTCATCCATGGCACTTTCGAAAACACGTGTGTCAAATGCCCGGGGTACGCAAATGCCTAGCCCCCGGGCCGCGATAAAATTGCAGATGCCCCACCCCCGGTACTGACAACGTGAGCAAATGCCCCGCGGTTGCCCGGGGGCGGGGATGGGCACTGCTGGAATTGACTGATGCATAATACGAAATGTTAAATTAGCTCTAAACGTAAAACACAGCCTTTTGGCAAGCTACAACAAGGAAAGTTTGTTTTCTGACAACAAATCATGGTCACTTGCCGAGCTAGTCCAAACTACGACTGGGGAAATTTTATTTTCTAACCACATATCCTGGCCATTTGCCAAGCTACACAACCCAAACAATTTGCTTTTTGATCACAATTCATGGCCATTTGCCGTCGCTGAGCTACAAAATATTCACTCTTGATGACAAGGGTTGAGTTACCTACGTGTATTGACGTAAATCACAGCACCAAAGTGCCAGACAGCAGCTTTGAACTCTTGCCTCGAATCTATACATGTGACATGACTGCGCACATGCATGCATGACGTAATTTGCCCCTGCTGTGAGGGGGTGGGGGGTGGGGCAAATCTGCAAACAAATCCGTCCCAAAAAATGTTGATACAGACTGGATTAGGATTGCGTTACACTTCGTGAACGCAATAAGTGTATTTGTGGTCTGAAAGTACCGGTGGAGGTTGCTGTATCAGGTAATAAAACCCAAGGGTAAAAAATTTAACCACAGATGAGAAATATGACTGCAAAGGTACTAGCATTGATACACACAGTGAATGAAACAGATTTAACCTTAATTACAACACTCAAAATTTTACAACCACCCCATAGTCATTACTACCTAGTGTTGCAGCGTGCATTATGTAAAACTTTTGACAGTGAGTCGAGTACACTACAAAGGAGTCTTGTTACACACTAGGGTATATAAACTGATAAAGCACACACGTGGGAAAATGTAGAAGTGACCTAGTATTTTTTACCTAGTAGTATTTTTTAAAAGACCTTTTGTTACTGAGTTGGTGAAACTTTGATGATTTTCAGGGATTCAACAAAATTTTACCTTAAGACTAAAATACACCCAGTGTTTATCAACCCCTGAAAAATAGGTCACCAAAACAAAAAAGGTATTACTTAATAATCAAAGGGAAATGTGCGGCCCTCAAGTGCAATTCCAGAGAAGAAGCGTGTATGTGAGCAATTTGTATTCATTTTATTTCATGTGAGCAATTTGTATGCATTACTTTACCTCTTTATACCTCTTAGGTCACAAACCTGAGAGAAGAAATTGATCAACAGAGATCCAGCCAGGAACAGCTAAACAGAAGTACACAAGTCAAGATTGATCACTTAAAGTCGACTTTGGAAGAAAGGAAGTCAGCATTTGATTCTTTATCAGCAAAACTGTCATCCACAGAATCAGAATTGCTTCTTTCAAGAAAAATGTATTCAGAACAAAAAGCTCTTGCGAACAAATTGACAGTTGAATTGCAAGAGGAAAGAGAAAGCAATACTGCAGCAGTGATCCAACACAGAAAGAGAATGAATGAAGTCATTGAGAAAAATCATGAATTAGAAAACATGGTCAACGTGCTTGAAAGAAGAAATAAGAGTTTTGAAAGCAAGATTCATACTTTAGAAAAA